>NC_090648.1:122308704-122633704 GCF_040937935.1 Hyperolius riggenbachi | reverse complement strand
TGTTCACATCTAAAATCTGCTGCTGGCAGCAGCGATTTTAAATTTTTTGCACGTTTCTTTTTCTGCTCACAGGGCTTAGCTGCGCGCTGTGATTTTGTATAAAGCGCTTTTTAAAGCGCTTTGCAGAGTGATTTGTTTTTTCACTTCCTGACACAAGTCAGGAAGTGAACTCTTTGACCCGGAAAATAATAAATACAATGTATTTATTCTTAAAAGCGCTGGGGAAATCGCTATACAAAGCGCTTTTTCAAGCTCTTTGCAATTTCCGTATACCTTCCATTGAGCAAAAACGTTACGAAAATGGTACAGACAGCGCTTTGCGAAGCAGATCGGAAACAAAGCGCTCAGATGTGAACACTCTTATAGGGAATCATTGCACAAGCTTTTTAGGGCAATTCAAAATCGCCAGCGCTTGAAAAAAAGGGCAAAAACACCCTAAGTGTGAACGATCCCTAACTCTATATTCTTCTGAATGTAAATTACTCAACAGGCCAGTAGTGTAACTGACAAATGATCTGCTCCATCAGCAAAACGTTCTGGTATGGCAGGTTACCGAGATCTGCCGGTGCTGCAAGTATTTATGTATCTGCTAAACACTCTCAACACAAGCAATTAGGTGACAGGTTCCGAAAAATATGTAAATATTGCCTCAGGGGTTATGAGTCAGGAGACCTACAATGACATAAAAATAAAGACTGGATGTGCGAATGCAATTTGTCAGTTATTCATAACCGGAATTCCACATTCAGTATTGTTGATGAACTCCCGGAATAAGGCGAGTATAGTAAGTAAAGCACTGGTGATTCATGGCAGAGCAGGGCTGTACCTATATTTGCATAATACATTATTTCCAATCACAGCCTGCACCATTCTATAAATATGTGTGTACACCCAGGTCAGGCAGAGCCACAGACTGTCATCCTCCCAGCACAGGATCACACGTATCGGGGAGACCTGCACTACAGAGTACAGTAAGTGTTTGATGTAAGTTTGTTTGTATTTGTACTATGGGTAAATCCATCCCCCACACACATACTTTTAAAGGACAGCGGAATATTGTTACGGTAATTAGGCCAAATTTAAGTGTACTAAGTTGAGAATTTATTTTACTTGCACAAATAAACAGAAGTATAACGGTAATTAAAGTACTCCTGTCTTGTCGATACCGTGTCAGAAATATTATTATTATTGATTTATATAGTGCCAGCATCTTCCGTGGCGCTGTACAACAGCATACAGGGTATAACAATACAAAATAAATAATACTACAGTTAATACAAGACAAGAGTGGATTACAGCTGATGCAGTGAATAAATCAACTACGTATTTTCACAAAGGGGGGGAAGTTATGCACGCACATTGCACAGCATTGTGAGACAAAAGGGGAGGAGAGCCCTGGCCAAAAGGCCTTACAGTCTAAAGGTAAATAAAGGGAGGCTGTGTATGAGATGGTAGAAATGGTGGTCAGTGGCTGAAGTGTCTTAGGTAGGAGAGTATGCTTGCTTGAAGAAGTGAGCTTTCAGATTGCGCCAAAAAAGAGTAAGTGTGGGTGAGTGGCGGATGTGTCGAGGGAGAGTGTTCTAGAGGAGGGGAGATGATTGAGAGAAATCTTGTAAGCTGGAGTGAGAGAAGTTAACATCGTATCACATCACTGATAAGCAAATTACAGCCAATACAATTGTTTATCTCATCAGTTTATTTTCACCTTGGGTTCACTTTAAGAATTTCCTGTATAGCTACTCCAAAGGGGATTTCAAATTGTCATTTCCTGAGTCAAGAGGAATCTCTCCTGTGGAGGCATGTCAATTACTTGAAGATGAAGTAGGCCCATCTGAGGTGGGAGTGACCTAAGTTTCAATGGAAGTTTTTGAAGAAAGACTTCAGCTGCCTTCCAAAGTGGTTGGATCTTTGGGAGGTGCCAAAATATATGCTCAATGGTTTCTACTTGACCGCAGCTCCTCCAGCATTCAGGAGATGCAGAGCTGCCAAATACTTCTATCTTGTCTGGTGTGAGGTACTGAGGTACCATTGCCAAAAGATTTTAAGGTAGTTTTCATGATGGCAAACACAATGTGAAGAGGCTTTTATGGATTTTATCACCAGTTTCCAGTCTTCCTGGGTAATTTCTATGTTTAATATCATTTGCATTTTTCTCAACTGCCATTTAGAGATCCCTGAAAGTCATTAAAAATACCTTTGTTTTTTTCCTTTGGATATACCACGACTGCCCCCCCCCCCCCATCAAGGCCAGGATTTACATCACAGGAGCCTATAGGCACAGATGTTATGGCACCTTAGACTTCACCCTCCATGGACCTACAAACCCCCACCACACTGCGCCTCAAGTGTGCTGGCTGGCCCAGCTGTCACTTCTTCCCTCACTTTCCTTGCCTGTCATAGCTACAGGTGTCCTTTTGCATTAGGAAGCCAGAGGTACTCTCAGTATGAAGTAGCTAGTGGTTCCCCTGACTAAAGGAAGATCTTGTTAGTGGAATTCCAAGAGCTGGTTGAGTAACCTCTCATTTACGCTCGACTTTGGACTCTGCATAGGGAAGGGGGAAGCAGGGCCGGGCCGAGGCAGAGGCTGGAGAGGCTCCAGCCTCAGGGCGCAGTGTAGGAGGGGGAGCACAACTCATTCAGCCATCATTCCCAATTGTGTTTGAAGCAGAAAGAAATAAGAAAAGGGGATACATGACAGTGACTGCAAGCCAGATAACTAGAGATTAAGGTGTTGGGGAGGTTGGGGGCTCCGGGGCACCACTTAGTCTAATAGCAATCAGTGTGTGACGGCTGGGGTGGGAGGGATAGGGGGGGCGCACTTTGCTGTCTCAGCCTTGGGTGCTGAAGGACCTTGTCCCGGCTCTGGGGGGAAGGGATGCAATAGGGGAGCCACCTTTCCATCATAAGGCGCCGGTAGGCATGTGTCTACAGTGCCTTATGGTAAATACACTTTATGTATAGTAATCATATGAACTGACTTTCCAGGGTCAGTCAGTGTATGAGAGAGGTGTAAAAAAGGAAACAGGAAATGTGTGCGCCCGTGTTAGGCAGAAGTTTGGGCACCTCCATAGGTGGCCATATAAATAATGATAATGGAGGGAAATTTGGGCGCCCACAATGCAAAATACAGTGAACATTTGTTTATATATCTTATGCTATTATATTTAATAAAATAGATTTTGTATTGTTGACAACTATTTGACAAGGCTGTAGTGATTTTTTATATATTATCACACAAGTCAATCCATTTTTTTGCCACTTCCTACTATGTTGTGTTGACGGTGAAAATGGGTGCTTTTTTCCTGGTGGATTGGAGGCAGGGAAGGTGGTTAAGGTTAGTCATGGAGAGTGGTTAAGGTTAGCCATGAGGGTAGAGGTCATGGTTAGCCATGCAGGGGTGGTTAAGGCCAGACGTAGGTGGGGGCGGTTATGGTTAGCCAAGGGGGGTGGTTAAGGTTAGTAGTGGTAGTTAAGTTTAGCTGTGGGGGGTGTGTAGTTCAGGTTGGCCAGGAGGGGGGGGGTGGCTAAGGTTAGGCATGGGGCTGGCGGTTAAGGTAAGGCATCCAGGAGGAGTGGCTAACGTTAGGCATGGGTAGACGGGTTATGAGAATAGGGTTATTAAGAGTAAAATATCAGTAAACTTACCAATGTTCTACTTTTGACTTTTCTAAACGCCCCCATTTTTCAGGTTCCTCTTTTTCATGTGTAGGAAGAGGAAAAATAATGGTTTGCTAATGATTATCATTACCTTACAGTGGATCCAAGATAAACTTTTACTCATTGCATAATTGTGCCACTTACATATAGTTTATAGGGCATTCCTAAAGCCAAATGCTTTTTTTTTGTTTGTTTAAATACACTAATTCCCTTTAAGCTAAACAAGCCTTGCCCACAGCTCCTCCAGCGCCTAGGCACTCTGAGACCCATGTAGCAAGGGCTTTTGGGAGCTCAGTCTGGGGAGGAGCAGGAGGCATTACCAGCCAGAGATGTCAGAGGCAAGGGGGCAGAGAGGGGAGTGGAGTTTTCACAGGCTGAGGGGAGTAGATGCAGAGCAGCTTGCTTGTGCAATGACAAGCAGAATATGGCTCCTCTCATTGTATCACAGGAAGAAAAAATCAAATACTGTTGAAGCTGTTTGCAGCTAGATTTGCTGTGTAAACTATCTAAACTTTAGATAAGATATATAGATAAGTTACTTGTTATAGTTAGTTTTTCATCTCGGATCCGCTTTAAGCATATATTGAGGTGATCATTACTATTACAGCACCGATACAGAACTAATGGAGCAAACACAGAAAACTTCAGTGTGGGCCCCTCAGGTCCTGGGGCCCTTGTGCAGTTTGCCAATGTCTGCATCCCCTAACCCCACTATTTACAGGAGTATTTCATGTTGCTGTTACTGTCAATTCATTGGCAAGTGGCTGATGAAACATATGAGTATCTAATGGAGAGGGTTTGAGGTCAAAACTAAGGGAAGGAATTTCCTATTTTTCAAATACACTTTAAATATCAAAACTGTAGTGCAAGTAAGCTGACGCACTTAATTATGTAACCGTTTTCATTGTTTCATTGTAATCCTCATTTAGCAGCTGAGCCACATACTTCCCGCAACAAAGCAATTATCACTATACCAGGATGTCTGCCAAGAATCTCCTCCTGGTAATCACATACCCGACTCCTCCATATATGTATCTCCGGGAGATCCTGAGAATTCCTGCTGCAAAGCCGCCACGTGTAAGGCCCCGCCTGCTGATGGACACGACTATAAAATACATTCCAGGACAAGGTAAAATGTACATCTAAATACTGCACATAAATGAGAAAAGCCTGCTCTTGCCATTACTACATGTGACTGAGTCATGAAAGCTTTCATATTTTGGATCTATCTTGGTCCTTATTCATTACTTAAACTAGGAATTAATAGCTAATGGAAACCAGCCACAGTGGAGCAGCTCCCTTGATTACCACCTTTATATATACTGTATATATGCTGCTTAGTCTCCTAGAGGAGTGGAAAGAGAGGAAGGAGCCAAGGAGAGGGTGAAGGGGGAGGGGGGGCGGGCAAGGTCAGCCTCTACATTCACATCATAAACTGGCAGTCACCTTTCCCCCGAGGAGGAGAATGGGGATTACCCCACTACACTAACAAGGATCAGCATATGGATAGGGCTGGCTCTAAGTACATAGTGCTGCAAGGGGATGAGAATGCTTTACTAACTTAGCTCTCACTACAAAGTCACTATAAGCGGAGTAACATTACTATATTGCATATATCATATTGAATGTAATTGAATTATATAAACATATTAGCATATAATTTACTGTATGTTTTTTAAAACCTTTTCAATGTAGGCATCAAACTTTTAAAGCCTGGCCGGGATGAAACTAAGGACTTCGAAGGGTCTGATGCTGAAAGGAAACCACCAAAATGTACACCAAGACAAAATGGTGGAAAAGTCTCACTGAAAGATAAAAAACAGAAATGGGTTGTCCATGATTCTACGGGTCATTTTCTACTTGCACAGAATTTAATCAACGGAAATGAAAAAGGTCAGTTTAAAAAAAAAAACTTTTCTATATGTATCATTAATCACGTTGCATCCAGTGCATTAACCCCCCTTCTGAAGCAGAATGTCTCCCAAGTTCCAGAGATTGGTCAATAGACTTAAAAACAAAGTTGCAATAAAGCTTATAGACAAAATATCACAAGGGGCCTATATTAGAAAATAGACGCATCATTTACCAAGGTTCTCAGCAGGGGAGTTTGCAACCAGCAGTCGGCCCCTGCCAGGCCCGGATTTACTTCACAGGAGCCTATAGGCACAGTGTAAGGCTTGGTGGTGTATTCTCCACAGTCAGCATGCAACGCATGAGCTGACGTGGAGGAGGTACACACACTAGCACAAGGAAACAGGCTATCCCTAGTATAGTGGAGGGGAGGACTGACTCCAAAAGGAGATTGTGGCGCACAGAGCCGGTGCAGATCCGACAGCCACAAACAATACTTTTGCGATAATGTCTCAGCGCAAGGTAGCGCTGAGCGCATAAACCAGAACTGAGGAGATCAGGACAGGTAGACAGAATGAACGCTTGCTAGCTAGCCGCTACTTAGTGACAGCAAGCGTCCACAACAAGACAGACTGGAATGAGGCAGCCAATGTGTTTGCAGCGATGGCGTGCCTCACAAAGACAGGACAGGATAGTCAGGAAATAGCAGGATCAAGATAGATGAACGTAACACAGACAAAAATACAATAAGTATGTTTTCCTAGCGTATTACAATTACAGCTATCAATGAAACTATTTGTAACGTCTGACTAACATATGTATATATCGGCAATGAACCGATATATGACATAAGCAGGAACACTGACTTAGACTGGAGCAATACAGGGAACAGGACTCAGAAGGATTCGCTATCTCTTCGCAGAGATGAACGCAATCCACAAATGGTAACAGAACAGGATTCAGAAGGATTCGTTATCTCTTTGCAGAGATGAACGCAATCCACAAACGGTAACAGAACAGGATTCAGAAGGATTCGTTATCTCTTTGCAGAGATGAACGCAATCCACAAACAGAACCAGGAGCAGGGTAACTACCTCAGCACGGGTGATCACGGTACGCGCAAACTACCAAAACGTGCTGGAAAACTGACTAACTGAACACAGGATATAAACAGTTCGTGTACGTATATATCAGCGACACTGATGTATCAACGTAACACGAATACAAGGAAAATAATAAACGTGCTGGTATGCATATATATTGGCAATGAACCAATATATGATGCAAAGACCAGCAAAGTATCTTTAGAACAAGAAACACGATCTGGGGCTAAAGCGACAGCAAGGCAGGCTTAAACTGAAGCTATGAAAACCTGAGGAGTCCTGCAGGAAGCAGATCTTTAAACTGAGGTCATCCAATGGGAGCAGACATGCAGATTCCCACACAGGTGAATGATAATCAGTCACAAGCTGACAGCAGGGAAAGGCAGACAAAGCTATGCAGCTTGCATGGAAAGAGATCAGAACTGCCTGAGCTGCAGCACTACTACTTCCAGCAATACCTGCTGCAGCAGCGATCATGACAGTACCCCCGCCCTTAAAAGCGGATTCCAGACGCTTTTCAAAACTGAAATTCCCAACAAAACAGTCTGACTGATAATTCATGATGACCGGGACAGCCCGGCAAGACCAAATTCCAGAATCAGTCCCCACAAGACTGGACCCATCAGAACCAGAACCTACAGAACCATGCCCATCAGTACTACAAGCCCCAGTGTGACACCCATCAGAACCATGATTTCCAGAAGAAAGCCCTCCGAAACTCCCTGAGCGATACCCACCGCCTTCCAGGAACCGTTCAAAAACGCCAAAGCCTTTGCAATGCCCACCGGGACTGTCTTTACCAACACAAAACCCACTGTTGAACCAGTCCAAGGCACCAGGACAAGTTTTCTCAGAGACCTCCCAGAACACCTTGAAGCTCCAAAGAGATCCCCATAGGTCAGAACGCCCCTTAGGCTCACATGGAGAACTATCAAGAACCCCTATGGAACCTAGGGCAATTCCCGAGTCAGGGCCACAAGGACAAACATCAAGATCAGGGCTTTCAGGGACCAGAACCATCTCTGGGCATGCAGGCAGACTGGCAACATCAGAACATGTTCCCACTAAGGAAGCATCAGAGCACGCTAACACCTTAGACACACTTGGGCATTCTGGCACACAAAGAACATCTGGGCACACTGGCACAAGAGAAACCTCTGGGCATGTCAAGGAACTGTGAGCCTCAGGGTCAGCCAAGACAGGACCAAAACCAGGACTGGCCAAAAAAAAAAATCATCATGACTAGACTTCGCAACTACTGGACTTTTACACGAGAATGCAGGATCAGACTTAGATGTCGCTGATTCCAGCAAAGTCAGTAACAAATCAGATTCAGCGGCACTAACAAGACAGGACAAATCTTCTGATGTATGCTCTGAACCAGATAGGGACTCCACAACTACCTCTGGACTGGACAGAGACTCATCTAATACACTGGATTGGAGCTCATGAGGCGCTGCAGAACAAGTCAGTATTGCAGCAGCCCCCACTGGACTAGGCAAAACTGAGGAATTCCCTGGACAGGAAGGGGACTCTGGAACCTCTGCCACAGCGGCCAGAGAACCAGAATCTTTCAGGATACAGGGCTGGGTTTCAGGAACACCCATTAGACCGGACTGAAATTCTGAGATTTCTATTATTTTGACCAGAGAATCAGAATTATCCATGTTACAGGGCAAGACTTCTGAAACATTCAGAGGACAGGGCTGGAGTTCCTCGGCTGTTACAACACTGGAGAGGGACTTAACAACATTGGTTAAATCAGACTGTGTACAGGGCAAGGTATCTAACACACTTGCTGACGAGGACAATATTTCAATGGCTTCTGCTTTGCTGGGCAGAAATTCATCAAGTTTTATTAGAGCAGACTGTAATTCCAAAACAGCTGCTAGACAAGTGAATATTACTGCAACACCAACTGAGGTAAGCAGTGCCTCAGACTCCTCTGCTAGAGGGTTTGAAGTATCCAAAGTACTGGGTGAAGCATAAGACTCTGCGACCACAGCTTCACTGGACAGGATCACTGAACAGTCCATATTGCAGGGCAAAACCATGGAAGCACCTGCTGGACAGCATAATGATTCTGTGACCTGAGCTTCATAGGAGAGATCTACTGCACAATTCATGGTACAGGGCAAATTTACTGGAACATTTTCTGAACAAGGTAATAATTCTGCGATTTCAGGTTCACATAGCAGATGCTCTGAGCTATTCACGATACAGGGCAAATTTACTGGAACATTTTCTGAACAAGGTAATAATTCTGCGATTTCAGGTTCACATAGCAGATGCTCTGAGCTATTCACGAAACTAGAGCGAGGTGTAGAAACAGGAAGATCAAGACACAATGTTTGCGCATCTGAATCACCATTCATTTGTAAAATTGGAAAATTCAGATGCTGGGGTTCTGAGGTTTCTAGACAGGATTGCTGGGACTCGGAAACTGATGTAGTGCATCTATTGGCATCTGCTGGATCAGACAGGAGTTGAACTTTATTAACACAGGTAATTTCTGCAGAAGTGTTTGCAGAGGCAGGCAAGATTTTTCTGGTGTCTGTTTCACTGAACAAAGACTCATGAGTACTGGCTAGACTGGACTCGGAAGTCAGCAGGACCTCTGGATTCTCTGCTGAGAAATTTGTGCAGGGCAAGGTTAAGAAAGTATCAGTGGCTTCTGTTTTACTGGGAAGTAACACTGAGTTATCCATGGTACAGGGTGGAATTGCAGGAACTTCAATTTCACACAAAAAGAGCTCCGAATCACCTGCTGAATCAGCGAAAGGTGGTGAAGCAGGCGGGTCAGAACGCCAAATTTGCGAATTCGGAGTCACATAAAAATCATCCAAAATCAGTTCCCACACATCAATCAAAGGAGCCACACAGTCATACCTACACACACACCAGTCTCTATTAGGTTATAGGCTGACTTAATGCATGCATTCAATACCATTTCACTTTTTGCACTGTAAAATTGACAAAATGAACTTGAATCATTCTTCCATTCACAGACCAGGGCTTCCATCTCTCCCCTCTCGAATGGAGGATCCCATGCATACTTAACAGCGAAACATTTAGGCTGATCACAGTCTGCAGATATGATTGTGGCAGGCACATGTATAGGGTTAATTAGCAGGTGATTGGCAGATTCCTTATTCTTAAGAATCTCCAATACCTGTAGAAAGTGTTGAACTGTAGTGTATGCAAACTTCCCTTGGTTCACAAATAAGTTGATTTGTTCAATACTCTGTAATATCTCCTCATAATCATACTCAGATAATTCTTTTAAACAAAAATCTTTATTTTCCCTAGCCAGGGAGGAAAGTTCATTAGTAGTTTCATAAGTCCATTTAACTCCCCTGAAAGACAATTGCATTTCATTATCTGTTAATGGCAGAATCTCATTATAGGTCTCAGTCGCTAAGGATAACGACTCTGCAGATCGGACACGTTTCTTAGAACGTTTGCGTTTTGCCTTAGGCCCTGCTGCCTTTGGTGATTTATTCAAAGCTGCAGGAAAATTATCAGGAACACTCTCTGCTTGCTGATCATTTTTGCAAACAATTGAAGGGGAAGCTGATTGGCCTGCTGCCAGGAGTTCAATTAGAGGAAAAGGCAATGGATCTATGCGCAACCAGTTATGGATCACAAACGCTAGAAATTCCAGCGGTCTCTCTTTCAAATCGGAATGATTGAGAACATCAAATGCCCACTGAAATAATTCCCCTTTAAACAAAATATAACTTAGTTGGAGTGCCCAGGTTGAAACAGGAGTCGCTTGGAGATCGGGATTGGCCAGGAACCTGGCACATTCAGAGAAAAACTCATTTTCTGTTTCAGAGTTAAGTTCTTCAAATTTCTTAAAGGAACAGGAACCATAATTAACAGTGTCATACTTTCTGGGAATCCCCCCCACAATGGGGATTGGTAATGGGGTTTTCATAATGTAAGGCTTGGTGGTGTATTCTCCACAGTCAGCATGCAATGCATGAGCTGGCGTGGAGGAGGTACACACACTAGCACAAGGAAACAGGCTATCCCTAGTATAGTGGAGGGGAGGACTGACTCCAAAAGGAGATTGTGGCGCACAGAGCCGGTGCAGATCCGACAGCCACAAACAATACTTTTGCGATAATGTCTCAGCGCAAGGTAGCGCTGAGCGCATAAACCAGAACTGAGGAGATCAGGACAGGTAGACAGAATGAACGCTTGCTAGCTAGCCGCTACTTAGTGACAGCAAGCGTCCACAACAAGACAGACTGGAATGAGGCAGCCAATGCGTTTGCAGCGATGGCATGCCTCACAAAGACAGGACAGGATAGTCAGGAAATAGCAGGATCAAGATAGATGAACGTAACACAGACAAAAATACAATAAGTATGTTTTCCTAGCGTATTACAATTACAGCTATCAATGAAACTATTTGTAACGTCTGACTAACATATGTATATATCGGCAATGAACCGATATATGACATAAGCAGGAACACTGACTTAGACTGGAGCAATACAGGGAACAGGACTCAGAAGGATTCGCTATCTCTTCGCAGAGATGAACGCAATCCACAAATGGTAACAGAACAGGATTCAGAAGGATTTGTTATCTCTTTGCAGAGATGAACGCAATCCACAAACGGTAACAGAACAGGATTCAGAAGGATTCGTTATCTCTTTGCAGAGATGAACGCAATCCACAAACAGAACCAGGAGCAGGGTAACTAACTCAGCACGGGTGATCACGGTACGCGCAAACTACCAAAACGTGCTGGTAAACTGACTAACTGAACACAGGATATAAACAGTTTGTGTACGTATATATCAGCGACACTGATGTATCAACGTAACACGAATACAAGGAAAATAATAAACGTGCTGGTATGCATATATATTGGCAATGAACCAATATATGATGCAAAGACCAGCAAAGTATCTTTAGAACAAGAAACACGATCGGGGGCTGAAGCGACAGCAAGACAGGCTTAAACTGAAGCTATGTAAACCCGAGGAGTCCTGCAGGAAGCAGATCTTTATACTGAGGTCATCCAATGGGAGCAGACATGCAGATTCCCACACAGGTGAATGGTAATCAGTCACAAGCTGACAGCAGGGAAAGGCAGACAAAGCTATGCAGCTTGCATGGAAAGAGATCAGAACTGCCTGAGCTGCAGCACTACTACTTCCAGCAATACCTGCTGCAGCAGCGATCATGACACACAGGTGTTCTGGCAACTTACACTTCACCTCCACTAACCTTCAAACCCCTGCGAAACCGCACCGCAAATGTGTTGGCTGGCCCAGCTGTCACTTCTCCCTTACTTCCCCTGTCCAGTGTAGGTGGCCACAGGTGTCCCTTAATGCTGAGTTTATCTCTGGCTACCCAATACTAAGTAGCTATAGGTGCCCCACGTATTAGGTAGCTAGAGGTGCCCCTGACTGAAGGGAGATCTTGTCAGTGGAAGGCTAAGAGCTAGGTGAATAACCTCTCATTTATACTTAATGGGACTCTGCACAGAGAAGGAGGGAGGGAGGCACTTGAGGAGGGGAGTGAGATGCCTTCAATCATCAGGGGCCCTTAGTCATGAGCCTACAGCGGCTTATGGTAAATCAGGCCCTGGCCCGTGTGCAGTACTGACTCAGTGGTACCTCTGCCACATCCCCCATGTTGTTATAGTCACAGAGGGAAAGTATGTGGGAGTTGATTCATAAAGCTTTTTTCAGGAATTATCTCACCTTACTTATATTTAACCATAACTGTAAAGGCTCCCATACATCTAGTGTGGTATGTGGAGATCGCAGGGGCAATGCCAGGATCCAAAGAGATCCAGGGCACTTTGGGCACTCTTGTTGGAAAACGGATGTGGACCGCACCAGAATGTGGGTGTGGTCATGGGTGGAGCCAAATTTACATGAACTCAACAGCGGTCTAAGTAGATCTGTCTAGCAAAATATTGGATGAAGCCTCCTCTCTAGAGATGAGCGTAATGACGTAATTACGATTTCGCGAAATTTCGCATAATTAGTGTAATTACGATTATGGCCGTAAGTACATAATCGTAATGAAGAAGGATTTCGCGAAATTTCACGTAACCGTAATTTTCGCGTAATTTTCGCATTACAGTGGGTATTACGAACTTAATGCGTATGGCCATGCTCCCAAGCGGAAAAGTTGACGCATGGATCAATGTTAGGTAGCCGCCGACTTTAAGGGTTAATAGCAAAGCCCCCTTAAATGCTAAGAGCCTCAAATTTGGAGAATATATTAAGGAGATCAGGAGGAATAAGAGGAAAATTTTTTTTTTTCAAAAAGACCTTATAGTTTTTAAGAAAATCGATGTTAAAGTTTCAAAGTAAAAATGTATACATTTAAAAACCCGCCGACTTTAACGGTTAATAGCAAAGCCTGCTTAAAGTTTAGGAACACCAAATTCCTAGGGTATATTAAGGGGATCAGTGGGAATAAGAGGAACATTTTTTTTTCAAAAAGACCTTATAGTTTTTGAGAAAATCGATTTTTAAGTTTCAAGGGCAAAAATGTCTTTTAAATGCGGAAAATGTCAGTTTTTTTTGCACAGGTAACAATAGTGTATTATTTTCATAGATTCCCCCAAGTGGGAAGAGTTTTACTTACTTCGTTCTGAGTGTGGGAAATATAAAAAAAAAACGACGTGGGGTCCCCCTCCCAGACCTCTTTAACCCCTTGTCCCCCATGCAGGCTGGGATAGCCAGAATGCGGAGCACCGGCCGCGTGGGGCTCCGCACCCTGACTATACCAGCCCGCATGGTCCATGGATTGGGGGGTCTCGGAAGGGGAGGGGCAGCCAAGCTTTCCCCTCCCCCTCCGAGCCCTTGTCCAATCCAAGGACAAGGGGCTCTTCTCCACCTCCGATGGCGGTGGAGGTGGAGGCCGCGATTTCCTGGGGGGGGGGGGGAGGAGGGGGGTTCATGGAGGAATCTGGGAGTCCCCTTTAAAAAGGGGTCCCCCAGATGCCCACCCCCCCCCCTCCCAGGAGAAATGAGTATAGAGGTACTTGTACCCCTTACCCATTTCCTTTAAGAGTTAAAAGTAAATAAACACACAAACACTTAGAAAAAGTATTTTAATTGAACAAAAAACATTACCACGAAAAAAGTCCTTTAATATTCTTAATTAACCAATAATACTTACCTGTCCCTTTAAATAAATGATCCCACGCAATATCCTCGGAAATGTTCTATCAGTTACAATGTAACAAAGTTATTACAATGTAACAACTTTGTTACATTGTAACTACGCCGCACCCGACGTCACTCGCCGCTCAACCGCCGCATACGCGTCCGTGCAGGACGCTAAGTCCCCGCAGCTCCCGCTGTCCACCCCGCCCACATCTGTCACCCACATGTGGGTGACATGTGGGTGACATGTGGGAGAGGCGGGGAGGGCAGCGGGAGCCGGCGGGGACTTAGCGCCCTGCACGGACCCGACAGAGCTCTGAGCTATATAGCTCAGAGCTCTCTAAGCATCTTTGTATTTGGGCTCCAAGGAGCCCCATTGGTCCTTAGCAGACCAATGGGGTTCCTTCAAATCAGAAGGAACCCCATTGGTCTTCTAAGGACCAATGGGGCTCCTTGGAGCCCAAATACAAAGATGCTTAGAGAGCTCTGAGCTATATAGCTCAGAGCTCTGTCGGGTCCGTGCGGCGGCTGAGCGGCGAGTGACGTCGGGTGCGGCGTAGTTACAATGTAACAAAGTTGTTACATTGTAATAACTTTGTTACATTGTAACTGATAGAACATTTCCGAGGATATTGCGTGGGATCATTTATTTAAAGGGACAGGTAAGTACTAACATTTTTCGCATTTAAAAGACATTTTTGCCCTTGAAACTTAAAAATCGATTTTCTCAAAAACTATAAGGTCTTTTTGAAAAAAAATTTGTTCCTCTTATTCCTACTGATCCCCTTAATATACCCTAGGAATTTGGTGTTCCTAAACTTTAAGCAGGCTTTGCTATTAACCGTTAAAGTCGGCGGGTTTTTAAATGTATACATTTTTACTTTGAAACTTTAACATCGATTTTATGTTGGATAGTAAGGAGAGTAACTAGTAGTCTAGTACATTTGTTATTACTATAGCTATATCTCTGCTTGTATGTTTATTTCATATTGTACATATTATGTGCATTTCCCTAAGGGGAACTTACTGTCTAATGTTGTATGCAATCACTTGTGAACCTGTTTTGATTCAATAAACACCCTTGAAATGAAAAACTATAAGGTCTTTTTGAAAAAAAAAAATTTCCTCTTATTCCTCCTGATCTCCTTAATATATTCTCCAAATTTGAGGCTCTTAGCATTTAAGGGGGCTTTGCTATTAACCCTTAAAGTCGGTGCCTTTTTTATTTTATACGGAGCGTTACGGTTTAACGCAAAATTACGGTAGCGTTTAACGCGAAATTACGGCATGAACGAAACGCGAAATTACGCGTTGAAAATTACGCTTATGGTATTTTCAATTACGATTTTAATGGCAACTACGCTACCGTAATTTCGCATCGTAATCGCAAATTTCGCATGCGTAATTATAGTAATGCGAAATTACGAAAATTTCGGCTCAACTCTACTCCTCTCCATTAATACAAAAAAACAAAACTAAAATGCAGCATATCACATAAATAGGCAGTGCCACTTAAGCCTAACTAGGTGGAGTCACTTGGCTTAACTGCTGGGTGGGCTGGCCTGCTGCCAGGTTAGGGACCCCCTCTCACCCTCGCATGGACCTCCTATTCAGGCACCACAACCAGGGCCGGATTACCGACCAGGCAACAAAAGCAGTCGCTTGGGGCCCCATTCAGAGTCAAAGGGGCCCTATTAGCACATAAACCAGCCCTCGCCATCCTGTCAGTGGTGGCTGGATGGTATAATGGTTAAAGGGACTCTGAGCAGTGCAGTAACTATAGAAAGATGCATATCATTTTAAAGCTCTCTTTCTCCTCTTTCCAATGATATATAAACGGCCACCCTATGCCTTTTAGTTTTCGCTATTTTTGCGATCAAAATCGCGGCCACAGGACGACTTTTCTCCAAAGTCGGCAGCTCGATTCAGCACAATGCAATGAAATATAAGGAACCCAGGGGGATATAATTACAAACATCATGCTGGTAGGTGTGAGTATGTAATTAATTAGTTGTGGGTATGCTTAAAGGCATACACACAGGCACTGCTCGGAGTCCCTTTAAGGGCTCTGCCTCTGACACAGGAGACCAGGGTTAGAATCTCGGCTCTGCCTGTTCAGTAAGCCAGCACCTATTCAGTAGGAGACCTTTGGCAAGTCTCTCTAACACTGCTACTGCCTATACGGCGCATCCTAGTGGCTGCAGCTCTGGCGCTTTGAGCCCGCCAGGAGAAAAGCGCAATATAAATGTTGTCTTGTCTTGTCAAATGATGCCGTGCGCTGCTGATTGTCTTCAGAGCCAGGCTCTCCTTCTAGGTCCCCCTCCTGCTACTGTGTGCTCTGCCGCTGCCCACTCCTCCCTCCCTTCCCACAGAGAACCACAGCTGCAGCAAGAATGATAGCAGCAGATGGCAAACGCTCACTCACCTATCCTTGATCCAAGCGATAGAGATCCCGTCATCTGAAACCCATCTGTCTCTTCTACAGTGCAGCCGCTCACTCTGAACTTCCTGATTCTCAGATCAGACAGGAAGTAGGAAGTAGTAATAGTAGTAGTAACAGAGCGGCAGCACTCTAGAGGAAACAGATGGGCTCCGGATGACGGAACCTCTATTGCTTGGATCGCAATAGGTGAATGTGAGTCATCTGGTGCTGTTATTCTCCTCCGCTGCGGCTGCCTTCTCTGCTGGACTATCGTATTCACTGGGATGGAGGCTGCATGGTGGCTGTCTAGTTTGGGAGGAAATCGGTTGTTCGGTGGTGGGGGTGGTTATGTAATTCTGTCTGGGGGACGGCTTCCGGTTTGGCAGTGTCCAGAGCTTTCTGCTATAGCCAGGCTGGAGATGCAGGGGGAAAGTGCTGCTGCTGTGATATCTGGCGCCCTCTTCACAAAGGTGCCCCAGCACCTGAGTGCAAATGTCCCAGCCATTCATCTCTCACTCTCCATTTTGCCGCTGCTATTCCCTGCATTGGAAAGAGGAAAGCCGGCTGTTGCCCATAGCAACTAGGAGCTCGGCTGCCCCGGTGTGTGCGGCGTGTTGCTGTGCAGCTGCATCTTCTGATTCTATTACGACATGATGGGGGGGGGGGGGGGCAAATTAGTTACTTTGCTTAGGGCCCCATTTAGCCTTAATCCGGCTCTGACCACAACTACCAGCATGCCCCCATAGAAGAACCACAGCTCCCTGCATTCCCTCATAAAGGCATCACAGCACCCAGTATGCCTACATAGAGGCACCACAGCACCCAGCATACCCCCGATTGATGCACCACCATGCCCACCCTTGAGGCACCACCGCTGACTCTGCCTGAGGGACATATCTCTTGTCTGTTGACTGCCCATAAACTGGGGGCCGATTCCTGATCAATTTCAGCATGAAATCTTTTAGGAATTGGCCTTGTGATGTGGCTGCCCCTGGCCACATCCCTCCAAATGTTATACTGTATGTGCCCCCCAGTTCTCGTGCATTAAAATACTATACCTGTCCACTGTTGCGGAGTGTCTGCTGTACTTCCTCATGTGTGCCCCACCTGGCTGCCAGCGTTATAGCGCGCAGGGTCCCACACACTCGCCCCACGCGTTGTATGGCAGTAGTTTACTCCATCAGATTAGCACCATCTAAAATCGGTTTTATTAAGCAATCTTCAATTAAAACGTTACATCAATTCAAATCCACATGTGGGTATGCCTCAGATGACGCACAGGCGTTTCGGGCCGTTCTCAGTCCTTTCTCAAATCATGGCAGGCCCACACTAACAGAGGAAAATTATATAACTTGGATCACCGTGTCCCTGTATAGATATTAAGTGTAGGCACTGATAACCAATCAAAGAACAGCCTACAACGTGGTTATCAGTGCCTACACTTAATATCTATACAGGGACACGGTGATCCAAGTTATATACTTTTCCTCTGTGTTTTTCACAGGAGGGAACATTGGGTGAGTGTCCCTTGGATCCACTATATACATGTATTGTATTGTGAGATGAAGACTACATTTTTAAGTATTTGTAACCATGCTTTTTGAAACTTGTTATGTGATTGGTGCTTTAGCTATTCATGAATATGCATATATGCTAATCAGTAGTTCTCTATGTGGTCCTCTTGTGGGCCTTATAAATTTGTGGTGAGCAGTGTTCTGTTAGTGTGGGCCTGCCATGATTTGAGAAAGGACTGACAACGGCCCGAAACGCCTGTGCGTCATCTGAGGCATACCAATATGTGGATTTTAATTGATGTAACGTTTTAATTGAAGATTGCTTAATAAAACCGATTTTAGATGGTGCTAATCTGATGGAGTAAATGGACAGTGACTTGTGACTCCAAAGGCGGTTAGAGCACATCGACCAACCATTGGTGCTGTTGCAATTACTACATATATCTGTTGTATGGCAGTGGTGACATTACTCACGTAGGACCCGAATGCATAAATACAGCAGACACTTGGCGACACTAGCTGGCGGTATGACAGTATTTTCATGCATAGGCATATAACATTTGGGAGAGACAGCGGATGGAGGTTCTGTTGCATTCGCTGCTTGCGATATCGCCCCCTGTTACCGACGCGTAACCAATCGACTACAATGGCCTGAGATTCCCCAGCATGTCTGATCAATACATTCAAACAATTTCAGTCTGAAAGTGGTTGAATCGTCAATATTGCATGCTTGTTGTGGCACTGAATCTCATCCGAAAATAAGTTGACAAGTAAGGTGATATAATTCAACTGTAAGGCTTTGTAAATCAACCCTCTGGACGGGCTCTGTGCCACACAGTGGAGACAGGACATAAGCAGTGTGCTGTGCATACCATTGTGAAAATGGGCATAGTTAAAACAGATATTGAGCAGAGACAAATAATGGGCATATTTTAAAAGTATGTGATTCAAGGGTATGTGCTGTGTCTGTGGTATTATATACAGTGGCAGACACAGCAAACAGTGAGCCACTGTGCAAAATGAAGAATGGAGGCCCCATGAAGAGCGACATGACAAAAAGTTGGTGTGGTATATAGTCCAGTCACTACCTCACAGTCTAATCCCTACCATAACTTGAGAGATAAGACACAGAGGGCCATATTTATCAAAGCATTACCTAGTTTTTCTTCTTAAACAGTTCTAACCAGCAGGGAGAACTGTTCTGCATGATAATAAGAAAATTCTTAAATCCTACTTAATAGCAGCAGTTTAGTGTGAATTTCTAGAACTGCACTACAGTTAAGAAAAGTGCAAATCCATTCCTAAACTGGAGCAGATTCAGAAGTGCTTAACCACTTGAGGATCATAGGCTTACACCACCCTAGTGACCAGGCTATTTTTTACAATTTAGGCCACTGCGGCTTTAAGGCCTCGCTGCAGGGTCGTACAACTCAGCACATAAGTGATTCCCCCGCCTCCCCCTTTTCTGCCCACCAACAGAGCTTAATGTTGGTGGGGTCTGATCCTTGCCAGCATGTTTTTTTGTGTATTTATTTGTTTTTTTTAATAAACGTCACTGTTTTTTTTTTTTTTTTTTTATGGCCAGCCCGCCCTTTCTCCCCCCTCCATCCAATCACTGCGATTGACTGTCATAGGCATCAAACTATGACAGCCGATCACTCTTTTGTCTCCCAGGGGGAGAGCCGTGTCATACAGCTGTCCCCAGTACAGCGCTGCCATAGATCGCAGTGCTGTACAGTGTAAATAGACGGCGGTTTCGCTGTCTAACAGTCTCCTAGCAGCGATCGCCACTGGGAGACTGATGACGGAGCGGAGCTCGGCACATGCTATCTCCTGCTAAACCCCGCCCCAGGACTTCACGCCAATTGGGGGGCTGCCGCCGCGTCCACGCCAATTGGCGTGCAACGGTCGTTTTCTAGTTAATAGCACTTCTACAGAATGTGCTGAGTAGACTAGAAGTGATTTGCGATTCCTCACTCAGAGCCTGCTGGCACCAGTACAGCAGATGTATAGGTTACCTCAGCAACAGGAATTTCCCTCACACGCTGCACTGTCTGCGAGACCTTTCTATCTCCTCCTATTTAGAACAGTTTAAGATGGAAACTGCACTATTTAGTGATTTCTTAATATGTCTGAGACAGTTCTGCTTAAGTTTCTAAAAACCTACCAATATTTTGTCTCAGACATTCTTGATAAATGTCCCCCACAGACAGCTGGTGCCAAAATAGGGCAGTATTTACTCTAGAAGTGGAGGAATTGTTTTGTGATGTTATGTATTCATATAAAGGCGGTTTGCTACATAAGTAACCACTGGAATAAAGTGTGAAAAAACATCCCCACTCAGATATCCTGAATAGCTCTCTTGGAACCAGGGAAAAAAGGGTCACCTGCTGACAAGGGTAGTGATGACCACCCACTCAGGCTCAAGGAAGAGGCACCCAAGTGTGATGAAATATGAATAGAAACCATAAAAATGAAATCTTGAAGGTGGCTTACCTCAATAGATGACTCCAATAATGGGTAGCAATAGGAAGCTTGTTTGCACAATAGCAACGCATTTTGTGGGAAATTATACCAACTTCTTCAGGCCAATATACAGTGCCAGCTATAGGTTTTTTGCCAAGCTTCAACACATTATTCGTGTCATCTATTGAGGAAAGCCACCCCTAACTCTTCAATATGTGATTGCATTTGTATTTATCCTTATCCCCTTCTTTTCTTTCTTTTTCTTTTTTCTTTTTTTTTTTTAGCAAATTTTGAATACATAAATTATAATGACACATCTTTTGGAGGGGGTAAACAACCAATAAGCCTAAAATTTGGAGACTCTTACCTCTGCTGCAATGAAAATGCTGAACTGACTCTTGAGGTACCGGTAAGTCCTACTTGCTTGCTCTACATGTAAATACAGAGGGTTATTAGTATCTAAGGCTGGCCAAACACAAGTAGATTTTTTTTTAAATAATATTTTTATTGTCTTTTTCACAAAAGAAAACAAATCAGAACAACGTTAACAATACAAAATTTAGCTGCAAGTCCTAGTGCGAGTCCCCTAGTCCTGGTATGGATGTTCTCACCTTAGATGCCACCTGTTACAAAGGAATGTTTATCAAACGATTACTAGTCATTCAGTTTTAGCTTGTAGAATGAGATCCAGCATCTTCATACCTTTTTGAATTTCTGATGGCCTGTTCTCTTCATATGTACTTTCTTTAATTGAGTCGGCTCACTCTTCAGTGGGGGTGCGCTCTGATTCCACTTTAGGATACACAGGTACATTTTAATCTAGTATTACACTATTAAAGTGTACCAGAGGCGAAACTCAGGTCAAAATTCATATGCTTACCTAAGAAGAGGAAAGCCTCTGGATCCCACAGAGGCTTCTCACGCTGTTCTTAAGTCCCCCTTCGCCAAGTGCAGACCCCCAAAAAATCCGACAAAAGCTTGTCAGATTATAAGTTTGGGACTGCGCTCCACTTAAAGTACAAGCGCGGCCACACTGCGCCTGTGTGAGCATGGCAGAGCCTGTACAGTAAGCCAGAGCTGCTCATGCACGAGAGGCTCCGTGCTACTTGTGCAAAAAGAGGTTAATGGTCGCATTGTGCAGGAGGGTCCCGGGCAGTGGTGGAGGGCCATAGGATGTCGTTGGAAGCTTCTATGGGATCTAGAGGCTTCCATTTCCTCAGGTAAGTATTTGCATAAAAGCCCTAGTTCACCAGCTCAAATTTTTCCTTGTTAGAAAAGATGAATACAGAGCCATACAATTACACAGTTTTCATATTTGAAGCAGCAATTTTAGAGAAATTCACTGCCTGCCTGGTCTCCCCAAAGTTTAACAAAGTTGCCTCGGTGCCCGTGTTCCCTAAAAGCTCACCTGTCCCCAGGAGCAATTCCTGGCCGTCACTGCGATAGCCTGTACCATGTGGCCTCAGATGCATGTATGACGTCACACACGCCCATGGTACTGTGGTTATGGGCAGGAATCACACCATGGACAGGTGAGATTTTACAACACTGCACACGGGCATATTTTAGACTTGGTGGACACTAGCCAGGGGACCATCAGGTACGTTGTTACTGCCACTCACCCGAACAAGATTTTCCAAAATGTCCAATCGATACGATTAATTGATTTTGACCCGAAATCAAGCGAAACATCAGTCAGACATGATGCAGTACCAATTTTCCTGATTCAGAAGGTCGATTGGACCACAAAGTTACTTGGCACCTTACATAACTCACTCATTACTATTAACTATGAAAGTATTCTTCCAATTTATCTGAACTTTTTTCTTTTCTATTTAGCAAAATGGAGGCGAAGACCTTTGCGACATAAAGGGAAGCGCGATCAAGTATGTGTTCTTACAAAGCAAAAGCTCACCCTATACAAACTTTGAATCAGCGAAATTCCGAGGTAAATACATCTGCACCACTGGAGATGATTCTCCACGTGTGGCTTTGGCGCTACTCAATGACAATGAAAAGATATTTGACTTTGAAGTACATCAACAACAACAACAACGTTTTATCACTACCGATTACACACGACCACCAAAACTTATTATTTACTATGAATTTTTCTATGACTAACAACAATGACCATAAAGTAATCCTAGTTACTATGACAAACAACAACAAGGACCACAATGTCAAATTATTAACTCTGGATAACAAATTTCTCTGCAAAAACGAGGGCCATTGACAATCTTACCTGAACATAAAGGCAGCTATGATGAAAGGACGTTTGTCTGGAACCAGGGGGGATAACTACAGGGGACTAGGGGAGTAGCCCCTGCGACTGCAGGGGGCCCAGAGGTGTGGAGGTACTCTAACTACTAACCTTCCCACCATCTGATACGCCAGATCAGGAGTCTCGTGGCTATAAATGTTATGGGTTTGAAGATCATGATGGCCACACTTGTTTATGATCCTTATAAAATGGGCCACCAGGCTATGAGGGACACCAAGAGGAGGCAAGGAACGTTACTGGGGCTCCATGAAAGTTTTTCTGGGGGCCTCTATGATTTATAGTTACGTCATGGTCTGGAACAGCTTTTATTCACTACAGGCAAAAATTTCATTTGGGTATGTTTTTAGCCACATACTGCCTGTTGGGAAAGGAAAGGGTAACAGTCAATTGTGTTGGAAAAATGCGTCTGATCACAATTGTTTTCCCATGGAGGAACCAGTGCTGAGGGTGTACCACATCCTCCCTTTTCAACTCCAGTGCAGCAACAGGAACACATAGCTTTGAATTTCTGTCGTCCAATGGGAACCCTTGAGGAAAACTGGATACTGCTGGCTCTTCATCATCCCTTTGCTGTGTGAGAATTGTATTTTTTGCATGATAAAAAAAGAAAATACCTGTTGCACCAATTCATAGATTAACCACAGCGACTTATTGCTGCCTGTAAACTTGCATGCAGTCTGAATTACTCCGCTTTAAGGTTGAACGGGCATGCAGAGGTGAGAATGTTTTGCCTTCCTGCTATCTATCATGGGTGTGAATCTCCGGTGGGGATGTGCGGCTTTATTCTGATTGGAGGAAGGGTATTGAGCCGATAACTAGAAGCATGGCTACCATGAAAATCGATACGTTTAGCTTGTTGGCCACATTCAAGGTAAGCTTCCCTGGGGTCCCCATGCAAGGTAAAATCTGGATTTTACTATCTTGAGTTCTATACTGCTGTACTACCTAAATCCCCTATATGTACTACCAATATGTAAAACCTGGCCTTTACTATCTTGAATCCTATCCTGGCATACGAAGCTATACCAGTGGTTCTCAAACTTTTTGGGATGAGGGCGCCTTGATGGTTTTGAAATGTTCTCATGGCGCCCCCGGGCAAAAACAACTACTGAAATGCTGTTATGACCTTTTTTAAGCAGCGCACCACCCACACACCTCCAAGCAGCCAGTGATGCTTATTAGGCACCTTCTCCCCCCCCCCCCCCCCCCCCAAAAAAGCAAAAATTAGCTAAGCTAGTGTTGTTCATTTGGCAGCATTTCCCTCCTTTCAAATAGCAAGTGATGCTTATTAGGCAACATTCCCCCTCCAAGTGGTCGCCGACCCGCCCACTGTATATCAATGTTCAGTTTCATTGCCTTATGGCAATTTAAAGAGGATGAGCATGAATGTCGATGCACCCAGTTTGAGAACCCCTGATCTATATCATCCTCATGGCAACGCATGCTGGAAGGCTACTGAGGAGCACATGAGGATCTATGAAACGGTACAATAGGTCTTCTCTTTTTTACTTTACAAACAGTGCAATGCATTTTACGATATACAATGTTCTCTTTAATTTATTAAAAAACTAACCAAAAAAATAAACAAACAACCAGTGCATCAAAGGATTTACTATGGAATTTATGGAGACTTGCTATGCTGGATATAAGGAGATGCTTGTAAGGATCATTCTAGCAATACTGTATTCTATGTCCATGGGGCAGTAACTAAAAGTATTTCCCCATAGGTTCTTTGCAAATTTTAAATTTTTACTTTTTAATTATTTAAAGTGTGCCGAGGCGACATGTGACATGATGAGATAAACATGTGTATGTACAGTGCCAAACATATTATTATAACCAGGCTGTGTTACTTTTTTTTTTATTTTACTGCCTTAAAGAGTTAACCTTCGGGAATGGAAGTGACAGCTTCTCTCTTGTTGGACCATTGTCAGATTATAGCGTAACCCTCACTGAACCTTTTCCTGGCAGAGTATAATTTCTGTGAGCAGGGGGATAGATAAAAAAAAAGGTCATGTATTATAGCTCTGGGACACTTAAAGAGACTCTGTAACAATAATTTCATCCTGTTTTCTACCATCCTACAAATTCCTAAACCTATTCTAATGTGCTCTGGCTTACTGCAGCACTTTCTACTATCACCGTCTCTGCAATAAATCAGCTTATCTTCCCCCTGTCGGACTTGTCGCCCTGTGTCTGGGAGGCTGCCAACTCTTCAGTTTTGGTCTGCTATGCACGCCCCCCTCCAGGCCCCCTCTATGCACACTCCCGTGTGTGTGTGTGTGTGTGTGTGTGTGTGTGTGTGTGTGTGTGTGTGTTATTTACATTAGCCAGCTTTTCTCTGGTCTGTTATCTTTTACAAGCTGGATAAATACTCTGTTGTGAAAGGACTAGGAGTCACATACTGAGGAATTACAGACTGAGCTGTCTGCAGGAAGAAACAATCAGCCTGTAACTCTTCAGTGGGTGAGAGCTGCAGGGGGAAAGAAACACACAAATGATCTCTTAAGATTCAAAAGGAAAGCTGTATACAGCCTGCTTGAGTATGGATGTATTTTCTATGTGTGGACATACTGTACATCAACCTACTTCCTGTTTTGGTGGCCATTTTGTTTGTTTATAAACAAACTTTTAAAAACTGTTTTTGACTACTTTTAATGCGGCGGGGAGCGGCAAAATTGTGACAGAGGGGAAAAAGAGATGTCCCCTAACGCACTGGTATGTTTACTTTTGTGTGATTTTAACAATACACTTCTCTTTAATAAATTGCCATTAAGCAGACACAATAGAACATTAAATCTACTTTGTGAATACAAAATAAAAGCATGGTATAGCTATAGAAGTTGTTTTTAGGAATAGGAGGATAGATACAAGGAGGATAGATACAATTGTTTATCTCATCAGTTTATTTTCACCTCTGGTTCACTTTAAATGTAACCAGAGATAATAAAATCTAAAGATTTGATACTTACCCAGGGCTTCCTCCGGCCCCATAAACATGTGTGAGTCCCACGCCATCCTCCCGCAGTCTGCCGTTCAGCCGCAGTCAGCCCTGGTAACTGGCTTAGTCGCGTCAGTCTGGGTCTACTGTGCATGCGAGGGAGGTCCGGGTATGCGCAGAAGACCCAGACTGGACCCGACCGAGCTTGTTACCGGGCTGATCGCGGCTGAACGGCAGACCACGGGAGGACAGTGAGGGACTCACACGTGTTTATGGGGCTGGAGGAAGCCCCGGGTAAGTATCAAATCTTTAGATTTTATGATCTCTGGTAGACTCTAACTAAGATTTGTGCCAAAAAGTGCAATTATCAAAGTGGTGAACCTTTGTCTAACTTTATGCTGTTGTTTTTGCTTCAGAAGTAGACAGGGACAACAGATTATGCATTTGTGAACAGAGACAGATTTGTAATGAAAAAATAGGCAAGGTAACAGCACTGACTCACCTTCCCCCCCCCCCCCCCCCTTTCACCAAAGTACTTCCACATGCTACCAGTCACATGTAGATGAATAAGGGCATACACACAGGCATTTGAACTCAGTAGTTGTTCAGGAACAGAAAACTGTGCAGTTATTGCACAGCTGTAGCCCCTCATTTGCAATATCTCACGGGCGGTCAGTTGCCTGAAGAAACTGTAATCACTTAGGTACTGTGTGAGTGTTGTATAAACCCATACGGCCAACTACACAGAAAAATGTGAGTAGTTAGCGGAGGTAAAGATGTAGTAATAAAATGTCCTGCCACACAGCATATCTGAATGAGCTCTTAAAGGGAACCTGAGGTAAGAGGGACATGGAGGCTGACATAATCATTTATTTTTAAACAATGCACATTGCCTAACTATCCTCCTGATCCCATGTCTCTAATACTTTTAGTCATAGACCCCGAACAAGCATGCAAATTAGGGGCTCTGACTCAAATCCGACTGGATTAGCTACCTGCTTGTTCAGCTCAGTTCAGACACCAATGAAATCAGAAAGATCAGCAGGACTGCTGGGCAACTGGTATTGTTTAAAAGGAAATAAATATTGCACCCTCCATATCATTCTCAACCTCAAGTTCTCTTTAATAACATATATGAGAAGCAGCGAGGGGAGGAGTGTCACAACAGGTTGTGCACAACAGACAGAGCTCTTCTTTTAACCAATCCAAATGCACAAAAATGCCAACAGAGTGGCAGTGAAAGCTAAAGTACCCATTTAATTTAGGTTTATATGAGTAGTGATCCTCATAATAGCTTGCAGAGTTTTACTTTATCAGGAAATAAGAACGTAAAATGGTCTTATCTAAACAGGTGCCTAGCAGGGTAATAACGTTTGTAGCCAATATGCATTTCCACAGGGTCTGTGGCTCCAAATAACACAGAACATGAGTGAGAAACATGGCTGGAAGGGGTTTTGTTTCATATTTCTCTCGCAATTCTCAGAATTGTCTATTTTTGGCTCGGCCTAAGCCATGCAGGAACTTTTAGTGACTAAAATCTGGGGCCTTCCTGTTTCTTTAGCATCTTAACCACTTCCCGACCGCCGTATGTACAATTGGCGGCCGGGAAGTGGACCCCGCAAGGACCGCCGCATGTACAAATGGCGGTGGTCCTTGTACGGGCATAGGCGGAGCGATCGCGTCATTCGTGATGCGATTCTCTGCCGGGGACTGGCTCCGCCCCCCTCGCGCTGTAACCTGCCGGCCGTTCGGAAGCGCTGGCGGGTTACTAGCACCCGGATCGCCGCATACAGAGTGTATAATACACTTTGTAATGTATACAAAGTGTATTATACAAGCTGCCTCCTGCCCTGGTGGTCCCAGTGTCCGAGGGACCACCAGGGCAGGCTGCAGCCACCCTAGTCTGCACCCAAGCACACTGATTTCCCCCCCCCCGCCCCCTGATCGCCCACAGCACCCCTCAGACCCCCCCTGCCCACCCCCCAGACCACTGTTTGCACCCAATCACCCCCCTAATCACCCATTAATCACTCCCTGTCACTATCTGTCAGCGCTATTTTTTTATGCCCTAAACTGCCCCCTGCTCCCTCCTGATCACTCCCACCCCTCAGATTCTCCCCAGACCCCCCCCCCAACCCCCACCCCCTGTGTACTGTATGCATCTATCCCCCTTATCACCCGTCAATCACCTGTCAATCACCCATCAATCACCCCCTGTCACTGCCACCCATCAATCAGCCCCTAACCTGCCCCTTGCGGGCAATCTGATCACCCACCCACACCAATAGATCGCCCGCAGATCCGACGTCAGATCACCTCCCAAGTGCAGTGTTTACATCTGTTCTCTACCCTAAACACCCACTAATTACCCATCAATTACCCATCAATCACCCCCTATCACCACCTGTCACTGTTACCCATCAGATCAGACCCTAATCTGCCCCTTGCGGGCACCCAATCACCCGCCTACACGCTCAGATTGCCCTCAGACCTCCTCTTATCAATTCGCCAGTGCAATATTTACATCTGTTCTTCCCTGTAATAACCCACTGATCACCTGTCAATCACCCATCAATCACCCCCTGTCACTGCCACCCATCAATCACCCCCTGTCACTGCCACCCATCAATCAGCCCCTAACCTGCACCTTGCGGGCAATCTGATCACCCACCCACACCAATAGATCGCCCGCAGATCCGACGTCAGATCACCTCCCAAGTGCAGTGTTTACATTTGTTCTCTACCCTAAACACCCACTAATTACCCATAAATCACCCATCAATCACCCCCTATCACCACCTGTCACTGTTACCCATCCGATCAGACCCTAATCTGCCCCTTGCGGGCACCCAATCACCTGCCTACACGCTCAGATTGCCCTCAGACCCCCCCCCCCCCCTTATCAATTCGCCAGTGCAATATTTACATCTGTTCTTCCCTGTAATAACCCACTGATCACCTGTCAATCACCCATCAATCAGCCCCTGTCACTGCCACCCATCAATCACCCCCTGTCACTGTCACCCATCAATCAGCCCCTAACCTGCCCCTTGCGGGCAATCTGATCACCCACCCACACCAATAGATCGCCCGCAGATCCGACGTCAGATCACCTCCCAAGTGCATTGTTTACATCTGTTCTCTACCCTAAACACCCACTAATTACCCATCAATCACCCCCTGTCACTGCTACCCATCAGATTAGACCCCTATCTGCCCCTAGGGCACTCAATCACCCGCCCACACCCTCAGAACGCCCTCAGACCCCAGCCCTGATCACCTCGTCAGTGCATTGCTTGCATCTATTCCCCCCTCTAATCACATCTTGAGACACCCATCAATCACCTCCTGTCACCCCCTAGCACACCTACCCATCAGATCAGGCCCTTTTTTGCCCCGTGTGGGCTCCAGATCACTCGGCCAAACTCTCAGATCCCCCTCAGACCCCCTTCCGATCACCTCCCCAGTGCATTGATTGCATCTATTTTCCCCTCTAACCACCCCCTGAGACACCCATCAATCACCTCCTGTCACCCCCCTAGCACTCCTATCCATCAGATCAGGCCCAATACAACCTGTCATCTAAAAGGCCACCCTGCTTATGACCGGTTCCACAAAATTCGCCCCCTCATAGACCACCTGTCATCAAAATTTGCAGATGCTTATACCCCTGAACAGTCACTTTAACCACTTCCCGACCACCTAACGCACAGAGGCGGCCGGGAAGTGGACCCCGCAAGGACCAGCTCATGCCTAAAGGCGGCGGTTCTTGTAGGGGCATGGGCGGAGCGATTGCGTCATCCGTGATGCGATCCTCCGCCGACGCCTGTCACCGCTCGCCCGCCGCAACATCCTGCCAGCTATACGGAAGCGCCGGCGGGATGTTATCCCCGCGATCGCCGCATACAAAGTGTATAATACACTTTGTAATGTTTACAAAGTGTATTATACAGGCTGCCTCCTGCCCTGGTGGTCCCAGTGTCCGAGGGACCACCAGGGCAGGCTGCAGCCACCCTAGTCTGCACCCAAGCACACTGATTTCTCCCCCCCCCCTGCCCCAGATCGCCCACAGCACCCCTCAGACCCCCCCCTGCCCACCCCCCAGACCCCTGTTTGCACCCAATCACCCCCCTAATCACCCATCAATCACTCCCTGTCACTATCTGTCAACGCTATTTTTTTTTATCTCCCCCCCTGCCCACTGCCCCCTCCTGATCACCCCCCACCCCCTGTGTACTGTATGCATCTATCCCCCATGATCACCTGTCAATCACCCGTCAATCACCTGTCAATCACCCATCAATCACCCCCTGTCACTGCCACCCATCAATCAGCCTCTAACCTGCCCCTTGCGGGCAATCTGATCACCCACCCACACCGATAGATCGCCCGCAGATCCGACATCAGATCACCACCCAAGCGCAGTGTTTACATCTATTCTCTCCTCTAAACACCCACTAATTACCCATCAATCACCCATCAATCACCCCCTATCACCACCTGTCACTGTTACCCATCAGATCAGACCCTAATCTGCCCCTTGCGGGCACCCAATCACCCGCCTACACGCTCAGATTGCCCTCAGACCCCCCCTTATCAATTCGCCAGGGCATTATTTACATCTGTCCTTCCCTGTAATAACCCACTGATCACCTGTCAATCACCTGTCAATCACCCATCAATCACCCCCTGTCACTGCCACCCATCAAGCACCCCCTGTCACTGCCACCCATCAATCAGCCCCTAACCTGCCCCTTCCGGGCAATCTGATCACCCACCCACACCAATAGATCGCCCGCAGATCCGACATCAGATCACCACCCAAGCGCAGCGTTTACATCTATTGTCTCCTCTAAACACCCACTAATTACCCATCAATCACCCCCTATCACCACCTGTCACTGCTACCCATCAGATCAGACCCTAATCTGCCCCTTGCGGGCACCCAATCACCCGCCTACACGCTCAGATTGCCCTCAGACCCCCCCCTTATCAATTCGCCCGGGCATTATTTACATCTGTCCTTCCCTGTAATAACCCACTGATCACCTGTCAATCACCCATCAATCACCCCCTGTCACTGCCACCCAGCAATCACCCCCTGTTACTGCCACCCATCAATCAGCCGCTAACCTGCCCCTTGCGGGCAATCTGATCACCCACCCACACCAATAGATCGCCCGCAGATCCGACATCAGATCACCTCCCAAGCGCAGCGTTTACATCTATTGTCTCCTCTAAACACCCACTAATTACCCATCAATCACCCCCTATCACCACCTGTCACTGTTACCCATCAGATCAGACCCTAATCTGCCCCTTGCCGGCACCCAATCACCCGCCTACACGCTCAGATTGCCCTCAGACCTCCCCTTATCAATTCGCCCGGGCATTATTTACATCTGTCCTTCCCTGTAATAAACCACTGATCACCCATCAATCACCCCCTGTCACTGCCACCCATCAATCACCCATTGTCACTGCCACTCATCAATCAGCCCCTAACCTGCCCCTTGTGGCCAATCTGATCACGCACCCACACCAATAGTTCACCCGCAGATCCGACGTCAGATTACCTCCCAAGTGCAGTGTTTATATCTGTTCTCTACCCTAAACACCCACTAATTACCCATCAATCACCCCCTGTCACTGCTACCTATCAGATTAGACCCCTATCTTCCCCTAGGGCACTCAATCACTCGCCCACACCCTCAGAATGCCCTCATGCCCCAGCCCTGATCACCTCGTCAGTGCATTGCTTGCATCTATTCCCCCCTCTAATCTCACCTTGAGACACCCATCAATCACCTCCTGTCACCCCCTAGCACACCTACCCATCAGATCAGGCCCTAATTTGCCCCGTGTGGGCTCCTGATCACTTGGCCAAACCCTCAGATCCCCCTCAGACCCCCTTCCGATCACCTCCCCAGTGCATTGATTGCATCTATTTTCCCCTCTAACCACCCCCTGAGACACCCATCAATCACCTCCTGTCACCCCCTAGCACTCCTATCCATCAGATCAGGCCCAATACAACCTGTCATCTAAAAGGCCACCCTGCTTATGTCCGGTTCCACAAAATTCGCCCCCTCATAGACCACCTGTCATCAAAATTTTCAGATGCTTATACCCCTGAACAGTCATTTTGAGAAGATTGGTTTCCAGACTACTCACGGTTTTGGGCCCGTAAAATGCCAGGGCGGTATAGGAACCCCACAAACTGACCCCATTTTAGAAAAAAAGACACCCCAATGTATTCTGTTAGGTGTATGACGAGTTCATAGAAGATTTTATTTTTTGTCAAAAGTTAGCGGAAATTGATTTTTGTTTTTTTTCACAAAGTGTCATTTTTCACTAACTTGTGACAAAAAATAAAATCTTCTATGAACTCGCCATACACCTAACGGAATACCTTGGGGTGTCTTCTTTCTAAAATGGGGTCACTTGTGGGGTTCCTATACTGCCCTGGCATTTTAGGGGCCCTAAACCGTGAGGAGTAGTCTAGAAAACAAATGCCTCAAAATGACCTGTGATTAGGACGTTGGGCCCCTTAGCGCACCTAGGCTGCAAAAAAGTGTCACACATGTGGTATCGCCGTACTCAGGAGAAGTAGTATAATGTGTTTTGGGGTGTATTTTTACACATACCCATGCTGGGTGGGAGAAATCTCTCTGTAAATGGACAATTGTGTGTAAAAAAATCAAACAATTGTCATTTACAGAGATATTTCTCCCACCCAGCATGGGTATGTGTAAAAATACACCCCAAAACACAACATACTACTTCTCCTGAGTACGGCAATACCACATGTGTGGCACTTTTTTGCAGCCTAACTGCGCTAAGGGGCCCAATGTACAATGAGCACCTTTAGGCTTTACAGGGGTGCTTACAAATTAGCACCCCCCAAAATGCGAGGACAGTAAACACACCCCACAAATTACCCCATTTTGGAAAGTAGACACTTCAAGGTATTCAGAGAGGGGCATGGTGAGTCCGTGGCAGATTTCATTTTTTTTTTTTGTCGCAAGTTAGAAGAAATGGAAACTTTTTTTTTTTTTTTAACAAAGTGTCATTTTCCGCTTACTTGTGAAAAAAATTAATAGCATCTATAAACTCACTATGCCTCTCAGTGAATACTTTGGGATGTCTTCTTTCCAAAATGGGGTCATTTGGGGGGTATTTATACTATCCTGGAATTCTAGCCCCTCATGAAACATGTCAGGTGGTCAGAAAAGTCATAGATGCTTGAAAATGGGAAAATTCACTTTTTGCACCATAGTTTGTAAACGCTATAACTTTTACCCAAACCAATAAATATACACTGAATGGGTTTTTTTTTTATCAAAAACATGTTTGTCCACATTTTTCGCGCTGCATGTATACAGAAATTTTACTTTATTTGAAAAATGTCAGCACAGAAAGTTAAAAAAAATCATTTTTTGCCAAAATTCATGTCTTTTTTGATGAATATAATAAAAAGTAAAAATCGCAGGAGCAATCAAATTTTTTGTGGGGTTCCTATACTGCCCTGGCATTTTAGGGGCCCTAAACCGTGAGGAGTAGTCTTGAAACAAAAATGACCTGTGAAATCCTAAAGGTACTCATTGGACTTTGGGCCCCTTAGCGCAGTTAGGGTGCAAAAAAGTGCCACACATGTGGTATCGCCGTACTCAGGAGAAGTAGTATAATGTGTTTTGGGGTGTATTTTTACACATACCCATGCTGAGTGGGAGAAATATCTCTGTAAATGGACAATTGTGTGTAAAAAAAATAATCAAACAATTGTCATTTACAGAGATATTTCTCCCACCCAGCATGGGTATGTGTAAAAATACACCCCAAAACACATTATACTCCTTCTCCTGAGTACGGCAATACCACATGTGTGGCACTTTTTTGCAGCCTAACTGCGCTAAGGGGCCCAAAGTCCAATGAGCACCTTTAGGCTTTACAGGGGTGCCTACAATTAGGCACCCCCCAAAATGACAGGACAGTAAACACACCCCACAAATTACCCCATTTTGGAAAGTAGACACTTCAAGGTATTCAGAGAGGAGCATGGTGAGTCCGTGGCAGATTTCATTTTTTTTTTGTCGCAAGTTAGCAGAAATGGAAACTTTTTTTTTTTGTCACAAAGTGTCATTTTCCGCTAACTTGTGACAAAAAATAAAATCCTCTATGAACTCACCATGCCTCTCAGTGAATACTTTGGGATGTCTTCTTTCCAAAATGGGGTCATTTGGGGGGTATTTATACTATCCTGGAATTCTAGCCCCTCATGAAACATGTCAGGTGGTCAGAAAAGTCATAGATGCTTGAAAATGGGAAAATTCACTTTTTGCACTATAGTTTGTAAACGCTATAACTTTTACCCAAACCAATAAATATAGGCTGAATGGGTTTTTTTTTATCAAAAACATGTTTGTCCACATTTTTCGTGCTGCATGTATACAGAAATTTTACTTTATTTGAAAAATGTCAGCACAGAAAGTTAAAAAAATCATTTTTTTTGCCAAAATTCATGTCTTTTTTGATGAATATAATAAAAAGTAAAAATCGCAGCAGCAATCAAATAGCACCAAAAGAAAGCTTTATTAGTGACAAGAAAAGGAGCCAAAATTCATTTAGGTGGTAGGTTGTATGAGCGAGCAATAAACCGTGAAAGCTGCAGTGGTCTGAATGGAAAAAAAGGGTCTGGTCCTTAAGGGGGGTAAAGCCCACGGTCCTCAAGTGGTTAAAATCAGGTTTTCAAGACCAAAAAATCTGCTCCTGAACTGTTATGTTGTACAGATAAGCTACCTAATGTGGGATTACCTCAAACAGAAGTCAATAGTCCCTAACTAGAAATAGATTTAGATCAGGGTTGTCCAACTCCAGTCCTCAAGGACCGAGGGCCTCACACATTTTTGGCACAGCTTAAAGCAATCCAGAGCCTAAGCTCGGGATCAAAAACAGATACTCACCTTAAGAGAGGGATGCATCAGGATTCTATTGAGGCTTCCCTCCGTGGTCTGAAGCTCCCTGTTGCTGAGTACGGCTCCCCTCCTCCACATTGGGGCTGCGCAGCTCGTCTTCCTGGATAGTGGGCAAGCAGTAGCCACGCGAGACCGTCCGTGCATGCGCAGTAGCATGGAGCCCGCGGTTCTGGATTACTGTGCATGTGCAGGTGGGCTCGCGCAGCTACTGCAAAACCATGATCAAGGAAGAGGAGCTGAGTGGCCCCGATGCAGCTTATCTCGTGGGGGCCGCACTCAGCAATGGGGGACTTCAGAGCAGGGAAGGAAGGCTCAATACGATCCTGAGGCTCCCCTCTCTTTAGGTAAGTATCTCAATTTGTACCTGAGTTTCGGCTTGGGTACACTTTAAGTTAATTGATGGAACTAAATCAGGAAAGGTGGTTCAACAAGTGGAACACATTTCTCCATTAATCAGACCATCCGATATGGTCCTTGAGGACTGCAGCTGGACATCGATGGTTTAGATGCAGAGCAGCAAGCATCAGACAACAATATAGAAACCAAAAGTATTCTTCTTGCAATTCTGTTTATTTCATACTGTGGTTTGTTGTTATGTGTTAGAATTGTCTTTTTAACTTATTTTTTTTCTGTAAATATTGATGCAATATTCTTTTCTTTTACCTTTAATAAAAGCTTACAAATCATTTGAGCATTTCTCCGTGGTCTGGGTGTGGGTATGAAACTGAACTCGGCCTTTGTATTGCTACTGCAGGAATACTGTGTATTTGCAACTCTGAGTCATTCTGTCAGGAGAATGGCAGTAAGTGTCAAAGACCTTGCTTAGCAAAAGTGGTAAAAGCACAACTGCGTTGGTAGACTGTGTGAGGGTTGAATTTCCATAATAGGAGTGGCAGATACTTGTAGGTGTGTGGGTGGAAGCAGGAGATTTGGGCGCATGAGACAAGTGGACAAAAAGGGCGCCCCATTCACTCCCATTATAAATATCGTTTAATGGGTGCCGAACAGGGAAAAAAGGGCGGCGGGGATTATTAACGTTTTACAAACGGTGCCCGGAGATTTTTAATGATTTATAACTGTGCTTGTGATGATTTACATTTAGAAAATGAGCCCGTGACGAATAACGTTTATAAAAATACTAAACATATTTATCCTATTTAATTAAAACATTATTTAACATTTTAACCCTTAGTGTTTGTAAAACATTATTATTCACAAAATAAAGCGATCAGTACGTAACGTAAATTGCAATATATTTTTTACAATCACTATTTGTAAAACAATTCTAAAACATTATTATCCACCCAAAAAAAATATTTAAATTTTTTTATTTACATTTTTATTTATTAATGTTTGTAAAACATTATTATCCATAGGGGGTCTTAGGTTTAGGCACCACCAGGGGGGTTTTAGGTTTAGGCACCACCAGGGGGTCTTAGGTTTAGGCACCACCAGGGGGTCTTAGGTTTAGCCACCCCCAGGGGGGTCTTAGGTTTAGGCACCACCAGCGGGGTCTTAGGTTTAGGCACCACCAGGGGGTCTAGGGGTTAGGGATAGGTACAGGGAGGGCTTTGGGGTGGTTAGTTTTAGGCACCACTAGGGGGGTCTTAGGTTTAGGCACCACCAGGGGGGTCTTAGGTTTAGGCACCACCAGGGGGGTCTTAGGTTTAGGCACCATCAGGGGGGTCTTAGGTTTAGGCACCACCAGGGGGGTCTTAGGTTTAGGCACCATCAGGGGGGTCTTAGGTTTAGGCACCAACAGGGGGGTCTTAGGTTTAGGCACCACCAGGGAGGTCTTAGGTTTAGGCACCACCAGGGGTCTAGGGGTTAGGGATAGGTACAGGGAGGGTTCTGTGTGAGAGTAGGGTTAGGTATAGTTTTAGTACGATTTTAATAATACTAATCAACAGTTATTATGAATGTACTTATAATAATATCATTGTTATAAACAATATTTTCACATTTTATTATAATAATAAACGATAAATCAAGATTATTCATAACAATATATAATTATAATGTTTAAACAAATATTACTGTTTTTTTTAACAAACGTAATTATAAGTTTCAGTTTAGAAACAGGGAAGATTAACGTTTTAAGAATTGCCGATTTCATACACATTATTAAATGATTTATAAATTCTTAAAACACTATTTGTAAACGAAATTCTACACAATATTTTTATAAACGATAATACTGCTTATCGTTTACACCACGCGCCCTTTTTTCCCGACGCCCTTTTTTGATGTACGTGTGTGGGTGATGTTTATAGAGAGCATTACTTTTGTCACCCGTCTCACAATTCGCTTGTACTTAGTTTGATGTCCTGATTGCTGGAAAATCTATATGCAGGATGGGGCTGAGAGAGAGACTTGTCACAAGGGAAGTTATTAGTATTTATTAGCAGTAACAGTATTAGTATTTATTTATATAGCACCAGCATCTTCCGTGGCGCTGTACAACAGCATACAGGGTATAACAATACAAAAAAAAACAATACAACTTAATATAAGACAATGGTGGATTACCGCTGATATAGTGAACATGACTAGGGATGGGAATACCTAGTACACCCATTACACTGCATTGTGAGACTAGAAGGGAAGATAGCTCTGGCCAAAAGGCCTTCAGTCTAAAGGTTTAATAAATAGGGCAGTAGGTAAAGGGAAGCTGTGTATGAGATATGAGTTGAAATGGTGGTCAGTGGCTGACGTGTCCTTGGTAAAGGAGTATGCTTGCCATCCCCTCGTCCCCCAGCTTCTACAACACTTTCCTGACCCCCCTTTCCTGCACCCCCTCCCCCCCCCCCCCCCCCCCCCAACAACCAGGGCACCGTGGGTGGAGATTTGGGATCTGATAATGGATCTGTTCACATTCGTCCGTCGAACAGATCCATTCTGCACACGCTACTAAACAGACCGCAAGTTTCCTGCTGCAGCAATTTTTCCGGACCCAGTGGAACGGAAACGGATTCTGAAGCACTGCACAGGGGGCAACGAGAAACAGATCCTTAACAACACACTGTTCTGAAAAACGGACTGTTCTAGCCAGCAAATCCACTTTGGTGATTGGGGTGGGGGAATGTGGGGAAATAGAGCAGAATCAACTAAACGGGAACAGAACAGAAACGGATCTGTTGGAACGGAAATCAGACCCGTTTTCACAGATCCATTTACCACTTAACCACTTGAGGACCCACCCTTTACCCCCCCTTAAGGACCAGCGCTGTTTGAAGGGATCTGTGCTGGGTGGGCTCTGCAGCCCCCAGCACAGATCAAGGTGCACGCAGAGCGATCAGATCGCCCCCCTTTTTTCCCCCCTATGGGGATGATGTGCAGGGGGGGTCTGATCGCTCCTGTGCAGGCTAGTTGCGGGGGGGGGGGGCACCTCAAAGCCCCCCTCCGCGGCGACATTCTCCCCCTCCCTCTCCTACCTGCTCATCCCCGGTGATCCGGGCTGCACAGGACGCTATCCGTCCTCTGCAGCCAGTGACAGGACGTCCCCTGTCACATGGAGGCGATCCCCGGCCGCTGATTGGCCGGGGATCGCCGATCTGCCTTACGGCGCTGCTGCGCAGCAGCGCCGTACAATGTAAACAAAGCGGATTATTTCCGCTTGTGTTTACATTTAGCCTGCGAGCCGCCATCGGCGGCCCGCAGGCTATTCACGGAGCCCCCCGCCGTGATTTGACAGGAAGCAGCCGCTCGCGCGAGCGGCTGCTTCCTAATTAATCAGCCTGCAGCTGGCGACGCAGTACTGCGTCGCTGGTCCTGCAGCTGCCACTTTGCCGACGCGTGGTATGAGTGCGCGGTCGGCAAGTGGTTAAAGAGACACTGGAGTGAAAAAAAAAATTATGATATGATTTGTATGTGTGGTACAGCTAAGAAATAAAACATTAGGTGCAGAGACATAAGTCTAATATTGTTTCCAGTACAGGAAGAGTTAAGAAACTCCATTTGTTATCTATGCAAAAGAGCCATTGAGCTCCACGACTTTCAAAGTCGCAGAGTGCTCTGTCTTCTGAAGCTTGTTATCTCAGGTGTTAGTCATTGTATTTTCTTTTTCTCTGCAGCGGACAGGTCAAAAGTTCACTGGACTGCTCTGTAAAATCATTTAGAATGTTGAGTAGTGTTTAAACTGCAAATATTAGAGAATGAGGTTATAAAAAACACTATATAGCTGAAAATAAAAATACAAGAATTGCAACTAATGTTCTAGTAATTATCCGTACTACACAACCAATTCACTACATCATAATTTTTTTTCCGCTTCAGAGTCTCTTTAAGTGCCAGTGTGAACTGGCCCTTACTTGTTAAGCTACTGATCCATGGCAAACTAGCAATGGTAGCTCATGGTGTTATCTAAATTTAAATTGGAAAGCCCTATTTGACAAACTTTAAAATAGCATTCAGTCTGGCTATTTTATAATTAGGCAACCACAGCTACAGCATAATGGTGGATTTTTCATTATTTTGGAAATCAAGCAAAATTGGCAATCCTGTACAAAAAAAGTGATCATTTAAGCTGATCTTTTAAAAATATGCCAGCAGTGGCGTAGCAATAGGGGTTGCAGAGTTTGCAACTGCATCGGGGCCCTTGGGACCCTCCCTCAACCACAGTATTGGCTCTCTATTGGTCCTATGCTTGTAATAATCACTTCTATAGATGCTTTGAATGGTAGTAATCATTAACAAACTGTTCCCCATACCCTTCTAGCACCTATAATGCTGTGACTGTCCTTGGCAGGATTTGGTGGGCTGTATCAATTGTTGTGTATAGAGTGCTGGGGGGGGGGGGGCAATGTAAAACTTGCACTGGGGCCCATGGCTCTTTAGCTACGCCACTGTATGCCAGTAATGGTTTTTTTTGGCAGAAGCAGTAATATTTTTTTGGATAATGGGCAGTTTACCATTTTATAATTATTTATAATTATTAAGCTTTGCATTTATCAGATAACGTCTGTATAAGGTTCTTTAAAATATATGTTTTCATTTACAGTTATTGAATAAATATTGTGTAGTACACATAACCCATTTGCAGCTAACAGGAGAGAGTTCCAATCAAAAGCCAAAGAATTCTGCACTGCAGACTAAAGCCTAGTACACACTAGCAATTTTGATTGGCCAATGATTGGTCAATTTTACCACATCCATGTAGTATGAGGGCCAAACAGATATTCAATTCTTTGCAGATTATATAGGTAAATGGTCATTGTCATGGAACATCCGTGAGAAACGCAGGCGAATCGTCGATTTTCTGATCGCCCCCGGTTAGATTTGCTCAGTCTTTGCAACGATCAGAAAATGACATTTTCTTTCTTTTAACTTGATCAAAGAGTCCCCTTCCTGGCCAGTGACTTGTTAATTAGCATGTGACTGGAATCTGGGCCTTAGCAGAGGTGTCAGAGCTTGTCCCAGCTGATCTCACTCAGATGTTAATTACCACACCAAAAGTCCTTCCATTCAGAGGAAGCTGCCCCATCCAGGGCTCAGACTTGCCGAAGCCAGGGAGCCAGTTTAGAAGTACATGGAGTTTATGATTTTTAGCATGTTTAACCTATTTTGGTTCCTGGACGTAGTTTCTACGTCCAGGAACCATCCCCGCAGCCGATCGTGCGCGTGCACGCGCACTCCCGGCCGCGGATTCGGTAGCCAAGGATTCAATGTATCGGGCTACGGAGCCCAATCATTGATTCCTCTCCCCCGCTGAAAAAGCGACAGCTTCTCTCGGAAGCTGAGCTTTTTCTGGCCGTCTTCTTCCTGATGCGTCACTCTAAGCGCGTGCTACGCTTAGAGTGACGTCATGTAAACAAACTCATGGCCGCCATCTTGTGGCCAAAAAGTAGTACTACACCTGAAAAAAAACAAACAAACAGAATTAACACACATTTACATTATAAATCTATTGTTTACCTCCCACCCTCCCAAAAGTACCCAAATAAAATGTTTAGTATAAAAAAAAAACCATTACAATAAAAAAAAAAAAAAAACGTAAATATTTACCTAAGGGTCTAAACTTTTTAAATATCAATGTAAAGATGAAATATTTCTATATTTTTTTTATTTTAAACTTGTAAATAGTGATAGATGCAAAATGGAAAAAATGCACCTTTATTTCCAAATAAAATATTGTCGCCATACATTGTGATAGGGACATAATTTTAACGGTGTAATAACCGGGACATATGGACAAATACAATACGCGAGTTTTAATTATGGAGGTGTAACGATCGGTGAAGCACAGAGAGGTCTGATTACCGGTGATCTGCAGTATCACAGGAAATACAGACGTATACCAGATTATATGTGATCTGCAGTATCACCGATAATCCAATATACTTGCTAACCTCTGTTCACCTGAGTAGAGTGTTGTGATTGGTGCAACAGTAATACAGAGGACAAGCCTCAGTGCAGCAAGGAGGACTGCACAGATTCCTTCCGCAGATCTGAGCTCTCCAAGACGGGAGGAGTCAGACTGACAGTGGGAAGGGAAGTCCGAAAGTGACACTCAGGAGGAAGTGTCACCAACAGGACGGGGGAACCGCCTCCAATCGTGAGGTCGGTTCTCGAGGTCGGACAAGCCAGATCGTATACAGACGGACAGATAAGTACAATATCAGTAGGCAAAGACAGAGTCGGAATACAGGCGGGGTTCAGCAACGGAGTATCAGATATATCGGGGTACAAAATCAGGAGGCAGAGGCGGAGTCAAAGTACAGGCAGGGTTCAGCAACGGAGTATCAGATATATCGGGGTACAAAATCAGGAGGCAGAGGCGGAGTCAAAGTACAGGCAGGGTTCAGCAACGGAGTATCAGATATAACGAGGTACAAGGTCAGAGTTCAGGAGGATAGTCGAGGCAGGCAAAGGTCATAACAGATAATCACAATCAAACTAGTACTTTAAGCTATCAACAGAATCTAGCTTAGTGTAGGATTACAGCTCCAGCTGGTCCCGGCACACTAACGGATCTGACTACGGATCTGGGTGCTCCCACGTATGTGATCGCAACGCCAGACACCCGAGAAATGACCAGCCAGTTGTATATATATACCCCTTTCACTCCCCAGCACCTCCCACCGTGCTGGACCAATGGGGAGTGAAGCCAGAGTCAGCTGACCAGCCTGGTCAGCTGACTACTACTGACTGCCATAAAGGCCCTGCCTGAGTGCGTGCGCGCGCGTCACTCTAAATTTTGAGGGACCACATGTCCCAGCCACAGCAGCCCCGCTCCGAGTCTCTGCCGCCGGAGCATGTGCGCGAACCGCCGCGTCCAACGCGGCGGTTTCGCCGCGTTCCGCAACATGCTGCACGGAGGCAGCCGCCTCATGATGCGAGGAGGCGGCTGCCTCTCCGTGCGATGCGGAAAGAGCCGCCCGCCGCTGGCTCATGGCGACGGCTCTTCCGCGATTCCTCACAGGAGGCATGTATTATTTTAAAACTATAATGGCTGAAAACTGAGAAATAATGAATTTTTCCATTTGTTTCTTATTCTTCCTGTTAAAATGCATTTACAGTAAAGTGGCTCTTAGCAAAATGTACCCCCCAAAGAAAGCCTAATTGGTGGCGGAAAAAACAAGATATAGATCAGTGCATTGTGATAAGTAGTGATAAAGTTATAGGCTAATGAATGGGAGGTGAACATTTCTCACGTGAAAACGACGGAACCTGAATGGGTTAAGGAATACCATTCATAGGAGAGATGTGAAAGTTATCTCATTCTACTGGTCCGGGTCTGGTGAATATTTTAATATTAAATTGAGGCCACTGGCATACCCAGAACCCGAGGTATTCCGCTACTTCGTAATCGGCCATGCAAAAGCACCCAAGTTTGATGTGATATGAACTGTCATATTCTGAGGAACATGAATCCGTGACCGTTAAGTTTGTGCGGGTAGCGTAAGCCGAGATATGGAAAATGTCATATTTGGTGCTCACCAGGCACCCCACCAGGGAGTTAACCGCACCCTGTCCAGCCACTGGGCTGGACCTGAGACTCCACCCAGAGATGGGGATCAGTCAAATGTGTTTGCGAGGGACTCCTCCCTCATTCCTCCAAATTCCACCTTCATGGGAGCATGCTGCCACTCTGAGGAACAGTGGTGGCCATCTTGTCTGAACTTTGCTCCTGAACGGAACTGAACTGAACTGAAACCAAGAACTTTATGAGTTTTCCCAGAAGGACATATTTCCATGAACCTAAGTATTTTCTCCCTTTTATTTTTTATACTGTGTTATCATTTGTCTCTACAGTGGGTTGCAAAAGTATTCGGGTCCCTTGAAGTTTTCCACATTTTGTCATTTTACTGCCACAAACATGAATCAATTTTATTGGAATTCCACATGAAAGACCAACACACACTGGTGTACACATGAGAAGTGGAACGAAAATCATACCTGATTCCAAACATTTTTTACAAATAAATAACTGCAAAGTGGTGTGTGCATAATTATTCGGCCCCCTTTGATCTGAGTGCAGTCAGTTGCCCATAGACATTGCCTGATGAGTGCTAATGACTAAATAGAGTGCACCTGTGTGTAATCTAATGTCAGTACAAATACAGCTGCTCTGTGAGGGCCTCAGAGGTTGTCTAAGAGAATATTGGGAGCAACAACACCGTGAAGTCCAAAGAACACACAAGACAGGTCAGCGATCAAGTTATTGAGAAATTTAAAGCAGGCTTAGGCTACAAAAAGATTTCCAAAGCCTTGAACATCCCACGGAGCACTGTTCAAGCAATCATTCAGAAATGGGAGGAGTATGGCACAACTGTAAACCTACCAAGACAAGGCCATCCACCTAAACTCACAGGCCAAACAAGGAGAGTGCTGATCAGAAATGCAGTCAAGAGGCCCATGGTGACTCTGGACGAGCTGCAGAGATCTACTGCTCAGGTGGGAGACTCTGTCCATAGGACAACTATTAGTCATGCACTGTACAAAGTTTGCCTTTATGGAAGAGTGGCAAGAAGAAAGGCATTGTTAACAGAAAGCATAAGACGTCCCGTTTGCAGTTTGCTACAAGCCATGTGGGGGACACAGCAACCATGTGGAAGAAGGTGCTCTGGTCAGATGAGACCAAAATGGAACTTTTTGGCCAACATGCAAAACACTATGTGAGGCGGAAAACTAACACTGCACATCACTCTGAACACACCATCCCCACTGTCAAATATTGTGGTGGTGGCAGCATCATGCTCGGGGGGTGCTTCTCTTCAACAGGGACAGGGAAGCTGGTCAGAGTTGATGGGAAGATAGATGGAGCCAAACACAGGGCAAACTTGGAAGAAAACCTCTTGGAGACTGCAAAAGACTTGAGACTGGGGGTGGAGGTTCACCTTCTAGCAGGACAATGACTGGTAGAGACATACCCTAAAAGACTGGCAGCAGTAATTGCAGCAAAAGGTGGTTCTACAAAGTATTGACTCAGGGGGCCGAATAATCACGCACACCCCACTTTGCAGTTATTTATTTGTAAAAAAATGTTTGGAATGATGTATGATTTTCGATCCACTTCTCACATGTACACCACTTTGTATTGGTCTTTCACGTGGAATTCCAATAAAATTGATGCATGTTTGTTGCAGTAATGTGACAAAATGTGGAAAACTTCAAGGGGGCCGAATACTTTTGCAACCCACTGTATAATTGTTGATTTTAACGATTTTCTGTATATATTAATTATTAATATTGCATATTTAATAAACAACGCTAACGTCATTAGTTTATTCAGCTACCCTGCTATTCAGCCGCACAAACTGAACCCTGACTTCTGAAGAGTCGCTACTATTGTTGCTAGCTAGACAGAATAGAGTGTGTTTACCGTATATACTCGCATATAAGCCGACCCGCATATAAGCCGACCCCCCAACTTTTCCCTGAAAAACCAGGGGAAAATGATTGACCCCCATATAAGCCGGGGGTAGGAAATGCTGGCCGCCTTATTCCCCGAGTGTGTCTTAGTATAGCTAGTAAAGTGTCCAGTATGGGTAGGTAGTGCCCCAGTATAGCTAGTATAGTGCCCAGTATAGCTAGAATAGTGCTCAGTATAGCTAGTATAGTGCTCAGTATAGCTAGTAAAGTGCCCCAGTTTAGCTAGTATACTGCCCAGTACAGCTAGTATAGTGCTTAGTATAGCTAGTAAAGTGCCCCAGTTTAGCTAGTATAGTGCTCAGTATAGCTAGTATAGTGCTCAGTATAGCTAGTATAGTGCCCCAGTTTAGCTAGTATAGTGCTCAGTATAGCTAGTATAGTGCTCAGTATAGTGCCCCAGTTTAGCTAGTATAGTGCTCAGTATAGCTAGTATAGTGCTCAGTATAGCTAGTAAAGTGCCCCAGTATAGCTAGTATAGTGCTCAGTATAGCTAGTATAGTGCCCCAGTATAGCTAGTATAGTGCTCAGTATAGCTAGTATAGTGCCCCAGTTTAGCTAGTATAGTGCCCCAGTTTAGCTAGTATAGTGCCCCAGTTTAGCTAGTATAGTGCTCAGTATAGCTAGTATAGTGCCCCAGTTTAGCTAGTATAGTGCCTCAGTTTAGCTAGTATAGTGCCCCAGTTTAGCTAGTATAGCGCTCAGTATAGCTAGTATAGCGCCCCAGTTTAGCTAGTATAGCGCTCAGTAAAGCTAGTTACGTGCCCCAGTTTAGCCAGTCCCCGCTCCCCATGGCCGCCGCCGCTATTACCTGGCTGCATCTTCTATTTCAATCTCCGTTCTTGTAAACATTCAGAGCAGCGCGCCCGGCGCTGCTACTGTGACGAGCGGCGAGCCAGGAAAGAGCGGTTCCCATAGTAACAGGACGCTCTTTCCTGCCTCGTCACAGTAGCAGCGCCGGGCGCGCTGCTCTGAATGTTTACAATAACGGAGATTGAAATAGAAGATGCAGCCAGGTAATAGCGGCGGCGGCGGCCATGGGGGGAGCGGGGGACCCGCGGACCAGCAGAGGGGGGGACCCGCGGACCAGCAGAGGGGGGGACCCGCGGACCACCATGACTCGCATACAAGCCGAACCCCCAACTTTTGGCCCCCTTTTTGGGGGTCAAAAATTCGGCTTGTATGCGAGTATATACGGTAACCATTTTATTTGCAGGTCTAGAATCAGCCAGTCAGTGGGCTCCCCTGTCGCATGGTAACAGAGGTGGCGGCAGTTATACCCTGAAATAGTGTGTAAATTGTATTACCGTAACTCACAGGCTCCCTTCTAGTCGGTCTGCTGCCAAAATTCCAGTGGTTTCTGCGCACCGATTGCGACCACAGCTTGCGTGGTCTGTGTGCTGAAACCGATTGGAAGGCATTTTGATTTTTTGCAGGAACTGATCTTTTGCATGTGTACAGCATCTTGCAAAGATTTTTATCTGATGAGGAGTTCAGCTCAATAGAATAGACTGTGTAGGTATGGCTCTCATACTAAATGGAAGTGGGTAAAATTGGTCTGTGATTTTCCAAAGAGTTTTATCTGATGTGTGTACCCACCTTTACTCACGTGGAAGGACTACCCACCATCCACACTCTCAATTTAAATTAAACAGGACCTAATTAATTACTCAGCTACACAGAGGACCCCTCTGGGCATGCAGATAGTGCTGGAATTGTTTATTAGAAAGTCCAGAATGTTTTGCAAGCTATCATGACCTTAAACACTAATAAATGATTAAAAAAAATAATATGACAATTCAATGTAAAAACTTTCACAAACATGAGTAAAAATGATGCAAAGGATTATACTGTCCCTAAAATTCTTCAATAATGACATGTTTATATGGGACGTGCCTGCAGTCCACTGCTGACGGACAGATTCTGGAAAGCCTTCACTTCCTCTATCCCTATCACTGTTCTGTACGTGTTTGCAGAATGCTTTCTGTCGCAATCGTATGCAAATTATTCTGGAAATTTAACTTTTCATCCCGTAAACTTTTACCTAAAAGAAACTCCATTGTTTACCATTCTTCAGCAATCTAACTTTGGCTGATTTAAAGCCCAACTTCACAGTGCCACCCAACTATGAACAGCTGAACCTCTAAGCCCTCCGTCAAAACCATAAAAAAATGGACAACAGAGGCAAAATTGGAACTCCAAGCTTGCTTTGATACCACTAACTGGTCAACCCTGGAGGCACCCTCCCTCGATGAATGGGCCGAGAATGTCACCTCCTACATCAGCTTCTGCGAAGAAGCGTGTATTCCATCCAAGACCTTCAGGGTCTTCCCCAACAATATAAAAGGTAGAAGACCGAGAGCCCAATATAGTGTAGTATGTATTAGAAGGGGGGTATGTAATGTGAAGCGTAAGTATTATACTTACAAACCAGGGTTACTTCCAAGGCAACCAGAGGCGTATCTAGGGATGACGGCGCCCATGGCAAGCAATTAAATTGCGCCCCTTTTGGGAATGGGGGGGGGGGGGCGGCAGGGGTTTGATGCAATTTTTCCTGGACAAAAGGTTAAAAAACGTAGACAATTTTTTTACAGACGGGTGGAGTCATTAACTCGGTAGGTATTTTTCATTGGGGGGAGGGGTTGTGGGAGTGGGCAGGGTGTGCATGGCCTGACTGAGGCCCTCAAGTGATAAATGCAGCTAATGTGAGGCCTCCCAAGCTATAAATGCAGCTTCCCCAAGTGACAATTGCAGGTAGTGTGAGGCTTTCCCCCCCCCCCCCCCCCAAGTGACAAATGAAAACCACACACAGCACTTCAGATCCCAAACACAGCACTTCAGATCCCAGACACACCACACACGCAGCACTACAAGTCCCAGCCACACCACACACACAGCACTACAAGTCCCAGCCACACCACACACACAGCACTACAAGTCCCAGCCCCCCACACACACAGCACTACAAGTCCCAGCCACACCACACACGGCACTACAAGTCCCAGCCACACCACACACACAGCACTACAAGACACAACCCCCCCCCCCTATCCTATCCTATTTACATACACCTAGTAACTTACGAGTACAGGATGTTTCCTTTTGTGGTGTGCAGTGGGCGGGCTCAAGGAGGAGGCTGCGGCTGTGGGCAGAGACTGAGTGCCATGCTGTGCACATCTGATCTCACTCACACAGCAGACTGGAGAAGGTGGAGAATTCTGGGCGGGGCTTCTGCAGGAAATACAAGGAGGCTATTTCTAGCGTGGCTGTATACAACTGATGTGATAGAGGAAATCAGGTGCCGATCACTTGCTAATGACGGCGCATGTGATAACTATGAATGATATAGTCAGTCTGCGCCCCTAGTTGTCTGGAGAAGCGGGCGCCCTGGGCAAATGACATATGTGCATGCTGGTAGATACGCGTCTGAAGGCAACCACTGAAAAGGCAGGTGGGGAGAAGTTAGAACAAGCCTGTCCCCACTCAGGAATAAGACGTCGCTCTCTGTGGATAGGAGGAAAACAAAGGGTGTGTCACCCTTCCACCAAGGGTGGACTTCTGCCAAGCGATTACTTGACTCTGTGCTGTGTATCACTCCTGTTATTTATTGCCTGAGGAAGCGGGACCTTGCCTGCGAAACGCGTTGCAACTGTTCTTGGGAGTATATTAATAAATTGTGTAATACTTTTATCCGACAGTACATGTGTCTATTTGGGGTTGGCTGGTCCACCACCGCAGCCCGAACATTTTTAAACTTTTTAGTGACTTTTATCCTACCGGCACTTCCCCAACAATAAGCCTTGGTTCAACGACAAGCTCCGCCGACTTCGGAAACGCAAGGAGGAAGCGCACAGGTCTGGCTCCCCTGAGAAATACAGTGAGGCCAGGTATGCCCTGAAAATAGAACTGCGATCAGCAAAGAGGGTCTACTCCGATAAACTGGGGCTCTACCTCCAAACAAACAACACACGGGAGGTATGGAAGGGCATGAGAGCAGCCACGAACTTCAAACCCGTACCTCAGCCTGCGACCCCGAGCCTTCGGCTGGCAGAGGAGCTCAATGAGTTCTACTGCAGGTTCGAGCAACAACCAAACCAGCACGTGGACCATACAGCAACGGCTAAGGTGACCCCCTGCTCGGGTGAACTCGGCTCCCTGGCTCCTGTCCCTGTCCAAGAATTAAAGGTACTCCGACACCTCCGTAAGCTGAATCCCAGGAAGTCTTCTGGCCCAGATGGAGTGTCGTCGATCTGCCTGAGAACCTGTTCTGATCAGTAGCCCCTGTGCTCACCTCCTTATTCGAGCGGTCATTTTCGGACGGTACTGTCCCCTCCTGTTTTAAGCGGTCCGCAATTGTACCAGTCCCCAAAAAACCCGGCAGCACTGAGCACAACAACTTCTGACCAGTGGCCCTAACCTCCAAAATTATGAAGCTCCTTGAGCGGCTGGTCCTTGCCCACCTGAAGAAGTATACGGACGCCCTCCTCGACCAGCTCCAATTTGCTTATAGGGCAAACAGATCCGTGGAGGACGGCATCAATGCCATTCTGGCATATATCACTGAGCACCTAGACAACCCTTCCTCCTACGCCAGGATCCTGTTCCTAGATTTCGGCTCAGCGTTCAACACGATCTGCCCGGACATCCTGGCTCCCGGCTCGGAGTAGATCCCACCCTTCAAGCATGGATCAAGGACTTCCTGACAAACAGAACGCAACAGGTGAAGCTCGGCAACTGCTATTCCAGCGTTAGAACCACCAATACAGGTGCTCCACAAGGCTGTGTATTGTCACCACTATTGTTCTCCCTCTATACCAACAATTGCATATCATCCGCGGACTCTGTGAAAGTCATCAAATTTGCAGATGATACCACTTTCATCGGCCTAATTGGCAGCAACGGAGAGCATGAGTACCGCAGCGAAGTCAAAAGAATCTGCAACTGGTGCAGAGACAATAACCTAGTACTCAACGCAGCAAAGACCGTTGAACTACAAAGAAGGAAAAAGTTCCACACAAACTCCTGTGTTCAATCGAGTCCCAATTTATTCATGCAGGTAAAAAGCCAAACAGTCAAGGAGCTGACATGTTTTGGACTCGCAGCTCCTTGACTGTTTGGCTTTTTACCTGCATGAATAAATTGAGACTCGATTGAACACAGGAGTTTGTGCGGAACTTTTTCCTTCCTTGTTGTATATTTGGGTCAAGTTGCCTGGTTCCAGCACTACCCTGGTGTCCGAGGTGCAGCGGAATTCACCTACCAAAGACTGTTGAACTAGTTGTAGACTTCAGGAGGAATCCTCTCCCCCCTGTCCTCATTGGGGGTACCGAAGTCTCTAGAGTGACATCTGTGCGGTTCCTCGGCACGGCTCTCACCAACAACCTGAAGTGGGGGCAGAACACCACCAAAATTCAGAAGAAATCTCAATAGAAGTTGTTCTTTTTGCGCCAACTGAAGAGATTCGGCATGCCCAGGGAGCTGCTGACCAGCTTCTATACTGCCACTATAGAATCCATCCTCTTCTCCTCAATCATTGTCTGGTACGCAGGCGCAACAGCCAGCAGCAATATACACAAACTGCAGAGAGTGATAACTGACGCAGAGAGAATCATCGGGTCTCCTCTTCCACCTCTTGATCTCCTCCACTTTGCTAGGATGATGAAGAGGGCCACTGTGATCTCCCGTGACCCCTCCCACCCAGGCAGTCGCTACTTCAAGCTCCTCCCATTGAGCCGCCACTACAGGACTATACCAAGCAAAACCACCAGATGGAAGAACACCTTCTTCCCCTAAGCGGTTCGCCTGCTGAACTCCAACCTCCCTCTGTCAGACCCGCCTTCGGGCATGCCCTAGCGGGGCCTTTTCAGCCAGTTCTCGCCACTGCCCGCCCTGGTTCTCACTGCCCAGGGCAGTATGGGGGCCATCATCATCATCATTATTACTACTATTATTATTATTATTGGACTGATACTGCACGGCAGGAAGAACACTAACTGATGACCGGGGTTTGTTACTAATGAGGGCCAGACATATACCATTACTGTAATTCTAAATTGTTTGTGTTGTGCGTCTTGTCTTCCTACTATGCCTATGCCATGTGTACCACAAATAATTCCGAGTATAGCTCTGCTGTATTTAGCGAAAATAAATGATTCTGATTCTGAAATCCTATATCAGGTAGGAATGGAACAACAATGTCTATGAGTCCCCCTGAAAACTGATACAACAGGGGCATGTGCACAATACTTCTGTAAAGTTACCATGTGCAGAGAGTGCACTTCAATTTTACTGTTAATAATGATGACAAGGTAGCACTCCTTGCACAATTACCTACAATAGCACCGTTTATTTTAAAATTATAATGTATGAACATTGAGAAATTAGTTTTTTTTCACCTTTTTCTGTATTTTTCTCTTAAAAAACATAAAAAAGCAATGTCTAAAAAAAAACAACCCTATCTGTCCCCCCCCCAAAAAATACATAAATTATTTAGGTATATAAGAAGTGATTAACTACCGTAATTACCGAATGAAAGAGAGAAGTGCTGCAATGTGAAAATTGCTCTGGTCGATTAGGTGAAAACAATCTTGTGGTAGAGGTTAAACAGGAGCACATTTCTGCCTCCAACTTTATTCTATGTCCAGAGAGAGGACAGCATCCTTCCTGTGGTGTATAAAAAGATTTCCTCTTCAAAGTTCACATACAGTACATTTTTATGCACTCCTATATCTTTGTATGATGTAGTCCCTCCAATAATTGTCTTCACATTCAAACTGCAATAAATACAACAGCCACATTCCATAAAGCAAGGAGGTTAGTCCCCGGGGTGCTGGTTTCCTACGGTTTCAGAAATAAAAATCATATAAAACGCAGGACATGGATTTCAGTCTCTAGTGAGCCCTACTTACTTGCTTTATGTCATTTCTCCCAACATTCTATGCCTGCTCCTGGAGGAGTTATTCCCAAGCATTTTAGTTCACATCTAAGAAGAGCAAAATGCTAGCGCTTATCGATAGCTATTTGCGTGAGCGATTTTACCTAGATTAGCGTGGCAAAATCACTGGAATTTTCCGCAATTCACGACGATTCAGCGCTTTATTAAGCACTGTACTGCGTTTGCTCCAGAATCACGGCAAAATGCAGCAGGAAACACGTTTTGCGACTGGCGCTAATCGCAAAACGCCCGTGATCGGCACCAATCACAGCAGTGAGAACACTGCCACAGGGTAATATAGCACTAGCACTTTAAAAAGCGCTAGCGCATTAGCGATTAGCAGAAATTGCCCGCGAATTGCTCAGGTGTGATTGGGCGTACATCAAAAAAGGGCGTCGGGAAAAAAGGGCGTGTGGTGTAAACGATAAGCAGTTTTATCGTTTATAAAAATATTGTTTAGAATTTCGTTTACAAATAGTGTTTTAAGAATTTATAAATCATTAAATAATGTGTATGAAATCGGCAATTCTTAAAACGTTAATCTTCCCTGTTTCTATACTGAAACCTATAATTACGTTTGTTAAAAACCCTCCCTGTACCTATCCCTAACCCCTAGACCCCCTGGTGGTGCCTAAACCTAAGACCCCCCTGGTGGTGCCTAAACCTAAGACCCCCCTGGTGGTGCCTAAACCTAAGACCCCCCTGGTGGTGCCTAAACCTAAGACCCCCTATGGATAAAAATGTTTTACAAACATTAATAAATAAAACATTTTAAATAAAAAAATGTAAATTAATAAATAAAAAATTTAAATAAAAAAATGTAAATAATTTTTTTGGGTGGATAATGTTTTATTAATGTTTTACAAATTGTGATTTAGTATCTTTATAAACGTTATTCGTCAGGGGCTCATTTTGTAAAGTTAAATCATCATTAGCACAGTTATAAAACCTTAAAAATCTCCGGGCGCCGTTTGTAAAACGTTAATAATCTCCGGCGCCTTTTTTTCCCTGTTCAGCGCCCATTAAACGATATTTATAATGGGAGTGAATGGGGCGCCCTTTTTGTCCACTTGTCTCATGCGCCCAAATCTCCTGCTTCCGTGATTGGGCCCTTATTTCTCCTCCAGGATTTCACAAGAATTCAGTTTCAGACAGCTGGCCCTGGATATATGCTGTAATGAAGAACCTCACTGGGAACCATAGTCTTTCAACTTATTCCATCAAAATACAGTAAGTACTGTATGTACTAAAGAGAACGTAAGCACCAAAATGTGTGAAAACATTTTACCTTTATTTAAAAAAAAAAAAAAAAAGGTTAATGGTAAACATTAAACATTTACAAATGTGGTTATATAATCACAAATAGCTGATTATCAGGACTTTTTTTTTTAAAGTGTTGTAGTACCGTACAGAGTGTATAAGTTTAAACTTTAAAAACACAACTTTTCCTTAACTCCATAGATTCTGCATACAATCAGTTCAACACATCATAGTACATAGCAAAACAAAAAAATATATCACAGGATCAAAATAAGTCCCACCCTTACTATCTCTACAACTTTAAAGAGAAACTTTACTGAAAAGGGGGGAAAAATAAATCAATACATTGCAAAGTGAGTAGTTTAGTTTGATACTTGCCATGTAATTTGTTCATGTTGTTTGATCCACAATGAGCCTGCAAATCATCATCTTTATTATTGGCAGAGATAGGATAAAGGGTTGGGTTTTATTATAGATATACATATGCACAGAGGGAGATCCCACGATGCAACATGGTTCACAGACAGGAAACTGTCAGGACCTAAGTCCTGACATCACACTGTAGAGGTTTCACTACAATATCAGCCATACAGATGTCCCTGATGATCTATTCGATAAAAGGTAAAGCTTTCTCATGGGAAAGGGGGTATCAGCTACTGATTGGGATGAAGTTAAATACTTGGTTACAGTTCCTCTCCAAATCATTACAGAAATATCACCTAGGCAGATCTAATTACAGCCTATCTTTACCTGTAACCTAAACTTAATATCCATATAGTATATCTTTCAAATATTTCAAACTCCTCAATGAGTCCACCAGGTTGTAAGTTATTAAAACAGGATGAAACAGGCCCGGATGTACATCACAGTAGCCCATAGGCAGAGATGTCCTGGCACCCTAGACTTTACCCTCCATGAACCTACAAATCACTGCCGAACTGCACTACAGGTGTGTTGGCTATTCCAGCTTTCACTCCTCCCTTACTTCCCTTGCCCATCACAGCTACAGATGCCCCTTAGTATCAGGTAGCCAGAGGTACCCTCAGTATTAAGTAGCTAGAGGTGCCCCTGACTGAAGGGAGATCTTGTCAGTGGAATACCGAGAGCTGAATTAGTAACCTCTCATTAACCTCTACATATGGAAGAAGGGAGGGAGGCACTAGGGAGGGCAGTGAGCCGCCTTTCCATCATCAGGCGCCTGTAGGCATGTGCCTACAGTGCCTTAAAGTAAATCTGGCCCTGGGATGAAACACTGATTTTAAAATCAATTCTACATTGATTAAAATGTATATAGATTATTTCCCGTCCAATAAAAAATAATTGCACATTCAGGAGTATGTTCCTGCTTGAACTTGCACTCCCATAGTGACCTATGCCGAGGAGGAGGAAGTAGATTTTTCTGTGATTGCGATTTTTCGGCGTTTTTCCTGTGTTTGCAATTTTGGTGTGATTTTGGAGCTCATCCAGGATAAATATATAGAAAAGAAAAGTATTTACCATGGTGCCAGGCTTCAGACAAAGGAAAAGGTGTTACAAGTACAGTACATTTATTGTGAGGGTGCCAAATCATGTACTTTTAAATTAATCATCTATAAAGTTTAATTCCGCTATAGGCGTGAAGTTTCTATGCGTGATGTCACCGTAACTATAGCGTTAATTCACAAAGCACCATTATGCTGCAATACTTAGATCTACACACATTATTTTATGTTGGTAAAAGTTTAAATGCCTTGAGTTTTACTGCTCAGACGTTAGTGGCCATTAAGTATATAAGGCATGAAATAACAGGTGAGCAGGCAGACACACATGAGCAGGCAAGAACGTTGCACCTGTCATCTTCCCTCTCCATTTCTTATGCATTATGTAGTTAATGAGCGTTAAGGGCCGGGTTCCGCTACAAACGCTTTCCCAGCATTTGCTGATTGCCAGCAATAAAAACCTCATTCTAACGCAGAGGAAAGTATTAGTTCTGGCTTTTGGGTTCCTTCCAGTACTTTTCTTTCTCACGTCCACCTTCTCCTGCTTGTAAGGCAGGGGTGTCCAAACTTTTTAGGCCAAAGGCCAAATCGCCGTTCTTAAAAAGTGCTAGGGGGCTGAACTAGCGAAATTAAGCACAATTTTTGCTGATTGCTGTTAGGTACACTATGCCTGTCACGTTTTGTCAAATAAAATATTTTCACAGGAGCTAATCCATATACCAAGTGCAGTTAGCACAGTGGCACCTGCTTATCAGTGGCTGTTACTGCTGCTGGTGCTGGCATAGTCGCAGCTGCTAATCCGTGGCTCTTTCTACTGCTGCTGGCATAGTGACAGCTGCTAATCAGTGGCTGTTACTGCTGCTGGCATAGTGACAGCTGCTAATCAGTGGCTGTTACTGCTGCTGGCATAGTGACAGCTGCTAATCAGTGGCTGTTACTGCTGCTGGCATAGTGACAGCTGCTAATCAGTGGCTGTTACTGCTGCTGGCATAGTGACAGCTGCTAATACGTGGCTCTTACTACTGCTGGCATAGTGACAGCTGCTAATTAGTGGCTGTTACTGCTGCTGGCTCGGTGGCAGCTGCTAATCAGTGGATGTTACTGCTGCTGGCTCAGTGGCAGCTGCTAATCAGTGGCTGTTAGCCTGTTTCCGACCGCTCCACGCCAGTTGGCGTGAAGTCCTGGCGGCATGTTTTTCAGGAGATCGCTCACACTGATGCGCGTGCATCTCCACTTGAATGATGGAGCACTGCTCCATCAGCAGTCTCCCAGCGGCGATTGCCACTAGACTGTTAGACGGCGAAACCGTCTATTTACATTGTACAGCACTGCAATCTATGGCAGCGCTATACTGGAGAGCCGATCGTTGTCATTGGCTGACGGGGGAGGGAGGGAAAAAATAAAGAAATAAAAGGTAATTTTTTTTTTAAAAGACAAGCAAATAAAAAAATAAATAAATAAACAACGTGGGAGCGATCAGAGCCCACCGACAGAAAGCTCTGTTGCTGGGCAGAAAAGGGGAGGAGAATCACTTGTGTGCTGAGTTGCATGGCCCTGAGCTGCAGTGGCCTGAATTGTAAAAAATAGCCTGGTCACTAGGGGGGTGTAAGCCTATGTTCCTGAAGTGGCTAATGCTGCTGGCACAGTGGCAGCTGCTAATTAGTGGCTCTTACTACTGCTAAAAGCAAAGCACCCTATCAGGGTGCTATGGGTGCTCCAGGGTGCCAATGTACGTGAGAGCGATACGTGCAGTGTGCGCGGAGGAGAACAGAAAGCCGCAGAGGAAGACGGAGGGAGACGCAGCTCTAGCTACACTTAGTATAGCAGAGCTCAAAGCATCTTTAAATTTGGCCCCAAGGCTCCCGATTGGTCTGTTAACAGACCAGTGGGGAGCCTTGGAGCCAAAATTTAAAGATGCTTTAGCTCTAGCTATACTTAGTATAGCTAGAGCTGTGCTGTGTGGCGGGGAGCAGCGGTGTGTCGCGTTGGGTGCGCTGAGATCTTCAATCAATATAACAAGAAGGTCGCAAGATAGAGGATATTGGTGTGGGACCTTTTCCGAGGATATTGGCATGGGAACATTTTCTTAAAGGTACAGGTAAGTACTGTATTTTTGGTTAAGTAAGAAAATCACTGTTGTGTTTCTATTTCACTTAACCCTTTGGGCCTGATTCACAAAGCGGTGCTAACAGTTAGCACCGTGGTGAAAAGCCCTTTATCACGCCTAAACTCTGTTTAGGCATGATAAGTTTAGGTGTGATAAGTTTAGGTGTGATAAGTTTTTAGGTGTGATAAGTTTAAGCACCAACTGGGCTAGCACCGCAGTGCACAGCTGATCAAAAGTTTTGCGCTAGCAAAGTCTGGTGCACGTTGCATAGAGTTTAATGGCGCTGCTTTGCGTGCGGGACTTTGCGCGCAATCTAAACTTATCTAAACTTATCATGCCTAAACTTATCATGCCTAAACTTATCATGCCTAAACTGAGTTTAGGCATGATAAAAATGGTTATCACGCCTAAAGTCTCTAACTGGGTTAGCACCGCTTTGTGAATCGAGCCCTTTGTGTAAATGGTATGGGGTACTATATACCCCTATACCCATTTCTTCTGGGAGGGGGATTGGCATCTGGGAGTCCCCTTCTTAAAGGGGACTGCCAGATGCCACCTTGAACCCCCCCAAGGCATCATCGCCCCCACCACCTGCTGAGGCACCAGAGGTGGGGAAGAGCCCCTTGTCCATGGATTGAACAAGGGATCTGGGGGGGAAGCTTGGCCACCCCTCCCCCACAGAGCCCCACATACCACAAAACATGCGGGCTGGTACAGCCTGCATGGGGGCCAATGGGTTAAACAGGCTCGGGAAGGGGGACCCTACGTCATTTTTTTTTAAAATTCCAACACAGAAGATTAAAAAAACATTTATATACATGTTAATACTTTATCTGTCATTTTAGTGCAGTGACTTTGCTATAGGCTGCTATTTTTTCCCTCTAACTTTAAGATCAATTTTCTTAAAAACTAAACTTTTTTTGAATTTTTTTTCGTTTGAATGACAAGTTGGATGTGTGTACGCACAGTCGAGCAACTGATAACAGCCGGTTTGCCCGATCTGCATGGTGGATCAGTTGGACCAACTGTTGTTCAAACAACTGTCAGGTCCGTACGTGTTTACAAATAACCAGCGGTCGTTTGACCAACTAATAAGTCAAAGAGAGTTGGACGAGAGTTGGACAAAGAGAGTTGGGCGACGTCCAGTCTGTCAGACGAATGTAAATTAGTTTGTTAGCCGCTTTGTTTGGACTTGTGTACGTGATGTTTAAACAACTTGTTGTTTGCCTGACAAGCCGTTCAAATGACTGACCCAAATGACAATCAGGCGTAAAGTTGGACGTGTGTACGCGCTTTAAGTAGTATAACATTAGTAGCACAGATATGAGTCTCATATTGTTTCCAGTACATGAAGAGTTAAGACTCATACACACGCTCAACAAAAGTCTTTTAAATGCACCATTATCAAACAACTTGAAGAAGTTGGACAACTTTTGTCAAGTAAAGTTGGACAACTTTTGTCAAGACATCAAGGACTGTTGGATTGACTTGAGCTGCGTCTTATCAGTCATTGGTTGCCTCTTATCAGTGATAAAGCCTTGTCGACTTGACAAAAGTTGTCCAACTTCACTTGACAAAAGTTGTCCATCTTCTTTAAGTTGTTTGATAATCGTGCATTTAAAAGACTTTTGTTGAGCGTGTGTATGTGTCCTAAAGGGAACCTTAACTCTAAAAAAAAAAATTAGTTTCACTTACCTGGGGCCTCTACCAACCCCCTGCAGCCATCCTGTACCCTCACAGTCACACACGGCTCCTCCAGTCCCCCGCCATCAGCTAGTTTCATTTTTGCTGACTCGGAGTTAGTGAGCCGCCACGTGTTCCTTTGCACGCATTAACGATGGTGCAGGAAGCTATCGCGGACATTAACACATACATTTTTACGCGTGCCAGGTGCAACGCTTACATTTTTATGTGTTGCACCTACAACGCGTAAAATGTATGTGTTAATGTCCACAATAGATTCCTGCACCAGCGGGAATGCGTACAAAGGTACGCGTGGAGGGCTGCCGTCCCGCTGACTCCGAGTTGCTGGCGGCGGGGGACCGGAGGAGCTGTGAGTGACTGCGAGGGCACGGGATGGCTGCAGGAAGCTGGTAGATGCCCCAGGTAAGTGAAACTCATTTTTTTTTAGAGTTAAGTTTCCCTTTAAGGAAACTTCAGTTGTTATCTATGTAAAAGATCGTCTCTTAGCTTTCTGACCCAACTTGGGTCGCTGTTTTCTGGAGCACTTATACATCAAGGAAACAGTCAGAGACAGACTTAGATAAGATTTTAACTGCAGGGAAGTTAAAAGGGCAATTAGCTCTGCTTGTTTTATAGTTTAAAATACAGACTGTGGCTTGTAATTGCAAACATAACAGAATTATGCAACATTATAAAAAAAAGCTATATATCTAAAAATAAAAAATATGAGACCATTTTCTTTGCTGCTAATGTTCTATTAATTATCAGTACTACACATACAGTACAATTCATTACATCATAAGTTTTTTTTACACTTCAGTGACACTTTTTACTATTTTATGTAATTTTCGCATCAGTTTTGCGTAATTTCATGCCGACTTAGCGGTTCACTAAAATTGCTACAAGGAAAGAAAAATAATAATTTTTCAAAAAGACCTTTGAGTTTTTGAAAAGATTGATTTCAAAAATGCAAAGGAAATTTTTTTTTTAATTGTCTAAAAAACATTTTTACTTTGCATTTTTTTTGATAGAGCACTTTATTGTCAGTACAGAATTAAAATGCAAGGTGCACCAAGGCTCAGTTAGGGCTGGTTCAGACGGACGTTTGGAGGCATCGAGTTCGTTGGCGTTGCGTTCGTGATGCGTTCAGGCTTTCAGCAGCGTTCGCATTGCGTTTGGATGCGGTCGCGTTTTTTATTCCCCTAGGGGGACATTACCCATCGCGGTTAACCGCCCCTGGAAGCAACATGTAGCTTCCAGGGGCTCCTTGAACGCCAGTGAAAATCGGGACCCAAACGCCGCGTTTGTGCAAACGCGCGTAAAAGCTTAGTACAAACGCTCCCATTCACTTGAATGGGAGCGTTTAACGCCAAGCTCCGAACGCTGGCAGTAAACGCTCTGCAAACGTCCGTCTGAACCAGCCCTTATACTCCAAGCCAGCCCTGTTTATTGTCCTGTCAATCAGTTATACTGAGAATGAGGAAAGTCCGCTGATTGCAGTAAAGTATTTCATGCACTAAAAGCCACACCCTGGAAAATAATTTCCAACCCAGAGCATAGCAGTTCGTGTAGTAGCAAGAGTGTACAGCTGTGAGGAAGGAAGATGTGAAATCCCTGCATTGCTCAAACATCCGGATGTCATGACTCAACTCATCTATAAAATCAGCTGAACGGAGACAGCAAGCCAGAGTCATCAGCACAAGTCCTCAGATAACGTTCCTGCAACACAGGACAACTAATCTCCCCGTTCATTAGTTTCATTGAAAGGTATGTGCTTAATGATTTTCTATTGTTGAATTATTTGCTATAAAAAAAAGAGAAAGCAAACATTTTTGTATCAGTTATAATCATGATTGCATTTAATAATTGTAAACATTTCTCCTACTTTCTCTCTACAGAAATAACAATGGCAGAGGTTCCTGAATTCAATGACATCTCAATGGACATTTACAGGTAAGGACAATGACATTTCTGGAAACAAATACAAAAATAAAGGATGCTAAGACATCTGCAGATAAGCAACAAAAATCAGTGGCTGAAACTAATAATTAGAAATTATATAGTTGCTGAATATCCATAGCAACATCAGATTATGATTCTCGTGGCTGCAGGCAGCGGAGGACGGCGGCGTAGGAGCGATCGGAGCATATGGGGCTGGAGGAAGCCCCAGGTATGTATAAAATCTTTATTTTTTTCATCTATGGTTCCCTTTAAGTTCCATACCCATGGACAGATAACGTCTCTGTCATTTTGATAGACGTCCGTCATTTTGACAGATGATCGTTCGTTTTCCGCAATATTGTGTAACTGTCATTTAATGAAAATTTGTTAAACGTTGGTTTAAGACAGCCAAAGAATCGTGATGATCATTGGTTTTGAAAACAGTCATGATCAATTACATCGCTAACGATAGTTAAAATTTTCGCTAACTTCAATGGACTTTAGCAAAAACGTTGTGATTGTTCACCTGTTACGATTTTGAAAGATAGATCGGGGACTGATCATTTGTCAGTGGAGTTCTCTGATCTGATCTTTCTGTGGGTACTTAGCTTCAACCTCACCACCACAAACAAACACAGATTAGCGAAATTTATTTTACAATATGATTGTCTTCATCTTCAAAAAAAAAATATATTTTTGTCTTTTTTTGTTTAGTGAAATGGAAGAAGAATTTTATGCAGACTACTCTTGTAAAATTAAGGTAAGCTACAACTGAAAAACAATTTATTTTTCATTTTTCTCAACAGTATTATTGCTATAATAATGAGGCAAAGCAGATGCTGTGATCAGTGTGCACTTGCCTCTTCCACATTATATGCAGTGATTGGTGTGATTTGCCTTCTTAAGACAAAAGGTACCTTCGATAATTCCGTTTTAAGAAGGTAAATTACACCAAGTATTGCTTTTTAGTAGAAGGGCTTTTCAGTCTCTTTTAGTCCCCTATATTTTCCTAGTGGCTTGGGTCAACGAGCTGCTTGATTACTACAGTATATGCAGTAGATTATGGAGCAAAATGTGCTCTGACTAGTTGAGAAAAGTTATAATTCCTCTATTAGTCAATAAACTGTTCTCCTAAGTTTTCTCACAGTGGCCCATATGCAATTAACTATTTCTTCTAGAATAACGTTTTAGCACTTTGCAACTGAATTAGTGCCAATAAACAGATAAAAAAGTTATTTTATACAGAAGATGAAAAATGATCTCCTAATAGAAAACTTGGGAGAAAAGAGTAATTGGATAAGGGCCTTTTTCTCATGTTTTTTTCCTAGCAAGTGAAAAAATACTGAAAAAAAGGAAAGAAAAGGAACATAAAACTTACATTAATTAGGGACCATATTTTTTGAAGTACCACTTGCTTAGTAAAATTTATTTATTAATAAGTTGCAGAAAAAAGAAATATCTTGGCCCATATGCAATTTACTTTTTCTCCTTAGTTTTCTCTGAAGTGATATTTTAAAAATTGCCAATAAAAGGCCCTTTCCGCCAACAGCAAGCAAGAAAACACTCAGAATAATTTTGACAGCGCTTTTCAGCTCTCAATTAAAAGATTGCCAAAAAGTAGATTAAAAAGGTCTGTCAAAATTATTCTTATTTTCTTGCTTGCTGGCGCTTAAATGGCATTTTATTGATAAGGTTTAAAAACATCACCTAGGAGAAAACTTGTCCCTTATTATCTCCTCAAGGGAAAACTTTGTTGAATAAGGGCTAAAATTTATTTTTATGAACTTGTGATAAAAAAAAAAATCCTAATTCAGTGTGTTAATACTTGTGAAACTCAAAAAATTAGAATACCGTGCAAAAGTCCAGTTATTTCAGTAATTCAACGTAAAAGGTGAAACTAATATATGAAATAGACTCATTTCATGCAAAGCGAGATGTTTCAAGCCTTTATTTGTTATAATGTTGATGATTATTGCTTACGAAAGCCCCAAAATCAAAATCTATTGTGAAAATGTTCAATATTCTAGGCTCAAAGTGTCAAAATATTCCTTCCAAATATACCTTCCAAAATATATCATTATTACTGTAGGAAGAGCTACAGTATTTTATCTTTAGTCTTTCTGGAAGGTCATTGATATGGGTGTATGATTAACTATAACTAAAGTGAATTTGTTGAAAGCATTTTATTCTGTATCGCTATTTTTAATTTAAAAAGTTTTTTTTAAAACACAACAAAATCTTATCAGATATCAAAAGTATGCTAAAAATTGCATTTTTTACAGAGTAATGTGAGCCATTTGGAGTGGAAATCTTGCAATACTGATTTTTCAGCCTGCAAATCTGACACACTACGGGGCATAAAGAAGCCAAGCAAATCTGCACAAGCCTTTAAAAAGGCAATCATGCTTGTCGTAGTTGTGGAAAAGCTGAAGGCAAGAAACTATTTTGAGAGCCAATGCATTTTTGATGATCATGATCTGCTGGACCACATCCTAGTAGAGGGTAAGATTTCATTGTCAATATTTTTTTTAAAAAAAAACCTTTTTAAACTTTTATATCCGCTGTTGACAAACAGGCATCTCAGCTTTTATCACCATTATAACTACAAATCGTATCACTTAAACTCATACCTGCATCTTTTTGCAAAACCACTTTTATTGCTACTTACACTTATTAAAGTGGGCCTTAACTCTCTGCTCTAAAAGATATGCAATGGCGTAATAACCTTTAAAGAAAAAAACATTTATTTGTATTAACTTATAGATCTCCTACAATATACCTGCAGCATTTACTTCCTGGAATTCCTGGGAGCACAGAAAGGGTTAACCTCCAGTGTTTACATATTAGCACAAAACAAGGGCACATCACGGTACAGCACAAACACAGCTCACAGCACTGATTTACACTAGCTGAATACTTGCTGATATCAGCTAATTACACAGGCTGATATCTCTAAACACACAAAGTCAATTCCTCAGCAAGTAAATGTGTTTTCCTTGCCTGCTGTGCAAGAGTTCAGATCTGCTTTAAAATGTCTTTATTTAAACATATATTTTAAAGGGAAGGTTCAGGGATGCTGTGAAAAAAATAAAAATCCAAATCCACTTACCTGGGGCTTCCTCCAGCCCGTGGCAGGCAGGAGGTGCCCTCGTAGTTCTGAGCCTGCGCAGTACAGCCCGGAGGACGTCCGATGACGTCAGCGCGCACCAGTGAGCCGCACATTGGAGCGCAGAAGAGCCCGACCTGGCAGCCGGCCTGGCCAGGTCGGGCGCGCCACCGGAGGAGACCGGGAGCCTGCGGAGCCGCGATGAGGGCACCTCCTGCCTGCCACGGGCTGGAGGAAGCCCCAGGTAAGTGGATTTGGATTTTTGTTTTTTTCACAGCGTCCCTGAACCTTCCCTTTAAATAAATTATTTTAAAAGCACTTACAGCAAATGCAATATGTCTGTGTGCAACATAAATGCAAGTACATGTTTTAGAATATAACACATTAGAATGTCAGATAATATGTAATACATTTAGAAATATACTCAGGAGATTATAGTAACTTAGTGTGTAAATCAGTAAACCTGGCTAACATGCTTATTCTTTTTTTCTTATATTAGAAGACATTTCCTTCAATAGAGTGGAAGCAGCAGATTTGGCCCCAACCAAATTCCGCTACCATAGCACCACTGTACACATTGTTCGGGACCGCAGACAGAAATGCCTGACTCTGCAAGAATACCAAGGCAATGCCCACCTGGTGGCTTTGTTCCTGCAGGGACAGAATCTTGAAAAAGAAGGTATGTTGTCATTAGTAATCCACATGCAAAGTTATCTTTGTGATTGTTTTTATTTATCTTGCACACTGTTACAATATCTGATAAGGAACATGAGATAGCTTGATAAAAGTGACTATAAAGGGGCCCATACACTCAGCCGATTTTTGGCCTGATCAATCGATCAAAATCGATCGATTGCAAATCGATTGACCAATCGATCGATTTGCGGCCAATTTTGATCGATTTCAATCGATCTGGCAGGCTAGAAAATCTAGGTCGATCCGTTGAGATTGCTTATCATTTTGCATTGGCTCTAATGGAAATCTGATGGCAAAAAAATGTCATCAGATCGATTTTTAATAGATTTCAAACTGAAATCTACTGGAAATCTGTTCCTAGTAAAAAATGATCCTAAACACATCAGATAGCTCAGAAATCTATCTGATGATCTATCTGCTGCTAATCTAACGAGTGTATGGCCACCTTAAGGCTGCCATTTCAGATGCAGCTCCTTTAGGGACATACAGCCTAAGGGTACTTTTCCACTATGAGTGTTTGCGATGCTGAATCGCAAAATCGCAAATAGCTAGTGATTTTTAAATCGCTAGGGTTTGCAAAATAACATAGGAATCGCGGTAGGTACCGTATTTTTTTTTTCAAAAGCTCGATCGTGCCTCGGATCGATTTTTACCACGATTTTGCAATGTAATGCATTGCATATGCAAAATTGCAACTGCATAAAAAATGAGTGACTTGCGCAATCATTAACGTTTAGCAACTGCGATTGCGATACCTAGTGGAAAAGGGCCCTCATAGTCACTTTCATCCGCATCTGTATAGCTTTGCTGTGCCATGCCTGGCTATAAGGATCCGGATGCATGTTGTGGAAAACTACAGCACACATAAATTATCCCTGCACATGATTCGGATGCAGCCTATTGATTTCAAAAGGCTGCAATTCCACATCCGCAATCACTTGTGGAAAATGGCCGGCATTCGCTCTTAGTGGAAATCGGCCATAAAACTTTTTTTCAAAGTGAAAACTGAGTTCTATGTACAATCATTGCAGAAGTCTACCCCTGCCCCACAGTAGTGTTTTGAATAACACGCAGGCTGCTTTCAAACAGTCATTTTTTCAGTCCATAAGATTCTTTTTTGAATTCTCCTGAGTAGAAAAAAAAAGATCTAATACAGAGTATAATTTACTTAAACAAAACTGTAACAAAAACAAAAAACAGCCCGGGGGGGGGGGGGGGGGGGTATTTACCTCGGAAGGGGGAAGTCTCTGGAAGCTGATGAAGCTTCCCCCATCCTCCTCTGTCACTTGGGTTCCAGCGCTGGCAGCCCCTGAACACCAGGGAGGTAAACATTTACCTACTGCGATCCTGCGCAGGCAGAGTAGTGGCTTTTCAATCGGGCTCAGGCGGATATCGCTCATGCCTGCACAGTAGAGTGGACCCAATTGGGCTCTGTTGTTTCCGCCTGAGCCTGATTGGAAAGCCACTACTGCACCTGTGCAGGATTTGCAGAAGGTAAATATTACAGCTGCTATTGCGCTGGATCCCTCGGAGGATGGGAGTTAAGTATCCCTCGGGGGAGTGGGGGGTTGTTACAGATTCTCTTAAGGCTAAATTAACCCTTCTAAAAGAAATCCTGTCTAGTTGTCCTGGATCACTTGTGCTTTCCAGTGTTCTTTAATTTTCCCCATCCTTACTAGATTACACTCATAGCAGTATTTATATTATTGATGTCATGGAGATAATTAAGCTAAAGTGATAGACTAAAATCTTCCTTACCTATGAGCTGTAAACCTTCTTTTAAAATAAGAATGGATGTTTAATTTGCCTCTCTTTTTACCTTTCAGCAAAGATAAATATGGGTGCCTACATTGCCTCAAATGTTGATGGACAGAGACGCCCAGTCACACTGGGTATTGCAGGCCGCAGCCTCTACTTGTCTTGTGCAGCTGAGGAAGGAAACCAAAGCATGCCAGTCTTATCTGTCATGGTAAGTGCTTGCTGCTGGCTTTGATTGTTATCAGGGACATGGATGAATCACTATTCAGAAAGCTGTGAAGGAAACAGTAATCGCTTTGAAATACAACAGATTATTATGGCAATGCATTTATCATGTAACTTTAATGAGATGTAACATATTGGAATTGTCTGTGAGAAGCCCAACATTGACTTCAAATTACACTGGAGATACAATCTTAGTTGGAAGGCTATATAATCTAGCTTCTTAGTGCGCAGCAATGTAGAATGCAGAAGAAACAGATATTAATCAGGCCGCATGGCTAATTGCTCTTGGCTCCAACACCAAGAACAACAAACAAGTTTTATTAACAGCTTTTCAGAATTAGAAGTAGACTTTGCTGCTTTAACACTGCAACCCTGTGGTTATATCTGGTAATGCAGAGATATGGACATAATAGACTGTTGTTGCTAAATACACATTCAAATATCAGCATGGATATGCAAAAGATTCTCTACTTTGGGATCTTCTGAAAACTACAACAGAGGACACTTTGCATATGTCTGCAAGATTACTCCTAGATTATCCTTGCAGAGATAATTAAAGAGAGGTAAAGAAAATGTTTTAAATAAAACTTTAAAGTCACCTTTAAAGTACACCTGAACTGAGAAGGATATGGAGGCCGTCAAATAAATTTCCTTTTAAACAATACCAATTGTTTAAAATGGTTTAGCTGCAGCAGTGTCTGAATCACACAACTCAGATAAGCATGCAACTAATCTAAGCTGGCGTCAGTCAGAAACACATGTTCTGCATGCTTATTCTGGGTCTATGGCTAAAAATATTAAAGCTAGAGGATCATCAGGACAGTCAGGCAATGTGCAATGTTTAAAAGGAAATGAATATGGCAGCCTCCATATGTCTCTCACCTCAGGTGTCCTTTAAGGAGTACCGGAACTGGCATATGTGACATGATGAGATCACCATGTGTATACAGTCCCAAGCCTACATAAAACTAGGCTGTGTCCCTTATTGTAGCTTATCTCATTGTAACGTTTAGGCTGGATTCAGTGGCCATTTGCATTACACACGCGCTAAAATGGGTGTGAACTGCAGTGGAGACTGGACATAGACTTTAATACAAAGCCTGCATGCAGGTAGAATAACATGATCAGTTACAATGCAGTACTGTGAACAGCCCCATAGAATTGCATGGGCAGTGAGCTGGCATGCAGAATTTTTCTGTTTCAGGGTTCTGTCCTATCTAACTTCCATCAGACTAAAGCGGTGTAAAAATACAAACGCAAATTGTATTTCCTGGCAGGATCAAACCAGTGCTGGTCGTAATGGAGAAAGCTACGCTTACGGATCATTACGCGTAATTTTACGCTATTACGCATTACGAAATTACGCTTACGGCATAGACAGTAAATTTCGGTACATGTCCGTAATTACGCATAGCACTTACGCAATTACGCGTAAGTATACCGTAGTGCAGGTTATTACGTTGTAGGCTTACGCGTAAAATCCTGCTAGCAATTAACCATTTACCGCCATCCTAACGTATTAAAACGTCATGCTTACCGCTATTAACAGCAACATGACGTTTTAATACGTCGCGCATTCCCGCCGCTGCTACCGCCGTGTGTCCGCCGCTACCGCCGCCATTACCGTCGGGATCCCGTGCTGGGCGATTGGGGAAGAGGACTGAACAGTCCTCTACCCAATCGCAGTGCCTGGAGTGAATGGACGTGACCGCGAACAGCGGCTACGTCCATTCACATAAACAGGAAATGTAACAGTTTAATAAAGTGTGTAAAAAAAAAAAAAAAAAAAAGTGAACACGTCCTATGAGTGTTCACCAGCGCCATCTTGTGGCCAAAAAGTATATTACACTTACAAAATACATACATTTTCAAGTATATACACATCATTAATAAAATTACACTTCCAACCCTCCCCCCCAAAAAAAACACTTGTAAAAAAAAAAAATCAGCTTAAAAAAAAAAAAAAAATAGTTGCCTTAGGGACTCAGCTTTTTTTATTCTATATTTTATGGGGGAAAATTAATTTTAATTTATTACATAGGGGCTTGTAATTATGGCCAGAACAAACAGAAAAATAACCACTTATATTTCAAAATAATATACTGTCGCCATACATTGTGGTAGGGACATAATCTAAATGGTTTAATTATCGGGACCACTGGGCAAATAAAACATGTTTGTTTTATCCACAGGAGAATGTTTAATTTTAAAACTATAAAGGCTGAACACTGAGAAATAATGATTTTTTTTCTTTTTTTTTCTGTTTTTCTCATTAAAATGCATTTAGAATAAAAAAATTCTTAGCAAAATGTACTATCCACAGAAAGCCTAATTGGTGGCGAAAAAAACGAGGTATAGATCATTTTCTTGTGATAAGTAGTAATAAAGTTATTAGGGAATAAAAGGGAGGAGCGCTGACAACTGAAAATTGCTCTGGTCCGTTAGGATAAAAACCCTTGGGGGTGAACTGGTTAATGCGTAAGGTCATGCTGCCAAGCGGAAAAGTTGACGCATGGATCAATGTTAGGTAGCCGCCGACTTTAAGGGTTAATAGCAAAGCCCCCTTAAGTGCTAAGAGCCTCAAATTTGGAGAATATATTAAGGAGATCAGAAGGAATAAGAGGAAAAATTTTTTTTTCAAAAAGACCTTATAGTTTTTGAGAAAATCGATGTTAAAGTTTCAAAGGAAAAATATATACATTTAAAAACCCGCCGACTTTAACGGTTAATAGCAAAGCCTGCTTAAAATTTAGGAACACCAAATTCACAGGGGATATTAAGGGGATCAGTGGGAATAAGAGGAAAAAATTTTTTTTCAAAAAGACCTTATAGTTTTTGAGAAAATCGATTTTTAAGTTTCAAGGGCGAAAATGTCTTTTAAATGCGGAAAATGTCAGTTTTTTTTGCACAGGTAACAATAGTGTTTTATTTTCATAGATTCCCCCAAGTGGGAAGAGTTTTACTTACTTCGTTCTGAGTGTGGGAAATATTAAAAAAAAACGACGTGGGGTCCCCCCTCCCAGACCTCTTTAACCCCTTGTCCCCCATGCAGACTGGGATAGCCAGAATGCGGAGCACCGGCCGCGTGGGGCTCCGCACCCTGACTATACCAGCCCGCATGGTCCATGGATTGGGGGGTCTCGGAAGGGGAGGGGCAGCCAAGCTTTCCCCTCCCCCTCCGAGCCCTTGTCCAATCCAAGGACAAGGGGCTCTTCTCCACCTCCGATGGGCGGTGGAGGTGGAGGCCGCGATTTCCTGGGGAGGGGTTCATGGTGGCATCTGGGAGTCCCCTTTAAAAAGGGGTCCCCCAGATGCCCACCCCCCTCCCAGGAGAAATGAGTATAGAGGTACTTGTAGTACCCCTTACCCATTTCCTTTAAGAGTTAAAAGTAAATAAACACACAAACACATAGAAAAAGTATTTTAATTGAACAAAAAACATAACCACGAAAAAAGTCCTTTAATATTCTTAATTAACCATTAATACTTACCTGTCCCTTTAAAAGCCAGTTCCCACGCAATATCCTCGGAAATATACTAATCAGTTACAATGTAACAAAGTTATTCAATGTAACAACTTTGTTACATTGTAACACCACCGCACCCGACGTCACTCACCGCCGCCGCCGCCGCCACGTCTGCGCTGCAGGACCCGACAGATTATAGCTCAGAGCTCTCTAAGCATCTTTGTATTTGGGCTCCAAGGAGCCCCATTGGTCCTTAGCAGACCAATGGGGTTCCTTCTGATTTGAAGGAACCCCATTGGTCTGCTAAGGACCAATGGGGCTCCTTGGAGCCCAAATACAAAGATGCTTTGGAGAGCTCTGAGCTAATATAGCTCAGAGCTCTTTCGGGTGAAGGGACGCTAAGTCCCCGCCGGCTCCGCTGCCCTCCCCGCCTCTCCCACATGTCACCTATATACATGCTGGCACCCATGGGTGCCAGCATGTATATGGGTGACAGGTGTGGGCGGAGTGGACGGCGGGAGCCGGCGGGGACTTAGTGTGTATGCGGCGGCCGGCGGGTGAGAGGCGAGTGACGTCGGGTGCGGTGGTGTTACAAAGTAACAAAGTTGTTACATTGAATAACTTTGTTACATTGTAACTGATTAGTATATTTCCGAGGATATTGCGTGGGAACTGGCTTTTAAAGGGACAGGTAAGTATTAATGGTTAATTAAGAATATTAAAGGACTTTTTTCGTGGTTATGTTTTTTGTTCAATTAAAATACTTTTTCTATGTGTTTGTGTGTTTATTTACTTTTAACTCTTAAAGGAAATGGGTAAGGGGTACTACAAGTACCTCTATACTCATTTCTCCTGGGAGGGGGGTGGGCATCTGGGGGACCCCTTTTTAAAGGGGACTCCCAGATGCCACCATGAACCCCTCCCCAGGAAATCGCGGCCTCCACCTCCACCGCCCATCGGAGGTGGAGAAGAGCCCCTTGTCCTTGGATTGGACAAAGGCTCGGAGGGGGAGGGGAAAGCTTGGCTGCCCCTCCCCTTCCGAGACCCCCCAATCCATGGACCATGCGGGCTGGTATAGTCAGGGTGCGGAGCCCCACGCGGCCGGTGCTCCGCATTCTGGCTATCCCAGTCTGCATGGGGGACAAGGGGTTAAAGAGGTCTGGGAGGGGGGACCCCACGTCGTTTTTTTTTAATATTTCCCACACTCAGAACGAAGTAAGTAAAACTCTTCCCACTTGGGGGAATCTATGAAAATAAAACACTATTGTTACCTGTGCAAAAAAAACTGACATTTTCCGCATTTAAAAGACATTTTCGCCCTTGAAACTTAAAAATCGATTTTCTCAAAAACTATAAGGTCTTTTTGAAAAAAAATTTTTTCCTCTTATTCCCACTGATCCCCTTAATATCCCCTGTGAATTTGGTGTTCCTAAATTTTAAGCAGGCTTTGCTATTAACCGTTAAAGTCGGCGGGTTTTTAAATGTATATATTTTTCCTTTGAAACTTTAACATCGATTTTCTCAAAAACTATAAGGTCTTTTTGAAAAAAAAATTTTTCCTCTTATTCCTTCTGATCTCCTTAATATATTCTCCAAATTTGAGGCTCTTAGCACTTAAGGGGGCTTTGCTATTAACCCTTAAAGTCGGCGGCTTTTTTATATTATACGGGAGCGTAATATTACGCGATTACGGCAGACTGTGTAATTTCAATGGGAGTTTACTGTCTTACGCGTAATTTGTTACGCGTAAAACGTAACCCTGCGATCTACGCGTAATTAATTACGCGTAATACCGTAACCTTACACGTAACGCTTACGGTGCATTTGTAGTGAATTACGATGCGTAATTACGCTAATGCGTAATTTCGGCCCAGCACTGGATCAAACACAATCTTGTTAGTAAAATGGCAGGACCCAAATGTTGTACTAACATATTGCTAGGCAATAGCCCAGTGAGACGTCCTGTATGGAGGGGGAGGGCAGTGTAGTGGGCACGATGAAGCAGTTTCCACTTTCCAAAGGCGAGGTAAGGAGGGAACAAAGGACTCGGTTGCTGATTGATGCTTAAAGGGAAGGTCCGAGTTGATTAAAAAACAAAAATCTACTTACCTGGGGCTTCCTCCAGCCTCCTGTGCCCTCGCCACAGCTCTGCACCCCGCCGGTGGCCTGGGGTCCTCTCCGGTGCAAAATGCCTACTGCGCTTCAGCGTGCGGCTCATGGAGTCACGCTGACGTCATCTGGACTGTACTGCGCAGGTGCAGTAGTTCTGTGCCACACACTGGAGCATAAGTAGATGCCGACCTAACGAGGTCGGCATCTACACCTGAGGACACCGGGAGCCACCGGAGCTGCGGCGAGGGTACAGGGCGGCTGCCAGGGGCTGGAGGAAGCCCCAGGTAAGTACATTTTTGTTTTTTAATCACCTCGGACCTTCCCTTTAGAGATCCGGCATGCCAGATCATTAAGCATCCTCAGCAGATCTCTGGGAACACCTGTACTCATGCTGAATTTGTTGGGGTCATCTTGGCCTTAACTCCCAATGGTAACTAATTACAGGCTATAAAACTCTTGCATGGTTATCAAACTCTTGCATCACAGCCCCACCACCTAGTCCCATAATAAAACTTCAGAAGATTGCACACTAGTATGTTATCCCACCCATGTCAAAAGAAGGTGTCAATATTTGACTAATTTGCTTTTAAATGTTCAATCTTTATGGCTGTCTGAGACTCTCATGCTGACTCGTCTCTTTGGTGTCTCTCTAATAGGAGGTCGCAAACATCCGAGAAAAGAAAAATGAGGACTTGTTGCCCTTCATGTTCTACAGAGTAAGAAATGCAGACAGCACCAACACCTTTGAATCAGTGGCTTTCCCCGGCTGGTATATTAGCACATCTCCGGTGGAAAATGAGCAGGTGCGGATGAAGCCACAAGAGGACCAAACGTGTATAAGAGATTTCATGGTGTATGCAAGCTCCTAATCTCCCATGACAACTCCTGCATGTATGTACTGTGTACATTGCCCAACCACGTTTATTCTGTTCCCATGTCTGACACACTTAGAGAAGTGATGATCATGTCTAAAACTCATGCAGAAGCATGTGATTTGTTTGATCAGCTGATAGATTTGCAAAGCTCTGATTTGCTGTGATCACATCCTGCTTTAGCATATGATCATGACTAGCAAATCAGAGACTTACATATCTATCACCTGACCACACTGATCACATGCTTCTCCATGAGTTCTCCTAGACATAACCATCACTATTAGCAGGTGACCTAAAGTGCTACTCTGATGTGACGGAATGACTTTTACTGTTATTACTTTCATAAAGTTCAAATTCTCAGTCAGAGAGAAAGTAAATCTGTTTGGAGTTTTTAAACTCTATTGCATTATTTTACTAACATCTGTATTATTATTTTTTTTATTGCTTTTTTTACACTTTTACTTTTTTTGATTTGTCTTCCATTGGAAATAATATTATATTAATGCTAATATTTATAAAAATGTTATATTTATTTATGTATTTATTTATTGATTGATCATTTTCATTGGCTTGAAAATAATATATTGTTGATTGGAAATTCACAATGAACTGATTATTTTCATGGATATTATGTTTTTTATTTAGTGAAGAAATGTAACAAAAGCAGACTTTTATTGAGACTTTTATTGAGAGATGTGATGTTTACCGTATATCTCAAGAAGATTTAGGCTTTCTTTGGATGGTACTTTTTGCTAAGAATTATTTTATTTTGTATGCACTTTAAAAGGAAAAAAAAAGAAAAAAGTCATTATTTCTCTGTTTTCACCAATTAGAGTTTGAAAATAAACAGTGCCATTGTAGAAAAACACTTCTTATTTATATTTTAATAATCTATTTATCCTCTTTATTTGAATACTGCCACAACTCTCACCATTTTTTAAAGTTAACATGTTGGTAATATACAGGCTTGTGACGTTTGGCTGAAATTTTTCCAACGATTTTGAAAATTAAAATTTTTTACAGTTCTATATTCAGTTTGTCGCTAATTTTGTGTTTAATTGGCAGCAGCCTTAACTTAAAAACACCCCAAAATCTATTCTATCACTTGTCACATTGAAAAATGGTACCCCACATGCTTGACTTTATAGTTCCGAGTACGTATAGCATACTGTTAAACCACTTCACATCTAGACCTTATTACCTCCTTATGGACAGAGCATTTTTGACATTTTAGCTACTGTATGCCCCCGTTTAATCAGCAATGATTTTATCCCTACATATGACACCTAAATGAGATATATATATATAGTTACATAGTTATTGGGTTGAAAAAAGACATACGTCCATCGAGTTCAACTAGAGAACAAAGTGAAACACCATCCTGCTCCCTCACATATCCCTGTTGATATATATATATACAGTGGGTTGCAAAAGTATTTGGCCCCCTTGAAGTTTTCCACATTTTGTCACATTACTGCCACAAACATGCATCAGTTTTATTGGAATTCCACGTGAAAGACCAATACAAAGTGGTGTACATGTGATAAGTGGATCATCGAAAATCATACATCATTCCAACATTTTTTACAAATAAATAACTGCAAAGTGGGATGTGGATAATTATTCGGCCCCCTGAGTCAATACTTTGTAGAACCACCTTTTGTTGCAATTACAGCTGCCAGTCTTTTAGGGTATGTCTCTACCAGCTTTGCACATCTAGAGACTGAAATCCTTGCCCATTCTTCTTTGCAAAACAGCTCCAGCTCAGTCAGATTAGATGGACAGCGTTTGCGAACAGCAGTTTTCAGATCTTGCCACGGCTTCTCGATTGGATTTAGATCTGGACTTTGACTGGGCCATTCTTACACATGGATATGTTTTGTTTTAAACCATTCCATTGTTGCCCTGGCTTTATGTTTAGGGTCATTGTTCTTCTGGAATGTGAACCTCCGCCCCAGTCTCAAGTCTTTTGCAGTCTCCAAGAGGTTTTCTTCCAAGTTTGCCCTGTATTTGGCTCCATCCATCTTCCCATCAACACTGACCATCTTCCCTGTCCCTGCTGAAGAGATGCAGCCCCCGAGCATGATGCTGCCACCACCATATTTGACAGTGGGGATGGTGTGTTCAGAGTGATGTGCAGTGTTAGTTTTTCGCCACACATAGCGTTTTGCATTTTGGCCAAAAAGTTCCATTTTGGTCTCATCTGACCAGAGCACCCTCTTCCACATGGTTGCTGTGTCCCCCACATGGCTTGTGGCAAACTGCAAACGGGACTTTTTATGCTTTCTGTTAACAATGCCTTTCTTCTTGCCACTCTTCCATAAAGGCCAACTTTGTACAGTGCATGACTAATAGTTGTCCTATGGACAGAGTCTCCCACCTGAGCTGTAGATCTCTGCAGCTCGTCCAGAGTCACCATGGGCCTCTTGACTGCATTTCTGATCAGCGCTCTCCTTGTTCGGCCTGTGAGTTTAGGTGGACAGCCTTGTCTTGGTAGGTTTACAGTTGTGCCATACTCCTTCCATTTCTGAATGATCGCTTGAACAGTGCTCCGTGGGATGTTCAAGGCTTTGGAAATCTTTTTGTAGCCTAAGCCTGCATTAAATTTCTCAATAACTTGATCCCTGACCTGTCTTGGACCTGTCTTGTGTGTTCTTTGGACTTCACGGTGTTGTTGCTCCCAATATTCTCTTAGACAACCTCTGAGGCCCTCACAGAGCAGCTGTATTTGTACTGACATTAGATTACACACAGGTGCACTCTATTTAGTCATTAGCACTAATCAGGCAATGTCTATAGGCAACTGACTGCACTCAGATCAAAGGGGGCCGAATAATTATGCACACACCACTTTGCAGTTATTGATTTGTAAAACATGTTTGGAATCATGTATGATTTTAGTTCCACTTCTCATGTGTACACCACTTTGTGTTGGTCTTTCATGTGGAATTCCAATAAAATTGATTCATGTTTGTGGCAGTAATGTGACAAAATGTGGAAAACTTCAAGGGGGCCGAATACTTTTGCAACCCACTGTATATAAATTTTCAAGACAAGGCAGTTTTTTTTCCCAAAAAATGTAAAAACATACGACTTCTCAGTTTTTACCCATTACATCTAAAAATTAGAAGTGCTACTGTAGATAAGAAAACAAAAAAAATTTTTGGGAGGGGGCTATTTCTCCTGTTTATCATGAAACTTAAATTATGTTCCTGTCGCAATTTACGGTGATGATTTTTGATTCTCAAAATAGAGGTGGATCTTTGCTACAGTGTATACTTTACATGCAGTATTATCCCTCCACCCCATATTGAAAGCCAGATGTGCTCCAGTATTACCATGCCCCAGTACAGCTAGCCAAATGGGCTACTTTATTAGCCCCCCAACCCCCCATCATTGATACCTATATGTGCCCCTTTATACCACCCTACACCCTTCAGATAGCCAGATATGCCCCTTTATAAGCCCCCATAGAGAGCCAGATGTGCCCCTTTACCAGTCACCCTTGTAAATAGTCAGGTGTGTGCCTTTATTAGCACCCCAACCCCCTATAGATATACAGATGTGTCCCTTTATCACCCTCCCTCCAGTATAGCCAGATGTATCCCTTTGCCCCCTCATATAGATAGCCAGTTGTGCCCTTTTATAAGCCCCCCCCCCCCCCCCACATAGATTGCTGCATGTGGCACTTTATTAGCCACCCCCCTCATAGATAGCCAGATGTACCCCTTTATTTGCCACCGCCCATTATACATAGATAGGTGAGCCCTTTTATCACCCCCTCAAAGGTAGCCAGGTGTGTGTTCGTGTACATTCCCCCCTCCCCAGGCAGAGATCGGGCAGCAGGAAAGCGTTAGGCAATCAGGATCTCTCAGTGGGTCCTTGTTTCCAGTGACCATTGGGTTACCCTCTGTGCACTACCGATGTCAGCCTCTATGTGCTAAATGAGCTGGGTCATGCCTTGATGATGTTATCAAGCTGGGACCTGATCAGTTCGGCATAGTGAGGCTGACAGCGGTATTGTACAGGGGGCCCTTATTGCCGCTGGAGATGAGGACAGGTAAGAGATCCTTATTAATTGATGTTACATGCTGCCTGATCCCAGCAAAGGAGTAGGTGCCCAGGAGTAGGTGGGGGCCTAGGCCCTGGGGGGTTCATGGTGGCATCTGGAGGTTCCCTTTATGATTTTTATATGAGATATCTGAATGAAAACATCTACACTTAGATCCCTTTATCTCCTCGTTTATTACTTACTGTACACCCATGGATTTCGTTTACTGGCTGTGTAAGAGTCGGCTGGAGATCTGCCGGAGATGTCAACATAAACGCTCGATATACAAACTTATAATATGGGTTGTCACCAGCTGGTAAGCCTTTGCGTTTAATTATGTGTTCTTAATTACTGTTTTGGAACTGGGGATTGGATTAGGCCAGCGCCGAGAATTTGAAATATCTGAATTTGTGGACACTTAGGACTTGTCTTTCTCTTGCCTGCAGCTGCTTAAAGTACTGTATGCTTCTTAGATACGGATGATCCTTGGACTGTGGCACTGATTTTTTAATATTCAAGTAAAAGCACCACCGGAGATTTCAGCTCAGCTGGCACCGCCATAAGTGGTGCTCAGACAGTAATTTTGTCGCCATCAAACGGCAGAGCCCAAATTACTATAAAAAACAGAGTAATTTGGCCACCAGCTATAGCTGGCAGCCAAAATACGTCTTTCCCCCGGGTCCCTGGCAGCCTGGAGGGAAAATAGTAATTAACCACTTGAGAAATGCAGGGCTAAACCCCCCTAGTGACCAGGCCATTTTTAGCAAAATTGGCCACTGCAGCTTTAAGGCCAAGCTGCAGGGCCGCACAACTCAGCACACAAGTGATTCCCCCCTCCTTTTCTCCCCACCAACAGAGCTCTCTGTTGGTGGGGTCTGATCGCTCCCCCCATGTTTATTTTTTTTTAAATAAATATTATTGTTTGTCGTTTTTGTTTAAAAACCCCTGTTTCTTTAACACCCTTCCCTCCCTCCCTCCCTCCCTCCCCACAGCCAGCCAATTATGGCGATCGGCTGTCATAGGCTTCTGCCTATGACAGCCGATCGCTCTCTTGTCCCCCAGGGGGACAGCCGTATCACACGGCTGTCCCCAGTGCAGCGCTGCTGCTCATCGCAGCGCTGCACCTAGTAAATAGACGGCGTGATCGCCGTCTAACAGTCTCCCGAGCGGCAATAGCCGCTCGGAGACTGAAGGCGGGGCGGAGCTCTGCCCTCCGAGCATGAGATGCGCGCGCACCATGCACACGATCTCATGCAAAACAGAGCCCCAGGACTTTACGACAATTGGCGTTAGGCGGTCCTGGGGCTGCCGCCGCGGCCACGCCTACTGGCGTGACGCGGCGGCAGAAGGTTAATGCAGCCGATACTTGTGCAGGAGGGGGTGAGCCGCTTTTCAGCTTCACCCTATGCCAAAATTTCCCAGCGGCTTAATTATATGTACATGATATGTTACATCTTATCAATAAAATGCCTTTTAAGCTACCAGCAGAAACATACATAGAAAGGCAATACTATTACACCAAACAGCACCCACTGTTAATTACAGCACCAGTCAGCCAATTAAAAGACACAGTATATGTCCAACTCTGCAGTAGTGATATATGCAGTGGCTGAACTGAATTCACTGTCTCCCCTATGCTAGAAGGAGACCTTCAGTTCCACATTGTAACGTGGTAGTCGGGGCAGCGCGAGAGTTGCATTATCCATAAAATGCTAAAAGCTTCAAGTGAGCAATATACATCATCGGGACATAACTACAAATCATGGGATCCCCCAGCAAAACTCTGATGGGGTCCCCCAATGATTACCCCCTTGCCTACCCCTGGTGACCCTCACAGCCTGAGGGCCCATCTTGCAAGAATAATAACACAGTGTGGACATCGTATTCTTCACACCCATAACAAGTGTTGCCACTAAAAAACACCTGATCTAAAAGACTGACTTCTGCATCAGAGGGAGTGAAGTAGTAGTTGGGGCCTCCTTACAGCTCTGGCCCCCCTGCAGTTGCAGTGCTGCTCCCCTGTAGCTGCTCCCCTGTAGTTACGCCCCGGTACTGCTGATCTGGACGCATACTGTGTCTTTTAATTGGCTGACTGGCTGTGCTCTGCAGACCAGATTCATTGAAAGTGCTGTTTGGTGCATTAGCATTGACTTTCCATGTGTGTTTTTGAATTTAAATCGGGTAGTAGTGGTTGGTGGTTTCTCTGGTGGTGAGGGCGCTGTGAAGAGCCACCCATTCTACCCCCTGAGGTGTAATGTGTGGTTGGGGGCAGTGTTGGACTGGGAGCTGGAAAAGCTGAGAAAATCCACTTGCTGGCCAAGCAGCAGTAATCAGGTGTTGCTGCTCACAGTGTAGACTTGCTGCAGGTTTCTACTGGGAATGATAACACAGGGTTTCTGCTGCTTGGCCAGCAGGTGGATTTCCTCAGTTTTTCCACCTTCCAGTCCGACATTCGTTGAGGGTCGCAAGTGTAGCGTGCGATTGTGGGTTCTTCCCCCCTCATATTGCTCACCTGTATTTAAAGGTGAGCAATATGATGAATAGAAAACACCCAGAATAACTTTGTACTTGTTCACCTACTTTTTGGTACTGTTTCAATTGTAGAGTGCTGAAAAGGTGTTTTAAACAGAAGATGAAAATTATCTCCTAGGATAAAACTTAGGAAAAAAAGTGAATTGGATTGGGCCCATAACGTCTTTTAAGCCACCAGGAAGCAAAAACATTTATTTTGTGTCAGCTTTCCCTCCCTATCTTTACTTTAGATAAATTGCTGACTAAATTTGTTGCGAGAATATGATTGCCATAATCAGTGACTCATTTGAAGCCAAAAGATACTACTGTATGAGCATTGGGCAGCACGGTGGCGTAGTGGTTAGCTCTCTCGCCTTGCAGCGCTGGGTCTCCGGTTCGAATCCCAGCCAGGGCACTATCTGCAAAGAGTTTGTATGTTCTCTCCGTGTCTGTGTGGGTTCCCTCCGGGCACTCCGGTTTCCTCCCACATTCCAAAAACATACGGATAAGTTAATTGGCTCTCCCTAAAATTGGCCCTAGACTACAGTACTTACACTACATAATATAGACATATGGCAATGGTAGGGATTAGATTGTGAGCTCCTTTGAGGGACAGTTAGTGACAATATATATATATATATACACTGTACAGCGCTGCGTAATATGTCGGCGCTATATAAATACTAAATAATAATAATAATAATACAGTGAACATGCTGGACTGGATTTACTCCACTCAGTGGCGTAGCTAAGGAGCTGTGGGCCCCGATGCAAGTTTTACATTGGGGCCCCCACAAGCACTCTATACATAACAATTGATACGGCGCACCAAAACCTGCCAATGGCAACTACAGTGTCAGAGGTGCAAGAATGGGATGGGGAATAGTTTGTTAATGATTACCACTATTCAAAGTATATATAGAAGTGATTATTATGAGCACAGGACCAATAGAGAGCTAATACTGAAGTTGAGGGAGGGCCCTTGGAGTCCTTCTGGCCCAAGGGCCCCGATGCAGTCGCAACCTCTGCACCCCCTGTTGCTACGTGCCTCACTCCACTGTTTGATGTCTGAATTTGGAGATAAAAATTATCATGTTGACAGGTTGGGATGAAAGTATAGATATGAATCTGATTATTGACATTCTCAAGGAAATCCAGACATCATTGATTTAACAGACTAGAGCTGGATGTAAGCCTAGTAGAAGAGTGGATCTCATGTCCTCCCAATATACTATGTAATCACTTCTCTATTGTCTCTCACTCTTATTTTGAAGTGCAATGAAGGTAAAAGAAGAGCCCTGGTGGTTGATAAGAGTTTAAAACCAGTTTAAATACGAAAAGAAATTGAGGTGGCTTACCTCAGTGATGAAAAATCCTTGTAGTAACAAAATATTTTATTAGTAATAGCACAGGCAATGCGTTTCATGGGTCTGAGCCCGCTTCCTCAGGCCAATAACAGTGCCTACAGCAGCAAGAAGAAACTCCTCAATATACTGATATCTCAGAATAATATGACATTCATTCATGACAGAAACATATTAACATTATTATTATTACATTACTAAGTTTGCTTATGAACTTCAAATCTTGTTTATATAATAGTGATTTAACAATATAATCTCAATCAGGTCAATTAGTATATATAGAGACACTGAATATGTATATCATATTAGAATAAATATTAGAATAAATATACGGTTCTTGTCCCAATTTTATTAAAAAAAGGATACACAGCCAATATACTCTAGGTGTATGGGTACATGAGGTATTGGTTGTTAATTATCAAATATATGCTAAAAAAAATTCCTTTCATAACAATTATATAAAAATACATTCATGACAGAAACATATTAACATTATTATTATTACATTACTAAGTTTGCTTATGAACTTCAAATCTTGTTTATATAATAGTGATTTAACAATATAATCTCAATCAGGTCAATTAGTATATATAGAGACACTGAATATGTATATCATATTAGAATAAATATTAGAATAAATATAAATATACGGTTCTTGTCCCAATTTTATTAAAAAAGGGATACACAGCCAATATACTCTAGGTGTATGGGTACATGAGGTATTGGTTGTTAATTATCAAATATATACAAAAAAAAATTCCTTTCATAACAATTATATAAAAATACTATAAAAAATTAATTAATTAAGCGATTCAACGTTAATAAGGCTGCTAAATTTTTTTTAAAAACGCCATGAGTCAATAAATAAAAGCTAGTGCTTCAAGCTCATAATTAAGAATGAATAATTTAGGAAAATTGCATCTTGCGCGTTTTCGCGCTTTATTTTGGTGCTTACCGTTTTTGCACGTTTGTCCACGTTCATGGTCGTTAATACGCATAGACATACGCTTGTACGCGTTTTTCAATTTTTTTTCAATCAGTTATGCGTACTTTCAAGTGCACTTGTGTAAAATCAACAGCTTATTTTTATACATGCGGAAATGCGTATGGGCATAATCCCTTATGCGTAAAATTCACTAGACAATCAACATGTAAGTTATAAACACAGATTGGATTTGATTTAGCTCACAAGAATACAAATTTATATATAAAAATGATTAAGCAATATATAGACTTTATGCAACCATTCTAAAGATTAAAATTCTCAGGGATTATCTAGAACAGAGTTTGACAGTCTTTTAAATAAACTATATTACCTCAGATATATGTAGAATTACTGTATATCTACTCTAAGAATGTATAAATATGTTTAAGGTACATCTCTACAAATAAGTTATAAAGTTTGTACTTAAGATTAAGGTTACTTACAACAAGTTACTATGTATAAAGTATTCATTTGTCAAGTGTAATAATATGTCTTTGACATATATGTTTAAAAATGTAATTAATAATCAATAAAAACCGATAGTGTAATATAAAAAAGCACATAAATAAATTCACATAAATAGAAAAACAGTTCTAATGAGACTATTTTCGCTATGCTCTCCGTATTATCATGCTGATAAGTGCTCCCCCTGCTGCTAAGCTTCAATATTATGCATCATGTTTCTCTTACTTGTTAGTGACTAGCTATTTTTTAACATACAGGCTAGCGCAGCTCAAATGAGTCTAGCTCTCCCTGCAGCATGTCACCTTATTTTATTTAGCTGGCCAAGTCTCATTAGAACTGTTTTTCTATTTATGTAAAACAAGAGTTTGCTTTCTTAAAACAGAAAGAATTTGTGATAATTCAGGTTGGAGTGAGCTTGAGATGTCTCCCAGGCACCACTGCTGAATATATGCAAATTAACCATTGTACCCTGAGGCCTGGAACCCACTGAAATCCGCAAACGCAAAACGCAACCGCTAGCGTTTTGTCTGAGCGGTTTGCAAGTGGATTCATGCGCGTTTTCGGTCGCGTTTTGCAACAGTGTATTTTTTTCCTCAGCGGTTGTGTAGCGTTTTGCGTTTTTATCCTGATTGGTCCTGTGAATTATTTTTACATTTGTTACAGTGTGCTGAACCGCAAAACGCTAGCAAAACCTCTCAGTTTAGGTTTTGCTGAGCGTTTCTGCTAGCGTTTTAATACTTTACATTGAAGCGCTAACGCTGCCAAAATGCTGCAGGTCCTGCGTTTGTGTTTCTGGGAAACGCAAACGCTCCCGTGGAAGTTGCCCCAACCATTAACATCAGCTGAGCGTTTTGGCAACACGCTAGCGTATCGCAGCGCTGCCAAAATGCTCAAAAAACCGCTCTTGTGGGTTCCAGCCCTCAGAGGCTAAACACACCTCCAGAACCGCTGGAATGCAATGATGTGTCAGCTTGTTAATTTGTACAGAGCCATAATAATCCAACATGCATACAGACTGTTTCGGATTGTTTGATCCTCATCAGTGCATGGCATGGATTAATTTGGCTCTATGCTGTAGGGCTTGAAACACCGAGAGGTACAGACTAACCAGCAAGCTCATGGTGAACCAGAACTCATTGGAGTGTGTGAGGGGCTACAATGGTCCTAAAAGCCCCCTTACTAAAATACTAAGGAAAACAAGAGTTTCTATTTATTTGAATTTATTTATGTGCTTTTTTATATTACACTATCGGGTTTTATTGATTCTTAATATATAATTATGCACTGGCTTTTATTTATCCACTCATGGCTTTTTAAAAAACTCATAGCAGCCTCATTAACATTGACTCGCTTAATTAATTATTTTTTTATAGAATTTTATATAATTTGTTATGAACGATTTTTTTTGTATATACCGTATTTTTCGGACTATAAGACGCACTTTTTCTCCCCCAAATATGGGGAGAAAGAGTGGGTGCGTCTTATAGTCCGAATGTGCCCCATAGGTCCTTTATCACATGTATGATCGAGCAGCTCCGGCAACCCCCAGGCCATTACAGCACAGGGCTCCACTCACCAGTCTTTGAAAACACATCAGGCCATCCGCTATTACGCTACCACATGCAGGAATCCGCATTGCGGGACATCGGGAAGCACATGGCATCAGCTTGTCCTGCCATCCCCGCACCAGTACTTGCAGAGCTGAGGCCGTCGCAGCACAGGGCTTCACTCTCCAGGACGTCTCCAAACTCTTTTTAGACCGCTGCTATTCCGTGGCTAGATGCCGCTGCCCGCATTGCTGAGAGATCGGGGACATTGGGGAAACGTGCTATCAGATTTCGCTGCCATCCCGTGCACCAATACTCACGAGGACGCTGTACTTCCTGCTTACTGATGTCCTCTAGTGGACCACGTGTGCTGTTGGGTCACGCAGGGGACATCAATTAGCAGGAAGTACATCGTCCAGGAAACTGCTTTACAATTTACCATACCTTGGCTTTCTCTTCTGCTACCAGCCAATAGAAGATGCCAAACTGTCCAATTGCAGTGTCACATTAAACGTTATAATGTGCTCTTTAAAATAAGATATACCATGTTACTTTGTTATGTTCCATGTTAAAATGGGAGAGAGAGTAAGAGGGAGAGTGCATTCCTGTAAAAAAAAAAAACTCAGAGCAGAAACGACTCCCTTTAGGAAAGAACTCAGAATGGAAAGGGTTAAAAGACTTTTGTTGAGCATGTTTATTAGGCTATAGGGACTTCACAAGAAACTGATAAGGAAGTCAGGGGAACCAGATACCATTAGGGAAACCAGATACCTTTGGTAAACCACTAACTGTCAAAGCAACATTCCCCCATGTCCTGTGCAGAGGGAGATGGAATCAAATGTCCTTTAATTATAATATTCATTTCTACTATATTTCCATCCTTGCTATAAATGCCAGTCATATCAAAATTAGCTGGATGGTCGCTGGACACAACCTGAAGGTGTCCAGATAGAGATACGATAATTGCAGATATTTCATATCTCTTTCTGCTCTAACAGGGGCGTAACTAGAAATCACTCCTTTGGATGGTGCCCCCTCTCTCTCCCCCCCCCCCCCACACACACACACTTTTCTGCACAGGTAAACTGAGAACCAATGTTATTCAATTGCCTTGATTGTGTTTTCTCCATGCAGATAAAAACAGACAGCAGTGAAGCACACATTTTCTTTATCAATTACATTAGCTACTGTGATAAAATGCGTATGTTTTCCCAAATACAGACACACATGGTGTGCAGAAAACACATACAGAAATCCAACAGATGAGTGTGCTCCCAGACTCAGCTTATTACACTCACTCTGTCCATCTCTGATGGAGCAGATCTGTATCTGCAGACTTCTCAAGCATTACTACAGTACACAGCACTTGGGGAGAAGTAGAGAGGTTGGGGGATGGGCGCTGTACACAAGTGCCTGCTGCACAATGAGGGACTGTCTACAAATCTTTGTCTACAAAACTTTGTACAATTCGTTATCAGTGGCTGAGCAGATTCAGTCATTAGAACAATTGTGCAGAGAATAGAAAGATGTTTCTCTTCGTGCCCAGCCTCCTCAAGCATCATTTCAGTACACAGCACTTGGGGAAGGGTAGAAAGGCTGAGCAGATTCAGTCATTAGAACAATTGTGCAGAGAGCAGAAAGTTTTTTTCTCTCTCCTTAGTTGTCAGTCTCTCAGGACAGGGAAAATAAACGTTTCCCCCCACGGGGCCCCCTGCAGCTTCTGTGCCCCCCTGCAGCTGCATTCCTTGCAGGGTCTATTGTTACGCCCCTGGATATTTAACTAACAATGTTACTGTGTGCCCTTATTTCCCCGCGCCTTTATTTAATGTATGCACCATCAACACTCAAATATGAGCTCTGCTAATGTCAAACACATGGCTTGGGAGGAAAAAGTCCAGCAAAACTTTCTGATTGTGATAGGTTGACCATAATATCCTGTATATCAAGTTCTTTATGTTTCTCAGGAACCCCAGGCTCCCACCAAATCACTGAACTACACCATCTCCCAGACACATGTGAAGAATATAGCTCAGTATGGAGACCATATTGAAGCCTTGTGCAAGGGTGTACCCACTTTCTTTTCCCTGGAGGTGCAAGGTAAATCATTTTTAACCACTTCCGGGTTTCGGGTGGTTTTGCTGATCTGTACTGCAGGGGCTCTTCAACCCGCAGCACAGATCAGATAGCAGCCAGGGCGATCAGACTTCCCCCCTTTTTGTCCTGCTGGGGGCGTCTGATCGTCGCTGGCTGTTTGCGCTTGCGGGGGGGGGGGCTCTTCAAAGCCCCCCTCCGCAGCGCTTTCTGGCCTCCTTCCCCTTCCCTCCCTCTCCCTCCCCCTGTGAGCGGCGCAGGGTGGAATCCGTCCTGCACCGCCTCAGATAGGCTTCAGCCTATCAGATGCCGGCGATCCCCGGCCAATCAGAGGCCGGGGATTGCCGATCTCCTCTACGCAGCAGCGCCGTATGTATGTAAACAGCGGGGAAGATCTTCCCCGCGTGTTTACATTTACCCTGCAAACCGCGATCGGAGGCTCGCAGGGTGCTCACGGAGACACCCTCCGTGCACTGACATGGAACGGCCGCTTATACGAGTGGCCGTTTCCATGGAAACCATTCAGGATCCTGAAGTGGTTCATATTTTTTGTTTTGTTTACATAGTTTCATGAGCTTAAAAAAATCTAATAGTTATCTTTGTTTGTCTTACATGTCTTTGAGTCTACCATTAAATGACTGTACAGCTTTTGATTAATTTATGTTACTATCCAAAACATTCTAGAACTGCAAGCTTTCAAAACCCATGTTTCTTCTTCAAGCTTGATACAGAGCTGGACAGAACTGTAATCAAAGTGTCATGCCTGAAGTTAAATAAAACTTTTCTTTTTTTCTCTTTCTTTCTTCTTTCTTTTTGTTTGGGGGGGGGGGGGGGGGAGGGGAAGGAGGGGTTGTACACAATTACTATCAGACCACACCATGTTAATTTGCTATATTACTGGGGAAAATAAAATTCATCATTTAGGTCTCCTTTAAATAAAAAGGGAGGCACTTAAAGTGGTCTGGAAGCCAGCTTTTTTACTTTGCTTTGAAAGATTCCTCACAGCTTGAAAGCTACTATCCCAGAATTTTTTTAGCAGAACATCGCTGAAATGGTTAAACAAAAGCACTTTGTCCTGCTATTCAGCTTCAATCCGCATCCAAACTGTAGATAACAGTATCTTTGTTTACATTCCAATGTTGTTACAATGTGTGTAAACACAGTGTAACAGGTGAAAAGGAACTCTCTATGAAGCTCTCTGTGCTTCAGACACACACACAGTTCAGAAAAGCTCATTAGAAGATGTTAATATATAATAAAAAGCAGTTTGAATAAAATGCAATGCCAGCTTTCAGGGTACGATAAACTACACTTTGGAAACTCGTAATTTGTAAACAGACAATATTACTTTTGCACAAAAGCAAATATGATAACTGTATGAGTAATAAAAAGTAGGAAAACACATTTTTATTGAATGTTATGTCGGAGTTTCAGACCATTTTAAAGCCCTTTCCATTTGCATTAAAATATCTTCTCTGACTTTGCTCCCTCCATCATACTATGTTGGCACAAGGAAAAATGAAGACCCACTTGATGTATTTGAGATTCAGAGAATACCTACTGATAAATTATGAAGTGCTCCTTTAACATTTACAATGTCAACCTCCGCTTCAGCACATTGCTCCATGGAGGTCAGAGACACAGAACCAGCAGCTAAGCGCAGTCAGAGGACTGACATGTGTACTTAATTATAGGCACATTGGGGTCCTACCGGTATTGATTTTTTTTTCAATGTTGAATGAATACAAACAAGAGAAGGAAGGTTTGGATACTGTAGTCTTTAATGTTTTTGGGTTTTGAAGTAGAAAAAAAAAGGCCTTAAAGAGAAACTCCAGTGAAAATAATGTAATAAAAAAAGTGCTTCATTTTTACAATAATTATGATTTAGTCAGTGTTTGCCCATTGTAAACTCTTTTAAATCCCTGATTTACATTCTGACATTTATTATATGGTGAAATTTTTACTGTTGGCAGCTGATGTAGCTGCTGCATGCTTTTTTGGCAGTTGGAAACAGCTGTAAACAGCTATTTCCCACAATGCAGCAAGGTTCCCGGATAGGAAACTGCCAGAAGTATGTACTCAAGAGTTTCTTGTGGGAGTGGTTTCACCACAATATCAGCCATACAGAGCCCCCTGATGGTCTGTTTGTGAAAAGGAATAGATTTCTCATGTAAAAGGGGGTAACAGCTACTGATTGGGATAAAGTTCAATTCTTGGTCGGAGTTTCTCTTTAAATCATATTAAAATACATGTACTGTATGATTTGCTGCAAAAAAAGTAAGGCTGTTAGAAGGAGGTGCCACAAAGCGTATCCATGTATCATTTTATGGTTGAACTTGATGGACGTTTACAGTCACCACTATGGAGAGTCTCTGCAGTGCTGCAAGTGACCCTTTCCTAATTGTAACACTGCTCCTGCATAGTGCCTGCTCTCCACTCTAACTGGTGCTTCAGACCCAACACTTATCATTGTTGGTCCAGCAGTTATCAAAGTATACCAGAGCAGGATCATCCACCAGGTAACCTAAAGCAGGTGCCCGAGGCCTAGTGTATGTCAAGGGGCCCACGGCCCACCAACCAACATCTCTGACCTCTCTCTACTTCAACTTACCAAATAGACCAGTGTGTACGCACCAGTGTGTATGGCCCCTAAATGGTGAGTTTAAGCCCACTTTACTGATAACTACTTCACTTTCTAAAATGCCCAAATAAAAAAAAATCAGGGCCATCAGGGGGTCACAATTAGTAATCCAGCATCTTACTCAGGGAAAGAGCACAGATAGCCCTACAGTTTTACAATGTTGTCGGCAGCAAGAAGAGGGCTCACAATATTTTGGGGGAAATTACGTGTCAGAATGTGTGCGTCTAGCAACATAAATCTCAGTTTTGCTCTTCATTTGATCCATTTTGCCACTTTTCTAAGCAGTGCCAATCTGCCCTGGTATAGCACCACCAAGGTTATGTTTTAAGTCATTATTATCCTATATGCTGTTAACAGCTTACCTTCCTTATCCTTTAGCAATGTAGTTAGTCACACTGGAGCCATTTTCCAACCAAATGCTCTAGCAGTGCACTTTGACTTTTTTTTTCTGAAGTACGGGGTCCCCAGTATATACTATAAAGAGAGAGGAAGAGTTTGTGTTGCTAACTGCAACTGGGAATAATCTACCCGTATAGTCCGGCGTATAAGATGATTGGGCATATAAGACGACCCCCCAACTTTTCCAGTTAAAATATAGAGTTTGGGATAAACTCTCCGTATAAGACTACTCTACCAACGCGCACCAAATAAAAATTAAAAAAAACATCATATACTGATGCTATGTATGAACAGATACCGGTGCTGTACTGTATGTAGTACCCAGTATATAACAGTATATAGGCGATTGACTGGTTGGATTGGTCAGCTCTCCCTCTCCCTAAGTGGATTGGTCAGCTTTCCTTATCTACCTGTTCAGAGCGGTATGGAAGAATAGATTGCGCTGTGCCCATAAAACATCCATCACCCTTTTGGCCCGCCCTTGTATCCTATTTAACTCCTTCTCTGCCTCTCAGATCTCGCACATGCGCCTGTCAGTAACAGGATAGGGCGTATCACCCGGCATCAATGGTACCCGGCGTAAAAGACGACCCCTGACTTTTCAGATGATTTTCAAGGGTTAAAAAGTAGTCTTATACGCCAGAATATACTGTACCTCTATTTTATAGGTGAAGCTAAGAAATGAGTTACTATGGGTGATAGACACTCTCTTCAGTTTTAATTGTTTGCACCTTTATTTTCTACAGTATTTGTATAACCAGTCAACTTGCTGTATGTCCGAGTTACATTTCCTCTTGGTTTTTTCTTAGGTGGTGCTGGTGGCATGTTTTTCTCTCTGCAAGGCTGCACTAACCTCGGTATTCTGCGGTTCTTGGGCATCTCTCTGTGTGGCAATGTTGGATGTTAAAGCCTCCACTCTCTCTGCTCCTAATGTAAATGATTGGCGTCCATCTGAAAATGGCGCCTGTGAATAATGGCGCACGGTGTTGCCGCTAATCCGTTTGCCGCTTATCGCTATTTAACGTTAAAGCCTTATTGTTATTTAGCGTTAAAGCCTCACTGTTATTTAGCGTTAACACACAGAACCCTCTCTGCACCTATCCCTAACCCATAACCCCCCCCCCCCCCCGGTGGTGCCTAACCCTAACCACCCCCCTAGTGGTGCCTAACCCTAACTACCCCCTTGGTGGTGCCTAACCCTAACCACCCCCCTGGTGGTGTATATTGTACTGTAACTATACCTAACCCTACTCTCACACAGAACCCTCCCTGTACCTATCCCTAACCCCTAGACCCCCCTGGTGGTGCGTAACTCTAACCACCCCCCTGGTCGTGCCTAACCCTAACCACCCCCTGGTGATGCCTAACCCTAAGACCCCCCTGGTGGTGCCTAACCCTAACCACAGCCCGGGTGGTGCCTAACCCTAACCACCCCCCTGGTGGTGCCTAACCAACCCCCTGGTGGTGCCTAACCCTAACCACCCCCCTGGTGGTGTATATTGTACTGTAACTATACCTAACCCTACTCTCACACAGAACCCTCCCTGTACCTAACCCTAACCACCACCTTGGTGGTGCCTAACCCTAAGACCCCCTGGTGGTGCCTAACCCTAAGACCCCCCCCCCCCCCCCAGTGGTGCCTAACCCTAACCTTGACAGTGTTACATTAAATCCATTCACCGTTTTGCAGTTAAATAACGTCTGCAGTTTGGCTTATGTAGGGCGCTATTGATAAATAACCTTAGTGTGTGCCACTATTGATAAATAACGTTAGTGTGTGCCGTTTTTCTTCTTTTTTCCCTGTGCGCCATTATTAAGCACTACTAACGATAAATAACGATAAGTGTATGTTTTTAATGCGGCGCCATTTTTATGCATAGGCGCTGTGCGCCATTATTCACTGATCCCAAATGATTGTGCCTGGCTGCTGTGATTGTGCCCCTCCACCCTCCATCTCATCGCTGCTCAAACCACATCTCTTTGTCCACTGGTCAGATTGTGATTTCAATTTGTTTTTGTTTTTTGTTTTTACATATAAAGGTGTATGGTGTGTTTCCTAAACAATGGCCACCATGAGCAAAAAGATGTCTCCCTGCTCTTAATCTAGTGATTTCAGAATATAATTATCACACATTTTGATATGCAAATATTATTATTATTGATTTATAGAGCTCCAACATATTCCATGGTGCTGTACAAAGCAAGAAACAAACATGGGGTACATAATACAGACAAATGGAATACAACAATATACAAAATAGATATTTAGTGACAAAATACAGAATTGGCAATGACAGTGACAAAAGTAACACGATGAATGAAATGTATAATGAATTCCAAGACACAAAAGGCAGAGAGAGCTCTGCCTTGCGAGCTTACAATCTAAAGATTTACTATGGTATCAGAATTCCACATTAGATCATTTTGCATAGACTGGTTTCACAAAAGATATTTAGAAGCAAGCATGGGTAAATGTAACAGTTTAAAGGATACATCCCAGGAATCTAAGAATAAAAAAAACACTTACCTGGGGCTTCCTCGAGCCCCTGGCAGCTGTTCTGTGCCCTCACCGCAGCTCTGCTCCGCTACCAGAGGTCTACTTGAGTTCCTGTGCGTGTCTCACGTAGTCGCACTGACATCATCCGGACTGTACTGCGCAGGTGCAGTAGCTCTGTGCCTGCGCATTACAGTTCGGATGACAACAGTGTGACTCTGTGAGCCGCATCCTGGAGCGCATGAGAAGCGAGGTCGGCTTCTCCACTGGAGGGGGCCGGAGCTGCGACGAGGGCACAGGACGGCTGCCAGGGGCTGGAGGAAGCCCCAGGTAAGTTAATTTTTTTGTTTTTGTACTCCTCGGACCTTCCCTTTAAGGAACTTATGAGAATAGTAGAGAAATAAATTTAAAGAACCCATGAACTGAGAGGGTGTTTGATTGCTCTCAATTGACATGTGTCACAGCACCATCCTCTTGTTCCAGTGCTTCCAGGGGTCTCCGCTGTAGTCAGCCAAAATCTTCGACTGACTAGAACGTCGAACATGGGCGGGAGGAAGTGGCAGTTATCCTCCCTAGGAACGCCCCTGACCACACCCCCTTGTACTGCCATAATTAAGTAACCTGTTAAAAAAAAGACACCGGATAACTCACCTAACTTACTGAACAGGAAGTGCACTGGATAATTATGCTCCACACTATGCCAACTTGGCTTTAAAGTACTCCTGAACCGTATATTTACTAACCTGTTTAAAAAAAAAAAAGGCACGCATATCTCACCTACTCCGAGGTCCCTTCGCTGTCTTGTCCGCCCTGTCAGTTCTCCCATTCCGCTGCCGTGTCCTCTTGTATCTACCGGCATTTTCACCGCTTTCAGTGTTTGGTTATTAGACATCTGTTAACAGCACAACAATGAGACATTAGACTATATTTGTATAGCCCAAGGACTCCTTACCGAATAGGTAACTTTACATAATTGGGGGACGTCTGGGCAAAAGAATATCGCATAGAGGTCAGGATTTATTGTAGCTGTGATCTCCTAAAAGCAGTTATTTTTTAGCTCCCAATGAGCGGTACTGGTGTATTTGTAAAAAAGGGCGTTACCTTTTACATTGTGCTAATAGATACGCAACAGCATATTAACCTTTAAAGAAAAACATTTTCATTGTTACAGCTAATAGAAATCCTAAGATAAATCTGGACTGTTTCTACTTCCTGGTTTCATGGAAGCAGACACATTGTTAATATCCCATGCTTTCAAATGAGCTTATCTGCCGTGGCAGTCAGGTGACACAGGGGAGAGATCAAATTACAACTTGTGATTAGACACAAATAATGGAGAATTAAAAAGGCTAGACTCTCAGTACATACAGGATGCATTTCTCTATGTTTTCCTTCTGTCCTGTGCAAGAGTTCTGGTCCACTTTAAGTTTTGCCCAGGGCCTCACTGTACCTAAAACCAACCCTGTTTATTGTCATGTCAATCAGTCCCACAGGAAATGAGGAAACCCCACTGATTGTAGTGGAATATTTCAGACATGTGAAAGCCACATCCTGGAAAACCAGTTTTAAAATACAAAAAAAAAGCAGCTCATGTAGTAGAGTGTAAGCAGTGAGGAATGAAGATGTGAAATCCCTGCATTGCTCAAACATCCGGATGTCATGTATGAACTGGTCTATAAAATCAGCTGGAGGGAAGACTCAAGCCAGAGTCACCAGCACAACTTTCCTGCAACACATAGGAAATTAATCTCTCCACTGATTACTGAAAGGTATGACTTGAATTATTTTCTGTTGTTGAATTATTTGCTACAGACTACCCAGCAATTCTAAGGGTGAACCATAACTCCTAGGAGGGTGTAAGGGGGCTACAAAGGACCAAAACGCGTTCTTACTAAAATGTTATGCAAAACAAATGTTTACCATGATCTTAAAACAGAAGGTATTTGCGATAATTCAAGTTGGAGTGTGCATATGATGTCTTCCACAATGCATCACTGCTGAGTATGCAAATCATCCTTTGTGGCCCCTGTAAGCTAACCACACCTCCAGGACCTATTTACCCTCTCTCTGAATACGTTATAATCATGCTTGTATGTTATCATTGTGTTAACTTGTCGTTTTTTTCCCTTTACAGAAATAACAATGGCAGAGGTTCCTGAATTCAGTGACATCCCAATGGACATTTACAGGTACGGATGCTGACATTTCTGGATACAATAGGAAAAGTAGAATGCTGAGGCATTTGCACATTCTGGCATGAGCACATTCTGCTTACAGCTTAACCCACTGCCACAGTCACACAAACACACATTAGTGCCATTTACATTGAATGTCTTCATATTTATTTCAGAAAAAAATAACAGACAATTTGTTTTTTTTGGTTTTTTTTATGCTTAGTGAAATGGAAGAAGAATTTTATTCAGATTACTCTTGTGAAATTAAGGTAAGCTTCCATTGAAAAACATATTTTTTTTCCCACATCAGTATTATTGTTTTAATAATTAGGCCAGTGACCTCGCCTCTTCCACATTGTACGACAACGATGACAACAAAACATTTGTAAAGCGCTTCTCTCCCGTAGGACCGCGCACAAGCGTGTCTCAGATCAGTACATAGTGATGTGTACGGGTGAAATGTAATGTGATCATAAACGCCAGACTAAACAGGTGTCTTTTCAGTTTTGATTTAAATGTGGCCGGGGTAGGAGCTGTCTTGATCAAGTTTGGCAAGGTATTCCACAGGGTAGGGGCAGCATGACAGAAAGCTCTGGCTTCAAATGGTTTTAGTTGAACTCTGGGGGTGGTCGAGTTATTGGATCCTTTTGATCTGAGATTGTGGGAGGTGTGACGCAGTTGCAACAAATCCTGGTTCTAGTCTCTAGACTAGAGAAAATGTATAATTCCTCTATGTGGCCCTGATTCAATAAACTGTTCTAATTTTTCTCACAGGATTTGTTTTCACACTTTATCAACAAAATTTCCTTTTTAGCCCTCAGCAAGCAAATAGTACTTAACTATGTAGTCTCAAATGAAAGGGAACCTGAAGTGAGAGGCATATGGAGGCTGACATATTTATTTAGAACAATACCAGTTGTCTGGCTGTCCTGCTGATCCTCTGCCTCTAATACTTTTAGTCATAGACCCAGAACAAGCATAAAAATCAGATATTTCTGATTAAAATCTGACAAGATTAGCTGCATGCTTGTTTCAGGTGTGTGATTCAGACAGTTCTGGGGCCAGAATAATCAGCAGGACTGCCAGACAAACGGTGTTGTTTAAAGAAAACTTGTAACAAAAAAAGGGTACTAAACTCGGGAGGGGGAAGCCTCTGGATCCTGTTGAGGCTTCCTTGTCCTCCGTCCTACGGTGGTCTCACTGGGCCCCTCTGAACAGCGAGCATGTAAATATTTACCTTCCCGGCTCCTGGCGCAGACGCAGTAGCTCGGCTCGGGATCAACTGTAAATTCGAGTCGGGGCAACGCAGTAGAACGGACCCAACTGGGATCGGCTATTTCTGCCTGATCCTGAGCCGAGAGTCACTATTGTGCCTGTGCTGGAGCCGGGGAAGGTAAATATTGCAGGCGCTACTGCAAATTGTCGGCTGTGGCTTCGGAAGGGCCCAGCGAGACCACCGTGGGACGGAGGAGGACGGGGGAAGCCTCGATAGGATCCAGAGACTTCCCCCTCCCGAGGTAAGTAACCCCCCAGGGGCACTTTTTTGTGACAGGGTCTCTTTAAAAGGATGTTAATATGGCAGCCTTCATATACCTCTCACTTTAATGTAGGTTTGATACTACTTTTTCTACCCATTCTTTATGTTGATGAAAAAATGTCTCCTGCAAGAGAACTTGGCGAAAGGTTTGAAGTTTCTGTTTATGAACATCTTAAATAAAAAAATCTTCATTCAATAAGACAATATTGCACTGTATAAAATATACAGATAAATGGCATACAAAATATCCCTCTCCACCTCTAAAACATAAGTATTTTTGGAGGAAAGTTTCCTCTTTTACCTTTGTGGGCGGTCATAGATCTCAACAAACTATGAATTATTAACCATAATTAAAATGCATTACATAAAAAACCAACATCTGACAATAAAAAAACATGTTGTTTTTTCATTTACAGGGCAGTGAGAGCCACTGGGGAAGGAAATCTTGCAGCTCTGACTGGTCAGCTTGCAGATCTGACACTCTGCGGGGCATTCAGAAGCCAAGTAAATCTGCGCAAGCCTTCAGAAAGGCAATCATGCTTGTCGTAGTTGTGGAAAAGCTGAAGGGGAGAAAAAGTTCTAAGAGCCAATGCATTTTTGATGACCATGATCTGTTGGATCACATCCTAGTGGAAGGTAATATTTCATTACCTATATTTAAAAATAAAAACAAAGTTTAATATACAATAATAAATAAATATACATGCACTGAAGTTACAGGCATATGGAGGCTGCCATATGCATTTCCTTTTACACAATACCGGTTGCTTGGCTGTCCTGTTGATCTCTTTGGCTGCAGTAGTGTCTGAATCACACACCTGACACAAGCAGCTAATCCAGTCAGACTTCAGTCGGGAACACCTGATCTGTATACTTGATCAGGGTCTGTAGCTAAAAGTATAAGAGGCAGAGGATCAGCAGGACAGCCAGGCAACTGGTATTGCTTAAAGTGAATAAAGCACCATTTTTAGCACCCAAGGCATCTCAATTGCACTTTTAATATGCATGCCAGAAATGCAGCTCATTAATAAAAAAAAATACATTTTACCTCTTCTTTTTACAAAGAATATACATTTAAAAGTTCAGCAGAGGGTTTTATTAGCTTGCTCCTCCTACTCCCAAGGTGTGTGTGTGTGTTTGGGGGGGGAGATGAGTGTAGATTGGTCACTGTGCTTCAAAGAGTGTAGAGACTGTGCAAACATTCTAACTTTAGTCCTTCCCGTGGATAATCAATGGGCAGCTAGATGGCAGCTCCTATAGCTATTGAAAACCAGGAAGTGAAAGTGGTGCTTGATTCCCTTTAAAAAGAAAAAAAATATGACAGACTTCGTAGTCCCCTCACTTCAGTTTAGAAATCAGTTAAAATTACTTTCATTGTTTTGAAAAGAAAAAAAGCTACCTACTTTTACTAAGCAATGTAATTTTAAAATGATAAGAAAATCAATATACCTGTGCGCAACATAAAAGCAAGCATACATTTTACAAAATAGCATATTATAATTCCAAAGTATATCTAGAAATCTAGTTAGCAAATTGTAGAAATGTAATTTTTAAGGTGGATGCGAAGATAGAGCTTTGTCAGCATTACAGAAGCAGAATTTCCCTGGCAGTGAAAGTCGCACACAAAAACCGCAGTCAGTGTGCTCTGAATATTGAATGAGGAAGTAGCAACTGATAAACATAGGAGATATCCAGCCCTGCTGTGTATACAGTGTCTATATATCAGTTATACAAGAGTCACTGCAAGCTAATGGTGAACTAGACTTGTGTAAGAGACTGGAAGGGACAGTAGTCTGGCAAGTAGCCTCTGTATGATGCAGGACTGCGATACAGATACGTTCTCTGCTCCTACTCAGTCTATTCTCAGAGTTACAGATTACCCAGCAAGCTCATGGTGAACTAGACTTGTGTAAGAGACTGGAAGGGACAGTAGTCTGGCAAGTAGCCTCTGTGTGATGCAGGACTGCGATACAGATAAGTTCTCTGCTCCTACTCAGTCTATTCTCAGAGTTACAGATTACCCAGCAAGCTCATGGTGAACTAGACTTGTGTAAGAGACTGGAAGGGACAGTAGTCTGGCAAGTAGCCTCTGTATGATGCAGGACTGCGATACAGATACGTTCTCTGCTCCTACTCAGTCTATTCTCAGAGTTACAGTTTACCCAGCAAGCTCATGGTGAACTAGACTTGTGTAAGAGACTGGAAGGGACAGTAGTCTGGCAAGTAGCCTCTGTGTGATGCAGGACTGCGATACAGATACGTTCTCTGCTCCTACTCAGTCTATTCTCAGAGTTACAGATTACCCAGCAAGCTCATGGCGAACTAGACTTGTGTAAGAGACTGGAAGGGACAGTAGTCTGGCAAGTAGCCTCTGTGTGATGCAGGACTGCGATACAGATAAGTTCTCTGCTCCTACTCAGTCTATTCTCAGAGTTACAGATTACCCAGCAAGCTCATGGCGAACTAGACTTGTGTAAGAGACTGGAAGGGACATTAGTCTGGCAAGTAGCCTCTGTGTGATGCAGGACTGCGATACAGATAAGTTCTCTGCTCCTACTCAGTCTATTCTCAGAATTACAGTTTACCCAGCAAGCTCATGGTGAACTAGACTTGTGTAAGAGACTGGAAGGGACAGTAGTCTGGCAAGTAGCCTCTGTGTGATGCAGGACTGTGATACAGATACGTTCTCTGCTCCTACTCAGTCTATTCTCAGAGTTACAGATTACCCAGCAAGCTCATGGTGAACCAGAACTACTAGGCTTGTGTATGCTCACAAAGCCCTCTTACTAAAATGTTAAGCAAAACAAAAGTTTGCCTTCTTAGAACAGAATGTATTTGCGGAAATTCAGGTTGGAGTGAGTGTATGATGTCTCTAAAGATGCTTGGGAGCGATGCTGAATATGCAAATTGTCCTTTGTTGTCCCTGTAAGCTAACCACACCTCCATAACCGATGGGATGCATTGATGTGTCAGCTTGTAACATCATTGCATTCCAGCGGTTCTGGGGGCGTGGTTGGCTTACAGGAGCAACAAAGGACGATTTGCATATTCAGCAGTGATGCATCATGGATGATGCTCACTCCAACCTAAATTATTGCAAATACCTTCTGTTTTAAGAAGGCAACATTTTGTTTCAGTTATACAAACAAAAGGCAACAAGCAGTTAACGTATCCATATTCTAATGTGGGTGAAAAGCCTGCACAGCATCCAGCACCCGCCACCTGTTCACCTACACTAGTATGATAATACATTTACTGCTTGTTGCTTTATACTAGTATAACTGCCAAATAAACAATGCCAATACAGCCATGCAGTAATTTAATGTGTGGGCAACGGAACAAACAAGACATGCCTAAATCTTTCTTTATTTCTTTTTATTAGAAGACATTCCCTTCAAAAGAGCAGAAGCAGCAGATTTGGCCCCAACCAAATTCCGCTACCATAGCACCACTGTACACATAATTCGGGACCGCAGACAGAAATGCCTGACTCTGCAAGAATACCAAGGGAATACCCACCTGGTGGCTTTGTTTCTGCAGGGACAGAATCTTGAGAAAGAAGGTATGTTGTCATTAGAAGAGTTATCATTGTGTTCTTATTCGAATCAAAATGCCTAGCATATTTCCCTTATCAGATTATTGCAGAAAAACTGAGGTCCACGCACAATTACTTTGACTAAGGTTTACCCCCGCTACACAGTTTCCAGGCTGTCACTCCAAATATGCAAGACAGACTCCGCCCTACAGAGGCTGGTCGCACTCAGGGAAAACATGAAATAAACTAGATTTCCTGATCATATCATATACGTTTAGCAGAGAATGGTTGCATGGATGTATGCTGAGATAAGGATTGCAATCCACAATCGTCTCCGCACCAATGGACTTTGCAAGATGTGCTGAAATCGTCTTTGGAGTAACAAGACACTGTTGAATAGATTCTTCAGATTCGCACCATCTAAAATTCTTTATTAAGTAATGCTTATTTAAAAGGTAACATCATAAAACATGTGGGTATCTGTAAGGATGATGACGCACAGGCGTTTCGGGCTGCCTCAGTCCTTTCTCAAATCATGACAGACCCACAATATAAATCAAAACCACACAAGCTACTTATAAAGGTCCAAGGAGGACCACATAGAGAACTGATCCTTTGCATGTATGCAAATACATAACATAACATGTTATCAATCACAATACATTTCTTGATCCCAATCTTATATAAGATAACAATCCACTCCTGCAGAAGTGACACTAATCTATAAAAGAGTAAAATATATAAGGGCACTCACTCGTAGAGCCATCCCGGTAAAGACCAGGAGAAAGACTCAAAAATCCTGGATCATTGTGTCCAGTGGCAATCCAGCCTGCAGCGTCCGCCGCAGGACTGCATACATATTACCCAATCAGGAGGCACACAACCCTTCTCCGCTATTCCCATGGCCAATTGCGTGTGATCTAATGTCAGCTATGCGGAAACAGCCAATCCCATAATCGCCGACAACGTCCGCATAAAGGCAGGCACGTGACCGGAGCTTTCCGTATCACGTGACCTCATCAACACAGCGTGAACACGGACTCCGCCGTCATACGGAAGTCCTTAAGCTCAAAATCGGCAAACTCCGTAAAGAGGCGGTGGGGCACGTAGCAGGGCTCCTCCCCCACATGTGCCTCCACTCACCAATCAAAGCCTACATCGTCCGCAGAGACTGACGTTGCTAGGAGACCAGTGATGCAGGAACTGCACTGCCCGGAACGTTCCCAGCCATGCAATCCCTCCACCACAAGTCACACCCCATATGTAAATTAGCCATGTGTCCATACGGACAAAAGGCTGCGCCTCCAGTCTAAATCCCTAGGGGCACCAGGATGGACGAACGTCCACATTAGTGAATAAATAACGACAAATTATACCATCCAAGTGTCCCCAGTAGTATCACCCCTGCAGGAATAAGACACCTAAAACACTGTCACAATTTAAATCAAGTTAGTAAGATCATAGTCTCTATTAAGACCTTTAGGAACTAAAGTATCTAGTTTATTAATCCAGTAATTCTCTCTCAATGCCAACATTTTCTCCCTACTACCCCCTCTCCGTGGATATGGAATCCCCTCAATAACCTGAACCCTTAGTTGTGTCACAGTATGACCATACGTGGCAAAATGCGCCGAGACTGATAAGTCCATATTCCTATTACGGATATTGGACTTATGTGACGCAATGCGATCTTTGATCGCCTGCGTTGTTTTACCCACATATCCCAGCCTGCAGGGACACTTAAGCAAGTAAATAACAAACTTGGAGTCACAATCAAAGCGACCTCCAATCTTAAATTTGGTCCCCCGGCTGGGATGGGTAAAGGTGTCTCCTTTCACTAAATAACTGCATAAATGACATTTCAAGCACGGGAAAGTCCCCTTGTTCTTACACTCAATTTCTCTCTCTGAACCCAAATCATTTTTAACCAATCTATCCCGTAAGGAAGGGGCTCTTTTGAAGGACAACAACGGCCAATCGTGAAACTCCTTGACTGTAGGAAGACCCTGTTTTAAAATGGGCCAATGTTTATTGATAATACGTCCCACATGTTCCGATAATACATTATATGTGGTCACACACGGAATTCTTTCCGCGTTATCTAACCTAATCCCTCTCCTCCTTGTAGCAACCTGATTCATGGGTTTAAATCTGAAATCATCTTGTAGGCATACCTGGGGATAATCTCTTGCCAAAAACTTGTACCTCATTTCTTCCAACCTTAGTTCTCTTGTGGAGGGGTCATCCACAATTCTCTGAATTCTTTTAAATTGCCCCTTAGGAATGTTGTATTTCACATGGGGGGGATGGAAACTTGAAAAGTGTAGAACAGAATTTTTATCTGTCTCCTTCACATATAAATCAGTAGTCAAGGACCCCCCTCTCTTAGTGACCCATGTATCTAAAAAATTGACCCTCTGCTGGTCAGCATGGACAGTGAGTTTAATAGTAGAACAATTACCATGCAGTTCAGATACAAACGCATCCAGGCTCGAACGTGGCCCCTCCCAAATCAAAAAAATATTGTCAATATAACGTTTCCAAATAATCGCATGTTTACCAAATAAACAATTGGAATAAACAAAAGCCTCCTCATATAAACCCATAAAGAGGTTGGCATATGAGGGGGCCACGTTCGAGCCCATAGCGGTGCCCCTGCGCTGCACGTAAAAAGTTGACTCAAACAAAAAATAGTTATTTCTCAATATGAGTTCTAACAATTTGAGTAAAAAACGTTTCTGCTTGGTACTATAATCCGTACAAAGCATCAAGAAAAAATCTACCGCCTCTAAGCCCCCATCATGGGGTATGGCTGTATATAAGCTACTCACGTCCATGGTGACCAGCAGAGAGTCGTCCCCAACGTTCGTAATCCCCGAAATGGCCTCCAAGAAGTCCTGTGTGTCCTTCAGGTATGAATCCAAGTTGACCACCATGGGCCTTAAGACCCTATCGAGAAAAATTGAAATATTAGAAAAGATGGAATCAATCCCTGATACTATAGGGCGCCCTGGAGGTTCTTCTAAACATTTGTGTATTTTGGGGAGTGTGTATAGGATTGGAATCCTAGGGAACTCCCTATACAATAATTTTTTAAGATCCCTATCAATAACATTGTTTGCCTCAGCCTCATCCAATATTGTATTAATCTGTTGTTTAATAAGGGGAGTGGGGTCATAGGGGACTTTCTCATACACCTCCACATCATCAAGTTGTTTCAAAATCTCATTCCTATATTGCGTCCTATCCATAATGACCACTGCTCCACCCTTATCTGCTGCTCTTATAATAATCGATTTATTGTGAGACAAAGATTGTATGGCTTTACGTTCCTGTAAGGGAAGATTGTTAGTTATATTCTTGATTTTTTTACTTTCAAAATTAGATCTCAGTGTTTTGATATCTGAGGACACTTTCTCTATATATGTATTAATAACCCCATGTGTGGTCGGGGTGAAATTACTCCTATTCCTTAGACCACAATCTTTCAATCGCATCTGGTCAGAGTCAGTGTCCTGTCTGTATTTCCAGTTATCAAAAACACCATGACTGAAAAATTGTTTTAATTTCAAAGATCTAAAAAATCGGGTCAGTTCCAGGTCCAGTGAGAAAAAATCGGGAAAATATGTGGGACAGAAAGACAATCCTCGATTCAAGACTCGATGTTCAGCCTCTGATAATGTATAAGCTGAAATGTTCACAACCAGGTTCACCGGGACTATCTTCCCCTTCTCAACTGCATTTTGTGCTCCTCTTTCTGTTTCCCTTTGCCTTTGCCTTTTGTATCTCTTTCCTCCCCTCCGCTTGTGCTGTCTGACAGACCGGACTGGTCGTCCGTTGTCGGTAAAAAATCAGAAGACGGTTGATCCCCACCCTCTTTTGGTATCTGGGGTTTCGGATGCTTCTTTGGATTTTTCGGTTTGCCAAACCTAGGCTGTCTTGGTGGACCCTCACCTGGTCCCCTCTGCCATCTATACACGTAACCCACAGTGTAATCTTGTGAGTCTCTTTATATGAGGAGGCTTTTGTTTATTCCAATTGTTTATTTGGTAAACATGCGATTATTTGGAAACGTTATATTGACGATATTTTTTTGATTTGGGAGGGGCCACGTTCGAGCCTGGATGCGTTTGTATCTGAACTGCATGGTAATTGTTCTACTATTAAACTCACTGTCCATGCTGACCAGCAGAGGGTCAATTTTTTAGATACATGGGTCACTAAGAGAGGGGGGTCCTTGACTACTGATTTATATGTGAAGGAGACAGATAAAAATTCTGTTCTACACTTTTCAAGTTTCCATCCCCCCCATGTGAAATACAACATTCCTAAGGGGCAATTTAAAAGAATTCAGAGAATTGTGGATGACCCCTCCACAAGAGAACTAAGGTTGGAAGAAATGAGGTACAAGTTTTTGGCAAGAGATTATCCCCAGGTATGCCTACAAGATGATTTCAGATTTAAACCCATGAATCAGGTTGCTACAAGGAGGAGAGGGATTAGGTTAGATAACGCGGAAAGAATTCCGTGTGTGACCACATATAATGTATTATCGGAACATGTGGGACGTATTATCAATAAACATTGGCCCATTTTAAAACAGGGTCTTCCTACAGTCAAGGAGTTTCACGATTGGCCGTTGTTGTCCTTCAAAAGAGCCCCTTCCTTACGGGATAGATTGGTTAAAAATGATTTGGGTTCAGAGAGAGAAATTGAGTGTAAGAACAAGGGGACTTTCCCGTGCTTGAAATGTCATTTATGCAGTTATTTAGTGAAAGGAGACACCTTTACCCATCCCAGCCGGGGGACCAAATTTAAGATTGGAGGTCGCTTTGATTGTGACTCCAAGTTTGTTATTTACTTGCTTAAGTGTCCCTGCGGGCTGGGATATGTGGGTAAAACAACGCAGGCGATCAAAGATCGCATTGCGTCACATAAGTCCAATATCCGTAATAGGAATATGGACTTATCAGTCTCGGCGCATTTTGCCACGTATGGTCATACTGTGACACAACTAAGGGTTCAGGTTATTGAGGGGATTCCATATCCACGGAGAGGGGGTAGTAGGGAGAAAATGTTGGCATTGAGAGAGAATTACTGGATTAATAAACTAGATACTTTAGTTCCTAAAGGTCTTAATAGAGACTATGATCTTACTAACTTGATTTAAATTGTGACAGTGTTTTAGGTGTCTTATTCCTGCAGGGGTGATACTACTGGGGACACTTGGATGGTATAATTTGTCGTTATTTATTCACTAATGTGGACGTTCGTCCATCCTGGTGCCCCTAGGGATTTAGACTGGAGGCGCAGCCTTTTGTCCGTATGGACACATGGCTAATTTACATATGGGGTGTGACTTGTGGTGGAGGGATTGCATGGCTGGGAACGTTCCAGGCAGTGCAGTTCCTGCATCACTGGTCTCCTAGCAACGTCAGTCTCTGCGGACGATGTAGGCTTTGATTGGTGAGTGGAGGCACATGTGGGGGAGGAGCCCTGCTACGTGCCCCACCGCCTCTTTACGGAGTTTGCCGATTTTGAGCTTAAGGACTTCCGTATGACGGCGGAGTCCGTGTTCACGCTGTGTTGATGAGGTCACGTGATACGGAAAGCTCCGGTCACGTGCCTGCCTTTATGCGGACGTTGTCGGCGATTATGGGATTGGCTGTTTCCGCATAGCTGACATTAGATCACACGCAATTGGCCATGGGAATAGCGGAGAAGGGTTGTGTGCCTCCTGATTGGGTAATATGTATGCAGTCCTGCGGCGGACGCTGCAGGCTGGATTGCCATTGGACACAATGATCCAGGATTTTTGAGTCTTTCTCCTGGTCTTTACCGGGATGGCTCTACGAGTGAGTGCCCTTATATATTTTACTCTTTTATAGATTAGTGTCACTTCTGCAGGAGTGGATTGTTATCTTATATAAGATTGGGATCAAGAAATGTATTGTGATTGATAACATGTTATGTTATGTATTTGCATACATGCAAAGGATCAGTTCTCTATGTGGTCCTCCTTGGACCTTTATAAGTAGCTTGTGTGGTTTTGAATTATATTGTGGGTCTGTCATGATTTGAGAAAGGACTGAGGCAGCCCGAAACGCCTGTGCGTCATCATCCTTACAGATACCCACATGTTTTATGATGTTACCTTTTAAATAAGCATTACTTAATAAAGAATTTTAGATGGTGAGATAAGGATTGCAAACATTTGCCACTTAATAGTATTTTTTTTTTTTTTTATCTAGTCTCACTTATGTTTTCTAATTTTCTCCAGCCTTACTAAGTCAGCCTCACAGCAGTCTTAAAGTGTACCCCAGGGGAGGTGGTGGATGGGACAAGAGAGGTGTTCCCTGGTCCATGACATAGATCTGTGTCCCCTCAACGCTGCTATCTGCACCCCCGCCCCCCGCGCACGCTGCCGAATTTGCCTACATGCAGCATTTCAGCATCTCTAGGGGAAAGGGGCATCCCTAGCAGCAGAGGCACTCCTGAACAACACCCACTGGGGGTGTTCCTAACACCCCTTCCCCACCTCTAATAGGCCAGCTCTGCCTCTGCCCCGCCTCCCTGCACTACACAGAGCAGAGCTTGCAGCTTAATGACCCCAGTGTGGTCACTAAAAGTGAAAGTGGCTGATCTCTAGCCACAAGAGCGGCAGAGAGCGGCGAGGATTGTGTTTACCCGACCCGGCCAGCCCAATAGATCAGGTAGTGTGGTTTTTTTAGTGAAAACTTGCTGCCTCGGGTTCTGTTTAATGTCATGGAGTTAATGTCAACACAAGTATAATGTCAACACAGTATAATGTAAACTTTATTATATTTTAAGAATGTATGTTTCATTTGCCTTTCTTTTTAAACTTTCAGCAAAGATAAATATGGGTGCCTACATTGCCTCAAATGTTGATGGACAGAGACGCCCAGTCACACTGGGTATTGCAGGCCACAGCCTCTACTTGTCTTGTGCAGCTGAGGAAGGAAACCAAAGCATGCCAGTCGTATCTGTCATGGTAAGTGCTTGCTGCTGGCTTTGATTGTTACCGTCTTTCCCCGAAAATAAGACACTGTCTTATATTCTTTTTTCCTTCAAAATTTGTCCTAGGTCTTATTTTCGGGAAGGTCTTAAATATATTTCCCTCTTGTGCTTCCTGATTCCCCCACCTCCACTTTACCTTCTGCCGACCCCCTCCTCCACAAAGTCGTATTGCCCACCGACATACTTCTACTGCAGATCAGCGTAGGTAAACGGCTGATTCCCGCACTGCCGCTCGTGGCCCCGTTCTGCCGGCATTACTTTCAAACCGCAGATCAGCGGTAAGGTGTGGTGAAGAAAGCTAGTTACACTGTAACAGGCACTTCCGTGTACAGGAAGTAAACAGAGATGTCACTTCCTGTACACGGAAGCGCTGTTACAGTGTAACTAGCTTTCGTCACCACACTTTACCGCTGATCTGCGGTTTGAAAGTTATCCTGGCAGAAAGGGTAGAACGGGGCCACAAGCGGCGGTGCGGGAATCAGCCATTTACCCACGCTGATCTGCAGTAGAGATAGCGGTATGTCGGCGGGCAGTGTGACTTTCTGGAGGAGTCGGGAGGGGTCGGCAGGAGGTACAGTGGGAGCGGGGTAAGGGTGGGGGGGTGCAGACGGATAGACGTCCTCAGTCACTAAGGCTTATTTTAAGGGTAGGCCTTATATTTTGAGCAAGCTCGAAATATTTACTAGGTCTTACTTTAGGAGGATGTCCTACTTTCGGGGAAACATGGTATTTGGGACATGGATGATCACTATTCAGAAAGTTACAAATTATGAAGGATACAACAGCATAAATCCCTTTGAAATCCAACAGATCGTTATGGCAGTGCAATTTTCATGCAACTTTTAGGGCCCTTTTACACTTAATGTGTTGCGTTGAGTCCCATTTGCCAAAACTGAGCAAAACGCTACACAACTAATTACAAAGCATTGTGTTAAAGGGCCCGAAGGGGATGTAAGTCTTCACAGAATATTGGAATTTTCTGTGAGAAAGACCAACAAAGACTTTAAGGTGCTCATACATCAGAAGATGTATGGGCAGATTGACCAAGAGACAGATCTCTCTCTGACCGAATCTGATCAGAGATCTGTTGCCGGCCCATACACCACAGGCTGATTCACGATCGATTTCAGTATAAAATCTCTCAGGAATCGGCCTTGTGACGCAGCATCCTTCGACATGCCGTCCCCCACGCTGTCACCGCTGCACACCCGATCGAGCAAGTCGGCCCTACTTTTTGCAGAATGTCCGACCGATACATGTGACCAATTTTGGCCTGAAATAGTTTGCATCGTTGGAGCATTCAGTCCGTTCACATGCTTTTGGCAGCACCGATTTTCATCCAATTCGATAATGATTGTTGAATCGGATGGTTGATCGGGCCGGCAAGTCACCTGATGTGTGGCCACCTTTACACTAGAGCTATAATCAGCATCAATATGCAAACTTACCCTACTTTAAGGTATTTTCTTTGCAAAACTTCCGCCAGATCAAAACACAGTCAGGAGATTTTGCTGCAGAGTTAAATACAAGGTGTAAAAATAATTCCTAGCCGCTAGATGGTTAATAGTATTTTTCTGCACTTACATTCCTGTAATAAATCTTTCTCCTGGATCCCAGATTGAGATAAGACTGCAGTTACATACTTCATCCACAGATGTAAACTGAAAGGATGAGCAGTAAGGGTGCCTTCACCCTGTGAGTGTAGCTGCTGCATGTGAACAGACTGGCCATAGAATTGTATGTGTTGTATCGGACCATGTTATGCAAACACAATTCCTACAGTGTCTGTCTGTATATAAGATTAGTCTTGCAGATCGAATCAGGGTTTCCTATTTTGGAAACCCAGATTATGCAGCGCAACACACTTCATTACCTCAGGTAGTGCAGAGGGGCAGGGGGAGGTTACATGGTTGGGGTCCATGCCACACATCACGAGATTACATTGCTTTCTCCTTCCTTAGAAGGAGGAAGCATCGGAGTCTCATGAAGTGTGGCATGGATTGTGGCTGGATAGATGAATAGTTGCTGGCTGAATAAATGGTTGCTGGCTGGATAGTTGGATAGTTGCTGGTTGGATAAATGGTTAGATGGCTAGACGGTTAGATGGCTAGACAGTTAGATGGTTAGACGGTTAGATGGTTAGATTAGATGGCTAGACGGTTAGATGGCTAGACGGTTAGATTAGATGGCTAGACGGTTAGATGGCTAGATGGACAGTGGCTGGGTAGTATAATGGTTAAGGGCTCTGCCTTTGACATAAGTGACCTGGGTTCAAATCTAAGCTCTACCTGTTTAGTAAGGCAGCACCTGTCCAGTAAGGAGTTCTTGGGCAAGACTCCCTAACACTGCTACATCCTACTGAGGGTGCTCTAGTGGCTGCCTCGCAAGCGCTGTGAGTCTGATAGGAGAAAAGTGCTATACAGATACTGGAATTATTAACCGCCCCCTGCTCCTACGTAATGAAGTGTGTTGCTGCACGGTGTAGTCTGGGTTTAAAAAAGTAATAAACTTTGATTCAAATAGCAACACTATATATGATTACAAATTCCACATAAATACAAGGTTTTTAGAATGTTCACGTGGTCCTGAAAGGTTACGATCCTAAACTGGCTACTGCACTCAGAATTACATTCGGCCTTGAATAAAAAGGACCCTACTTAGCAGAGAGAGCCTCATTATTAACCCCCTTGGCGGTACATAGTTTCTGGGCGGCTGCCCCGGCGCGGGAACGCTGGGGGTTCCGTATAGCAGAAGTTATTGCGGGCGATCGCGGGGGACAGGAGCAACTTTGTGCATACGCTTAGCTAGCGAACCGCTAGCTAAAGCGTATGCCACCATTTAAAAAAAAAAAAGTCTTGGGCCATGTGATCCTCGTGTGTAGCACGGGGTTACCGCTAAGGAGGTTAAAGAAAAAAAAAGTTAAAACTGTTAATATTTTACTACTTTGCTTTCTTATCTTTAAACATTATGGTGTTTACGTTCATCACTGAATCTCATCCTGACTTGTCTCTTTGGTGTCTCTCTTAGGAGATCAAAAATATCCAGGAAAAGAAAAATGAGGACTTGTTGCCCTTCATGTTCTACAGAGTAAGACATGCAGACAGCACCAACACCTTTGAATCAGTGGCATTCCCCGGCTGGTATATCAGCACATCTCAGGTGGAAAATGAGCAGGTGCGGTTGAAGCCACAAGAGGACCAAACATGTATAACAGATTTCATGGTGTATGCAAGCTCCTAATCTCGCATGACAACTCCTGCATGTATGTACTGTGTACATTGCCCAACCACGTTTATTCCGTTCCCATGTCTGACACACTTACAGAAGTGATGATCATGTCTAGAACTCATGCAGAAGCATGTGATTTGTTTGATCACATGATAGATTTGTTCCCTGATCAAATCCTGCTTTTGCACATGATCTTGACTAGCAAATCAGAGACTTACATATCTATCACCTGACCAAACTGATCACATGCTTTTCCATGCGTTCTCCTAGACATGACCATCACTATCAGTAGGTGCTGCTCAGATGTGACGGAATGACTTTTACTGTTATTACTTTCATAAAGTTCACATTCTCAGAGAGAAACTAACTGTGTTAGGAGTTTTTATCTATTGTATTATTTTACTAATATTTATATTAATTTTATATTTATTTATTGGCATTTCTAGTGATATACTGTTTATATGGTATGTGTGAAGTTCATAATGATATTTCTAAACTATTTTTGTAACAGCTTTCTAATAAAAAAAAATCATAAAAGGAGACCCTTTTGTCAGTTGTGGTGTCTGTATTTTCGAGAATATATTAGAAACGGAAATCACTTTTGATTTTGATTATGATTCTAAATATAGTAGAGTTTTGTTATAGTAAACTCTGATATACAGGGGTTGGACAAAATAATGGAAACACCTTGAAAATTACAGCATCAATTCTCCGAAGTATTGATTCATACAAATTGTGAATTGTTTCCAAAGGAATTTTAGCCCATTCTTCAGTTAAAACACCCTCCAGTTCTTTTAGAGACGATGGCGGTGGAAATCGACTTCTTACTTGAATCTCTAATAATGACCATAAATGCTCAATAATGTTGAGGTCTGGGGATTGTGGTGACTAGTGATGCTCAAATACCCCTTTTCAAAATTCGAGTTAGGTCGAATTCGAATAGTAAATTATTCGAGATCAGTCGAATATTCGAGTCGAATAATTTTTACTATTCGATTCGACCTCGGAATTCGAGCTCACTATTCGAGTCGGTATTCGAGCTCATTATTCGAGCTGACTATTCGAAATGGCCTTAAATAGCTTCCAACACTTGTTTTGAGGGTGAATGATGCAAGAAACCTCTTTTTTTCCAAGTAACAACAGCAAGTGATTATGTGGGGATGTTCCTTTAAAAAAAAAAAGTTGAAAAGAGAAGTTGTGTCCAGAAATTTGTTCAGTACTGTATATACTTCTTCTTCTTCTTCTTTATCTTCTATATCTTCTTCTTCTTCTTCTTCTATATCTTCTTCTTCTATATCTTCTTCTTCTATATCTTCTTCTATATCTTCTTCTTCTTCTTTTATATTGTCTTCTTCTTCTTCTTCTTCTTCTTCATCTTCTTCTTCATCATCTTCTTCTTCTTCATCTTCTTTTTCTTCATCTTCTTCATCTTCTTCTTCATCTTCTTCATCTTCTTCTTCATCTTCTTCATCTTCTTCATCTTCTTCTTCTTCATCTTCTTCATCTTCAACTTCTTCATCTTCTTCTTCTTCTTCATCTTCTTCATCTTCTTCTTCTTCTTCTTCTTCATCATCTTCTTCATCTTCAACTTCTTCATCTTCTTCTTCTTCTTCATCTTCTTCATCTTCTTCATCTTCTTCTTCTTCTTCATCATCTTCTTCTTCTTCATATTCTTCATCTTCTTCTTCTTCATCATCTTCATCTTCTTCTTCATCTTCTTCTTCTTCATCATCTTCATCTTCTTCTTCTTCATCTTCTTCATCATCTTCATCTTCTTCATCTTCTTCTTCTTCTTCTTCATCTTCTTCATCTTCTTCTTCATCTTCTTCTTCTTCATCATCTTCTTCTTCTTCATCTTCTTCTTCTTCATCATCTTCATCTTCTTCTTCATCTTCTTCTTCTTCATCATCTTCATCTTCTTCTTCTTCATCTTCTTCTTCTTCATCTTCTTCTTCTTCATCTTCTTCATCTTCATCTTCTTCATCTTCTTCTTCTTCATCTTCTTCATCTTCATCTTCTTCTCCTTCTTCTTCTTCTTCTTCATCTTCTTCTTCTTCTTCTTCATCTTCTTCTTCTTCATCTTCTTCATCTTCTTCTATATCGTCTTCTTCTTCACTTATTTCTCTTTTCAAATTTTTTTTTTTAAAGAAATGCAGCTATTTTTGAGCGTAACAAATAGCTGGTGGCGCACGCATGTTGGAAGCGCCATTGTATGTGCTCCCTGGCAGTGGAAACACACAGACAGCAGGAGGTAAATTCAGCAGCAGGAGGAGGAGGATGAGTGTGTGGCAGCAGGCAGTCAATGAGGCAGGCAGCGTGACATAATAGCCCTGGTACCTAGCGGTGATACCAGGGCTGTAAATAAACACAGCAGGCAGGAGGTCCCAGACAGCGGTCGTGCAGCCCACATTGTGTCCAATACACAACTGGGACAACACAGTTTTCAACCCGGGCACCTCAGAAAAATTAAACCTTGTTTTTTTTTTTATGGTTTTGTAGTTTTGTTTTTACAACAAATTACACAGACAGATATAGCTATTTTTTGACGTAATAGCTGGTGGCAGAGTGGCAGCAGAAGGTAAATCTGTGTACCCTGGCGTTGGGAAACACAGACAGACAGACAGCAGCAGCAGCAGCAGGAGGAATGGAGGAGTAATGTGAGCAGCTATTGTTTGACGTAATAGCTGGTGGCAGAGTGGCAGCAGAAGGTAAATCTGTGTACCCTGGCGTTGGGAAACACAGACAGACAGCAGCATCAGCAGGAGGAATGGAGGAGTAGTGTGAGTGTGGCAGCAGGCAGGCAGCGTGACATAATAGCCCTGGTACCTAGCGGTGATACCAGGCCGTAAATGAACACAACAGGAGGTCCCAGACAGCGGTCGTGCAGCCCACATCGTGTCCAATACACAACTGGGACAACACAGTTTTCAACCCGGGCACCTCAGAAAAATTAAACCTTTTTTTTTTTTTTTTTATGGTTTTGTAGTTTTGGTTTTACAACCAATTACACAGATATAGCTATTTTTTGACGTAATAGCTGGTGGCAGAGTGGCAGCAGAAGGTAAATCTGTGTATCCTGGCGTTGGGAAACACAGACAGACAGCAGCATCAGCAGGAGGAATGGAGGAGTAGTGTGAGTGTGGCAGCAGGCAGGCAGCGTGACATAATAGCCCTGGTACCTAGCGGTGATACCAGGGCTGTAAATAAACACAGCAGGCAGGAGGTCCCAGACAGCGGTCGTGTAGCCCACATCGTGTCCAATACACAACTGGGACAACACAGTTTTCAACCCGGGCACCTCAGAAAAATTAAACCTTTTTTTTTTTTTTTATGGTTTTGTAGTTTTGGTTTTACAACCAATTACACAGATATAGCTATTTTTTGACGTAATAGCTGGTGGCAGAGTGGCAGCAGAAGGTAAATCTGTGTATCCTGGCGTTGGGAAACACAGACAGACAGCAGCATCAGCAGGAGGAATGGAGGAGTAGTGTGAGTGTGGCAGCAGGCAGGCAGCGTGACATAATAGCCCTGGTACCTAGCGGTGATACCAGGGCTGTAAATAAACACAGCAGGCAGGAGGTCCCAGACAGCGGTCGTGTAGCCCACATTGTGTCCAATACACAACTGGGACAACACAGTTTTCAACCCGGGCACCTCAGAAAAATTAAACCTTTTTTTTTTTTTTATGGTTTTGTAGTTTTGGTTTTACAACCAATTACACAGATATAGCTATTTTTTGACGTAATAGCTGGTGGCAGAGTGGCAGCAGAAGGTAAATCTGTGTACCCTGGCAGTGGGAAACACAGACAGACAGCAGAAGGGCAGTACGCAGCCCACTGTAGGTGTAAAATGTGTGGCTGCAGGCGACTTAACCCTCCTGGCGGTTTGACAAAATCCGCCAGAGGGCAGCAAATACGTTTTTTTTAAAAATTTTTTTTTTTTTTCATGTAGCGAGACGAGGTCTCGCTACATGATAGCCGCTGCTCAGCGGCATCCCCCCAGCCCCTCCGATCGCCGCCGGCGATCGGAGATCAAGAGATCCCGTTCAAAGAACGGGATCTCTTGGAGGGCTTCCCCCGTCGCCATGGCGACGGGCGGGATGACGTCATCGACGTCGTGACGTCAAAGGGGACTCCGATCCACCCCACGGCGCTGCCTGGCACTGATTGGCCAGGCAGCGCACGGGGTCTGGGGGGGGGGCGGCTGCGGCGCGACGGGTAGCGGCGGATCGGCGGGTAGCGGCGGCGATCGGACACTGCACGCAGCTAGCAAAGTGCTAGCTGCGTGCAGGAAAAAAAAAATTATGCAAATCGGCCCAGCGGGGCCTGAGCGGTGCCTCCCGGCGGCTTACCCCGAGCTCAGCTCGGGCTTACCGCCAGGAGGGTTAATAGTCAAAGTGAACCAGGCTGGCTTAGTGAGCAGGAGCCAGGAGGTGGTAAAGGGTGGTAAGGCACATTAACGATGGTTCTTAGCCAGTTCATGTCCCCCTCTCGCCGACAACAGGGGCCAGGAACTCGCCTTCCACCCACGCCTGGTTCATCTTGAGAAACGTCAGTCTGTCCACAGACTTGTGAGACAGACGTGAGCGTTTCTCGGTGACCACACCACCAGCTGCACTGAAGCAGCGCTCGGACAGCACGCTGGAAGGGGGGCAGGACAGCACTTCCAGGGCGTACTGCGCCAGCTCGCTCCAGATCTCCAGGCGCTTGACCCAATACTCCATGGGATCAACAGGGGCATCGCTGTCAAGCCCGCTGTAGGACCCCATGTAGTCAGCCACCATGCGGGTCAGGCGCTGGCTGTGACCGGTGGAGGATGCTGCTGCATGCACCTCCTCTCTAGTCACTGCTGCCGGAGCCTCTACAGTCCTGTAGAGCTCGTGGCTGAGAGACAGCAGGTCTGTGGGGCGCTTGCTGCTGGATGCAGGCACCTGCTGCTGCCTCTGTGCTGGCTGCTGGACAGTGGGGGTGGAAGGCTGGGGGAAGGCTTCCTCCAAGCGCTCAACAAGGGCCTGCTGCAAGCTCCTTATTTGTTGCGCTGGGTCTCCTCCTGCAGGCGGCAGGAACTGGCTCAACTTCCCCTTGAGGCGTGGGTCCAACATCATGCTGATCCAGATGTCCTCCCTCTGCTTCATCTGGATCACCCTGGGGTCTCTGCGCAGGCACGTCAGCATGTGCGCTGCCATTGGGAAGAGGCGGGCCACGTCTGCTGGCACATCGACGGCAGTGCTGCTGTCCTCATCCTCCTCCTCTGCCTCGTCAGCCTCATCCTCTCTCCACCCCCGCACCAACTCAGCTGCACTGTGCTGCTCCCCCTCATCAGCAGCAAGGTCAGGGACCTCCACCAAGTCCTCCTCCTCCTCCCCCTCAGAGGTGGACTGTGCAGCTGCTTGCCGCTCCTGCTGGTCCAAGGCTGCCGCTCCCTGTTCCAGCAAAGCATCGAGGGCCCTGTTCAGCAGACAAACCAGGGGCACCCACTCGCAGACCATAGCATGGTCCCTGCTCACCATGTTAGTGGCCTGCAGAAAGGGAGCCAGCACTAAGCACACCTGCTGCATGTGCCTCCAGTCATCATCGGGGACGATGGACGGGATGTTGCTGGTCTTGTCCCTTCTCTGAGCGGCGGAAACAGTGGCCAGGGCAAGGTACTGTTTGACAGCGCGCTTCTGTTCAACCAGACGCTCCAACATCGCCAGGGTGGAGTTCCAGCGAGTCGGAACGTCAAGGATCAGCCGATGGCGTGGCAGATCCAGCTCCTTTTGCACGTCTTCCAGGCTCGCACAGGCTGCAGCCGAGCGCCGGAAGTGACGCACAACGTTCCTTGCCGTTTCCAGCAGTTCGCCCATCCCCTGGTAGGTGCGCAAAAACTTCTGCACTACCAGGTTCAGCACGTGGGCAAGACAAGGGATGTGGGTCAGGTTTCCCCTGTCTATTGCGGCAACCAGATTGGCCCCATTGTCGGCCACCACCTCTCCGACTCTGAGGCCTCTGGGGGTCAGCCAAATCCTCTCCTGCTCCTGGAGTTTGGCCAACACATGGGTTGCCGTCAGCTTGGTCTTCCCAAGGCTGACCAAGTGCAGCAGCGCTTGGCAGTGGCGGGCCTTCACGCTGCTGCTGAGGCAGGGGGTTTGGCCAGGTGTGCCGGAGGATGGCAGAGGATCGGAGGAACCTGCTGCAGTTCCCCTGACCCTGCGGGGTGGCACCACCCACTGTGTTGCTGCTGCTGCTGTGCCCGCTGCTGCTCTCCCATCCTCACCCCCTTCCACCAAGCTGACCCAGTGGACAGTGAAGGACAGGTAGCGGCCTGTCCCGAAGCGGCTGCTCCAGGAGTCCATGGTGACGTGGACCCTTTCACCAACCGCGTGCTCCAGCCCTCGCTCCACATTGGCCATCACAAAGCGGTGCAGTGCAGGAATGGCCTTGCGGGAGAAAAAGTGTCTGCTTGGGAGCTGCCAGTCTGGGGCTGCGCAAGCAAGCAGCGCACGAATGTCGCTCCCCTCCTGCACGAGCGTGTACGGCAGGAGTTGGGAGCACATGGCCCGTGCCAGCAAGCCGTTCAGCTGCCGCACGCGACGGCTGCTGGGAGGCAGAGCCCTAACCACCCCCTGGAAGGACTCGCTCAAAAGGCTCTGGCGTGGCCTTTTGCTGGCACGGGAATCAGCAGACACAGCGGAGGAGGCCACTGAGGACTGGCTGCCAGAACAGGCCTCAGTGTCGGCGGCAGGAGTTGCAGAGGGGGGAGGAGCAGTGCGTTTCTGCACTCCTGCTGCTGCTGTTGGAGGAGCAGGAGGGCGGGTGGCTGCTGTTGCTGCTGCTGCTGAAGGCTGTGCAGTGATGGGTGTGGTGCCACTGCCAGCACCAGATGCCTTCAGCCTCTGGAACTCCTGATGCTGGTGGAAATGTTTCGCAGCAAGGTGGTTGATGAGCGAGCTTGTGCAGAACTTTAAGGGGTCTGCACCTCTGCTCAACTTCCGCTGACAGTGGTTGCAAGTGGCGTACTTGCTGTACACTGTGGGCATGGTGAAAAAGCACCAGATTGGTGACAGAAACATCCCCCTACGGCATGGAAGCGCTGCTGCCTGTCTCCCTGTGGTGGTTGGGGGTGGGGCTTGGGGGGCTTGGGTGCGGCTGGTGGTGGTACTGGCAGATGCTGCTGCTGCTGCTGCTGAGCCTGAGACACCAGCAGGCTGTGGGACCTGCCTACTGCTGCTGCCAATGCTTGCAATGATGCGCCTCCTTGCAAGGCCCACAAGAGCATCCTCCTCCTCCTCCTCAGAGCTGCTGAGGACGACATCCCCTGGAGGTGGTGGCACCCAGTCTCTGTCTGTCACCGGGTCATCAACATCCTCCCCCTCCTGAAACATGTCCTGCTGGGATGAGGACCCCCCAAACTCCTCTCCTGATGCATGGATGGGCTGCTTGACTGTCGCCACAGTCTTGCTGTCCAATCCCTCATCCCCCAAAGTGCCCATCAGCATCTCCTCCTCAAGATCGCCAACAACAGCAGACAATTTACTCATGATGCCTGGGGTCAAAAGACTGCTGAATGACAGGTCGGCGAGTGACGGTGAACTGGCCTCCTCCCCAGACCCTGCTGGGCGGCTGCTGCGAACAGGGGTGGTGGTGGTGGTGGTGAGGGTGGAGGCCTCAGATGCAGAGCTGATGGCGGGCTGCTCATCCTCCGTCATGAGTTGCACCACAGTGTCTGCATGCTTTTCCTCAATGGGACGTTTCCGACCCGGCTGGAGGAAAATCGGAGCAGGTGCTACACGCTGCTGCTGCTGTGTCTCTGCAGCGTGAGTTGCAGATGCTCCTGCTGGGCGGCGCCCAAGGCGTCCACGGCCAGTGGCTATGGGAGGAATGTTAGCCACTGACGCTGCTGCTGCGGAACTGTGCATGGTGGCGCGCCCGCGCCCGCGGCTTGCCACAATGCTGCTCCCTCTCCTCCTGATTCCCTTGCTGCCCTTCCCCTTGCCCAAACCGCGCTGGCTGCCACTTCCAGACATCTTCGATGTTTTGGGCGTATAGACAAAAGTTTTTTAAAAGGGTGGGTGAAAAGTGGGGTACTTTAATGGAGTGGGTTGGTGGGTGAGGTGACTGAGTGAGTGTCCCTAGTACAGTAAGTAAGTAGTAACAGTCAGGAAGTACAACTAGCAGTTACAATAATCAGTAGTAATCACAAGTAAATTTAGTGTGTGTACACTACAGACAGTGAGTGCACGCACGCGCAAACACGCGCAGGAGCTAGCCTATGAACAGTGACTGAGTGAGTGTCCCTAGTACAGTAAGTAAGTAAGTAGTAACAGTCAGTAAGTACAACTAACTAATTACAATAATCAATCAGTTATCAGAAGGAAATAGAGTGTGTGTAGTGTGTACACAGACAGTGAGTGCACACACGCAGGAGCTAGTAGCCTATGAACAGTGACTGAGTGTCCTAGACTCCTAGTACAGTAAGTAGTAACAGTAAGTACAACTAACTAATTACAATAATCAATCAGTTATCAGAAGGAAATAGAGTGTGTGTAGTGTGTACACAGACAGTGAGTGCACACACGCAGGAGCTAGTAGCCTATGAACAGTGACTGAGTGTCCTAGACTCCTAGTACAGTAAGTAGTAACAGTCAGTAAGTACAACTAACTAATTACAGTAATCAATCAGTTATCAGAAGGAAATAGAGTGTGTGTAGTGTGTACACAGACAGTGAGTGCACACACGCAGGAGCTAGTAGCCTATGAACAGTGACTGAGTGTCCTAGACTCCTAGTACAGTAAGTAGTAACAGTAAGTACAACTAACTAATTACAATAATCAATCAGTTATCAGAAGGAAATAGAGTGTGTGTAGTGTGTACACAGACAGTGAGTGCACACACGCAGGAGCTAGTAGCCTATGAACAGTGACTGAGTGTCCTAGACTCCTAGTACAGTAAGTAGTAACAGTAAGTACAACTAACTAATTACAATAATCAATCAGTTATCAGAAGGAAATAGAGTGTGTGTAGTGTGTACACAGACAGTGAGTGCACACACGCAGGAGCTAGTAGCCTATGAACAGTGACTGAGTGTCCTAGACTCCTAGTACAGTAAGTAGTAACAGTCAGTAAGTACAACTAACTAATTACAGTAATCAATCAGTTATCAGAAGGAAATAGAGTGTGTGTAGTGTGTACACAGACAGTGAGTGCACACACGCAGGAGCTAGTAGCCTATGAACAGTGACTGAGTGTCCTAGACTCCTAGTACAGTAAGTAGTAACAGTAAGTACAACTAACTAATTACAATAATCAATCAGTTATCAGAAGGAAATAGAGTGTGTGTAGTGTGTACACAGACAGTGAGTGCACACACGCAGGAGCTAGTAGCCTATGAACAGTGACTGAGTGTCCTAGACTCCTAGTACAGTAAGTAGTAACAGTAAGTACAACTAACTAATTACAATAATCAATCAGTTATCAGAAGGAAATAGAGTGTGTGTAGTGTGTACACAGACAGTGAGTGCACACACGCAGGAGCTAGTAGCCTATGAACAGTGACTGAGTGTCCTAGACTCCTAGTACAGTAAGTAGTAACAGTCAGTAAGTACAACTAACTAATTACAGTAATCAATCAGTTATCAGAAGGAAATAGAGTGTGTGTAGTGTGTACACAGACAGTGAGTGCACACACGCAGGAGCTAGTAGCCTATGAACAGTGACTGAGTGTCCTAGACTCCTAGTACAGTAAGTAGTAACAGTAAGTACAACTAACTAATTACAATAATCAATCAGTTATCAGAAGGAAATAGAGTGTGTGTAGTGTGTACACAGACAGTGAGTGCACACACGCAGGAGCTAGTAGCCTATGAACAGTGACTGAGTGTCCTAGACTCCTAGTACAGTAAGTAGTAACAGTAAGTACAACTAACTAATTACAATAATCAATCAGTTATCAGAAGGAAATAGAGTGTGTGTAGTGTGTACACAGACAGTGAGTGCACACACGCAGGAGCTAGTAGCCTATGAACAGTGACTGAGTGTCCTAGACTCCTAGTACAGTAAGTAGTAACAGTGAGTACAACTAACTAATTACAATATTCAATTACAATAATTAATCAGTTATCAGAACTTGGAAATAGAGTGTGTGTAGTGTGTACACAGACAGTGAGTGCACACACGCAGGAGCAGCTAGTAGCCTGTGAACAGTGACAGTGAGTGTCCTAGTACAGTTACAGTATATAACTACAATACTAATACAATCAGTAGTAAAGGACAGCAGAAATACTGGTATAGAATAGAGAGAAATAAACAGAGGACAGGAGGACAGCTGCCCACACAGGCAGGCCCTGAGGCCTAAAGCTGTAAGCCTGCAGCAGCTGGCCTGTCTCTATGTAACACAAAAGCTACTAACTAAAATACAATGTCTAACTAACTAACAACAATATAGGTGTGTATAGGAGGTGTATGTGAGCAAAAACGCTAGGTAAATGACCACAATAAAGCTCTTGCTAAGCCAAAGCACAAAGGAGCAACTCTCTCTCTATGCAAGTCTCAGGCAAGGACGGAGAAACGTAACATGGCGGCCGCTATTTATAGGGTAGGGGCTGGCCAGGGTCCCCCTCTGTGATTGGCTGCCGTCAGAGGGCCTGGGAGCCCTCTGATTGGCTCTAAGGACATCAATCTGGGCTATGACGCTATTCGAGCTCGGTACCGAGCTCGAATAGCGCCGTTTGCTCGAATAGCTCGAATAGTGAATGGGCTATTCGAGTGTACGCGAGTAGCCCATTCGAATAGCTACAGCTATTCGGAGCTCGAATACCGAGCTCGAATAGCTGGAAAAGAGCTCGAATATTCGAGCTACTCGAATATTCGAGCTCTGCTGAGCACCACTGGTGGTGGCCAGGTGAGATGCTCAACGTCATTAGAATGTTCCTCATGCCATTCTTTAACAATTTTAGCTATATGAATTGGGGCATTATCATCTTGAAAGATGGCATTTCCCTCTGGAAACAGTTCTTGAACCATAGGATGAACTTGGTCGCTCAAAATTCCTAAATAGTCTCGGCTGTTAATTCTTCCATGAAGGAAAATCATTGGCCCGGCGGAGTTCCAAGAAATAGCACCCCAGATCGTCACAGAACCCCCGCCATGTTTTACGGTTGGGAGAAGGCAGTCTGGATGAAATGCTTCCTTCGGCTGTCTCCAAACGTACACTCGGCCGGAGGTCGGAAATAAGGTAAACGATGATTCGTCAGAGAAAATCACATTTTTCCACTGCTCGAGGGACCAATTCTGGTGGTTTCTACACCACTCTAAACACTTTGAAACATTTGTCTTTGAGAGAGAGCAGAGGTTTTCTAATTGCAGTTCTTTCGTGGATCCAGATTTGTGCAGCTCCTAACTAACAGTTTTTGTGGAAACTGGGTTCTGTAGGTGTTCATTCAGCTCTGCAGTGATTTTAGGAGCCGTGGTCTTGTAAGCTTTTTCTAACAATCTGATTTAGAGTCCGACGGTCTCTCCCAAACAACTTCGACTTTCGGCCACAACTATGCTTTGCTGAGGACGTTTTTTCTTCTCTTTCAAAGGCGGTCATTACTTTTGAGACAGTACCTCTTGAAATGCCAAGAGTTCGGGCAGTTTCTGTTACAGTAGCGTCTGCCATACGAGCACCAATAATTTGGCCTCTTTGAAAGTCTGAGAGATCTGCCATTTTTATAAATGATAACCAACTTTGGTTTAAATATCTGTAAAAAAAACAATTATTTAATTAAACATATCAAATAACAAAAATAATAAACAAAAAAAAGTTAACATATGTCACGTTTTGATTCCTTAAAACATGTTAAAAGATTATGATGCCAAAATGTTAGTTGTTTCCATTATTTTGTCCAACCCCTGTAGTAAACCAGGGCTGTGGAGTCGGTACAAAAATCTTCCGACTCCAACTCCGACTCCTCAGTTTATGAAACCACGACTCCACCTCCAACTCCGGGTACCCGGGTACTCCTCGACTCCGACTCCTTAGTCTAATACTTAACAGGGCTGTGGATTTTGTAAAAAAAATCATGCGACTCCGACTCTCGACTCCTGTTTATGAAATAAATGACTCGGACTCCAACTCCGGGTGCCTAAAATTGCCCCGACTCTGACTCCTCGACTCCGACTCCAACTCCGACTCCACAGCCCTGTAGTAAACTCAGTCTTGTTCCCAGCAAATGCATCTGTATAAATATGCAATGCATGACTAATTCTGATATACTGTAGTAAACTACTTTTCCTGGTCCCTTGCAGTTTAATATAAAGGGATTCTACTGTAGTACTGAACAACAGACAGAATACAGTTGCATGATCTCTTATTTCATATGACATAATGTTTTATAATACTACTATGGAAGTACTTCATGATGGATAGGTCAGATGACTGGCCACTATGTGTGGGAGGTGAGGTTGATCTATTGGGGGTCAATGAAAATTTTGCAGTAGCCTACAAAGTTATGGGATGTTTGAGTCACTGTTCCCAATAAATGGGTCTGGAGCACTGGCAAGCCACTAATTACCAGTAAACCAAAGGTTAAAAAGTTAATCGATATTTCAAGACAATTGCATTCTATAAGTTGTACTTTAATCCCTTATCCCCATGCATGCAGGTATAGCCATAAATTGAATGTACACACCTTAAAGTGGATCCGAGATAAACTTTTACTCATTGCATAATTGTGTTCCTTTCATATAGTTTATAGGGCATTCCTCAAGCCAAATACTTTTTTGGTTTGTTTTAATACTCAAATTCCCTATAAACTAAAAAAGCCTCGCCTGCAGCTTTTTCACAGTGCCTTGGCACTGTAGCAAGGGCTTATGGGAGCTCAGTCTGTGCAGGAGGCGGAAGAGGTTTATTAGCCAGAGATTTTAGAGGCAGAGGGGAGGAGGGAGGAGGAGAGGGCCTGAATTTACACACAGGCAAGCTGATAGCATCTCCAGCCCTCAGCCAGTGACAATGTGACAGAACATGGCTGCCCTCAGTGTATCACAGGAATACATAATCATAAAGTGTTGAAGCTGTTGGCAGCTAGATATGCTGTGTAAAGTAAACTATCTAAACTTCAGATAAGATATATGGACAAGTTATTTGTTATAGTTAGTTTTTCATCTCGGATCCGCTTAAAAGAACTCCAGTAAAAATCCTACTAATATTATAAATGGGAAAGTTCGGATGTTTGTTACTCTATCGCGCAAAAATGGCTGAATGGATTTGAATGAAATTTGGCACACACATAGTACATTACCTGGAATGACATATAGGATACTTTTTATTCCCATAACCCAAAAGAGGGTGGAGACAAATATATATTTCACTGGGAAAATTCACCTATTGATTTTTAAGGGAAATATTTCATTGCTGCCATTCTTGCACTGTTAATGGCAAAAGCCTCAGACCTGGTTCAGTTGGTCATTGGCATCGGGTGACTGGGGTTCAAATTGAGAAAAGGGGGTGGAGCCACAAACAGCCAATCAGATTTGTTTCATTTCAATGCAAATTATTCATGCCAAAGACCACAAATCTCACAAACTTGGTCATTGAGTAATTGTGTGTTAGGGTTAGAAAAAGTGGCAACAGCCAACACCAGCCAAATACATACCCGGGAAACGTCAGGACATCAGTGGGCGGAGAAAAATGCAAATTTCACTGGCAGAATGTAAACTGCAGCCATTCTTAAGGTGCATACACACATCAGACTATAGTCTTTGGAAACTGAAAGATCACAGACCAATCTTACCACCCTTCATGTAGTATGAGAGCCATCCTCTACACAGTCTTTTCTATGGAGCTGAACTCCACATCAGAAAAAAATCTTTGCAAGATGCTGCACACACAGATGCTGTACAGACACAAAAGATCAGTATCTGCAAAAGATCTGTTCCTGCCAAAAATCCATTCCTGCAAATTGCAATGATAGTCTATGAGATCTGCAGATCATCATACACACGTGATTTAACTGACATTCATCTGTAGATCAGATCCACCAGCATGGATTTTCAGATCTGCGGATGATTGCTTGATCTGCAGATGAATGTCAGTTAAATCATGTGTGTATGATGATCTGCAGATCTCATAGACTATCATTGCAATTTGCACTAATGTATTTTTGGCAGGAACAGATCTTTTGCAGATACTGATCTTTTGTGTCTGTACAGCATCTGTGTGTGCAGCATCTTGCAAAGATTTTTTTCTGATGTGGAGTTTAGCTCCATAGAAAAGACTGTGTAGAGGATGGCTCTCATACTACATGAAGGGTGGTAAGATTGGTCTGTGATCTTTCAGTTTCCAAAGACTATAGTCTGATGTGTGTATGAGCCTTTACACTGTCAATGGTAGAGTGCTCAATCTTTGCACAGTTGGTCACTGGTTGACTGGGATTAATATTCAGAAAAGTGTGTGGAGCCTACAAAAGCCAATCAAAATTCACTTATTGATTTTCAAGGGGAAATATTTCATTGGTGCCATTCTTGCACTGTTAATGGAACAAGCCTCAAACCTGGTACAGTTGGCCTTTTGGTGACTGGGGTTCAAATTCAGAAAAGGAGGTGGAGCCACAGCCAAATAGATTTGTTTCATTTCAATGCAAATCATTTATGCCAACGACCGCAAAGCTCACAAAATAGGTCATTGAGTAAATGAGTAATTGTGTGTTAGGATTAGAAAAAGTGGGCAGAGCCAACACTAGCTAAATACATACCCACGTAACACCGGGCGTCCAACCAGTAATGTAATAAAAAAGTGCTTAATTTTTACAATAATTATGTATAAATGACTTAGTCAGTGTTTGTTCATTGTTTCCTCTCCCTGATTTACATTCTGACATTTGTCACATGGTGACATTTTTACTGATGGCAGGTGATGTCACTGAAAGGAGATGCTGCCTGCTTTTTTGGCAGTTGGAAACAGCTGTTATTTACCACAGTGCAACAAGGCTCCCAGAGCGTGATGTCAGCAGTACCTCAGTGCTGTGAGGAGCTAACATAAAACTGTGGGAGGGGTTTCACCACAATATCAGCCATGCAGAGCCCCCTGATGATCTGTTTGAGAAAAGGTAAAGATTTTTCATGGGGAATGGGGTATCAGCTACGGATTGGGATGAAGTTTAATTCTTGGTTACGGTTTCTCTTTAACCTGCTGGGCGGTCTGGACGAGCACAGCTCGTCCAGTACCGCCGGAGGCTGCCGCTCAGGCCCTGCTGGGCCGATTTGGCTGAAATAAAAAGCAGCACACGCAGCCGGCACTTTGCCAGCCGCGTGTGCTGCCTGATCGCCGCCGCTCTGCGGCGATTCGCCGCGAGCAGCGGCGAAAGAGGGCCCCCCTAGCCGCCTGAGCCCTGCGCAGCCGGAACAAAAAGTTCCGGCCAGCGCTAAGGGCTGGATCGGAGGCGGCTGACGTCACGACGTCGGCTGACGTCGATGACGTCACTCCGCTCGTCGCTATGGCGACGATATAAGCAAAACAAGGAAGGCCGCTCATTGCGGCCTTCCTTGTTTATTCTGGGCGCCGGAGGCGATCGGAAGATCGCCTCCGGAGCGCCCTCTAGTGGGCTTTCATGCAGCCAACTTTCAGTTGGCTGCATGAAATAGTTTTTTTTTTATTAAAAAAAAACCCTCCCGCAGCCTGCCTGGCGATCTTAATAGAACGCCAGGCAGGTTAAAGTGGGTCTGAAGTGTAAAAAAAAAGATATACACCTAAGGAGAGGGAAGGCTCTTGGTCCTATAGAGCCTTCCCATTCCATCTACAGTCCCCATGTTCCAGCGCTGGATCACCCGTTAGCAGACTCTGACCGATGGGTTGAAGACTGCTCACTTCTGCTGCTGTGGGAGGCTTCAGCAATCTTCAGGAGCCCGAGTGTTACCGAAGACGCAACGCTCCGTACTGCGTGAGCACACAATCTCGCGTACTCAGGCATGTGCAGTGTGGAGTGGCCCATCTTCTGGAGCACTTGGGCTCCTGAAGATTGCTGAAGCCTGCCGCAGCGGCGGAAGTGAGCAGTGTCCGACCCATAGTCTAGACTAGGCATGGGCAAACTTGGCCCTCCAGCTGTTAAAGGGAACCTAAACTGAGAAGGATATGGATTTTTCCTTTAAAAATAATACCAGTTGCCTGAATCGCCTGCTGATCCTGTGTCTCTAATACTTTTAGCCACAGCCCCTGAACAAGCATGCAGATCAGGTGCTCTGACTGAAGTCAGACTGGATTAGCTGCATGCTTGTTTCAGGGTGTGATTCAGCCACTATTGCAGCCACAGAGATCAGCTGGACTGCCAGGCAACTGTTAAGGTTCCCTTTAAGGAACTACAAATCCCACAATGCATTTGCCTTTAAGTCATTAAAGTGAACCTTAAAGGGAACCTTAACCGGCGGGGAAAAATAAATTCACTTACCTGGGGGCTTTCCCAAGCCTCCTGCAGCCGTCCTGTGCCCACGCCGGTCCTTCGGTGCCCTCCGGTCTCCCTCCGCCGCTAAGTTTCGTTTTAGGCCGACCACCAGTCGTCCTCCGGCAAAGCGTCCTCTTCTTCCGTATTCCTTGTCGTAAAGAGCCGTAAAGCGCGTCCGCATGACGCGTTTGGCGTCATGCGGACACGCTTTACGGCTCTTTACGACGGGGAATGCGGAAGAAGAGGACGCTTTGCCGGAGGATGACTGGCGGTCGGCCGAAAACGAAACTTAGCGGCGGAGGGAGACCGGAGGGCACCGAAGGACCGGCGCGGGCACAGGACGGCTGCAGGAGGCTTGGGAAAGCCCCCAGGTAAGTGAATTTATTTTTCCCCGCCGGTTAAGGTTCCCTTTAAGTCTAAAAAAAAAAAAAAGAGTTTTACTCACCTGGGGCTTCCCTCAGCCCCCTGCAGCTGATTGGTATCCTCACCGTGTCTCTCCGATCCGCCTGTCCCCGCCGGCGGCTACTTCCGGTTTCGCCGTCAGGAGCCGACAGGCTAGGAACGAGAGTGATTCTTCGCATTCCCAGCCACAATATCTCCCCCTATGCTGCTATTGCGGCCTTCCTTTCCGCAATAGCAGTATAGGGGGGCGATATTGTGGCTGGGAACGCGAAGAATTATTCGCGTTCCCAGCCTGTCGGCTCCTGACGGCGAAACCGGAAGTAGCCGCCGGCGGGGACAGGAGGATCGGAGAGACACGTCGAGGGCACCGATCAGCTGCAGGGGGCTGAGGGAAGCCCCAGGTGAGTAAAACTCATTTTTTTGGGGACTTAAGTGTCTCTTTAAGGAACTACAAATCCCACAATGCATTTGCCTTTATGAGTCATGACTGTGGCTGTCAGACTCCTGCAATGCATTGTGGGACTTGTAGTTCCTCAACAGCTGGAGGGCCAAGTTTGCCCATGCCTGGTCTAGACTCTAGAGCCAATTGTTTAGGTGAAAGCCAATTAACTTACGTGTATGTTTTTGGGATGTGGCAGGAAACCAGAGTGCCAAGATGAAACCCACTCAGACATGGGAAGAACATACAAATTACAGATGGATGGCCTGACTGACTGGGCTTCAAACCAGGGACCCAGGGCTGCAAGGAAAGAGTACTAACCATTTCACCACTGAGCTGCTGATAATTATTTGATACAGGGATTGAGTCTACCACATTCTTCACTGAAGATTTCAGTAGAAATGTAAATGACAATCAAACCACTTGCACGGTACCAGATGTAGTCATCGATCTTCTGCATCTACTCTATGTGGGATTTTACAACATTCCCAATTATTCTGAGATCAGGAAACTGTCCGAAAATAATTGTATGGTGACCTTTTGGGCATCTTGGGGGAAACAGATGCCCATTAGATTCAAAGAAAACTGTCCACGAAAACCAATACATGCAAAATCAGCCCTACATACTGTATACAGGTGCTTACTTCACCCACACTCCCAAATTATGAAGTTCTCATTTATGTTTGTTCAGTTTTGCATATAATATCATTGAGGAAGAGAAATGTGTGTCCTAGAAATTTACATCATTGTCATGCAGACTTCAGGAAAAAGGTTTGATATTAACCTCAGTAGAGGGAAGCTTCTGGGTCCTCCAGAGGCGTCTAGTTAAAAATGGCGCCGGCCAAAAAATGGCGCCCCCTTCTGCCCGATATATGTTTAAAACGATATTTATCGTTTTAAAGGTTAAAATAGTGCAGAACGAAATTTATCGTTTTAAAACTGTTTTTTTTTTTTTTTTTGGTCCTGCCTGAACGATATTTATCGTTTTAACCCCTGCTTTGCTGCCGTGTGGAAAATATCTGCCCGCCGGCTTTAATGTTTAGTAGCAAAGCCCCCTTAAAAGCTAAAAACACCAAATTTGCAGGGAATGTTAAGAAGAATATTGTGAACAAGAGGAAAAAAAATCTTTCAAAAAGACCTTATAGTTTTTGAGAAAATCGATTTTGAATATTCTTCTTCTGACCGTGGGAAAATTAAACGCCCGCCGACTTTAGCGGTTAATAGCAAAGCCCCTTTAAATGTCAGAAACACCAAATGTGTAGGGAATGTTAAGAAAAATAGTGGGAACACGAAGAAAAAAAAATTGTTCAAAAAGACCTTATAGTTTTTGAGAAAATCGATCTTAAATCTTCAAAGGAAATGTAACTATTTAAATCGCGTACTGACATTCCCGTGGAAACTTTTCCCGCCGACTTTAGCAGTTAATAGCAAAGTCCCCTTAAATCCTAGCAACACCAAATTTGCAGGATATGTTAAAAAGATACTGGGAAACAATATTTTAAAAAAAAATTGAAATTTTTTTTTTTTTTTTTTTTAAATTAAAATTTTTGGGTTATGTTCAGAGTGTGGGAAAAGTTTTGAAAAAAATGACGTGGGGTCCCCCCTCCCGAGCCTCTGTAACCCCTTGTCTCCCATGCAGGCTGGGATAGCCAGAATGCGGAGCCCCGGCCGACTGGGGCTTCGCACCCTGAGCTATACCAGCCCGCATGGTCCATGGTATGGGGGGGCTTCGGGGGGGAGGGGCGGCCAAGCCTTCCCCTCCCCCCCGGAGCCCTTGTCCAATCCATGGACAAGGGGCTCTTCCCCACCTCCGGTGCCCCAGGAGGAGGTGGGGGCGACGACTCCCTGGGGGGGGGGTTGATGGTGGCATCTGGGAGTCCCCTTTAAGAAGGGGAACCCAGATGCCTGCCCCCCTCCCAGGAGAAATGAGTATAGGGGTGCAGGAGTACCCCTTACCCATTTCCATAAAGGGTTAAATGAAATAAAAACACAACAACGAGAAAAGTCCTTTAATGTTCTAAATTCACCAGAAATACTTACCTGTACCTTTAAGAAAAAAATCCCACGTCAATTAGGTCCCACGACAGTATCCTCCATCTTGCGACCTTCAGTTACATGTTGATTGAAGATCTCCGCCGCCCCGACGCCACACACGCCGCCTCCGCCGCACTCACTGCTCTTAGCTATACTTAGTATAGCTAAGAGCAAAAAGCATCTTTAAATTTTAGCTCCAATGGTCCCCATTGGTTCCTTAACAGACCAATGGGGATCAGGAGGATCCCCATTGGTCGATAAGGAACCAATGGGGAGCCTTGGAGCCAAAATTTAAAGATGCTTTTTGTTCTCAGCTATACTAAGTATAGCTGAGAGTTGCGTCTATGCGTCTATATAGACGCATTAGCGCTAGCTGCCGCTGCCCTCCCCGCCTCTCCCCACCTGTCACCCTCACCCATGCTGGCACCCATGGGTGCATTGGGTGTCAGCATGGGTGAGGGTGACAGGTGGGTGGAGGCAGGGAGGGCAGCGGCAGCTAGCGCTAATGCGTCTATATAGACGCATAGACGCAACTCTCAGCTATACTTAGTATAGCTGAGAGCAGTGCGGCGGAGGCGGCGTGTGTGGCGTCGGGGCGGCGGAGATCTTCAATCAACATGTATCAGAAGATCGCAAGATAGAGGATACTGTCGTGGGACCTGATTGGCGTGGGATTTTTTTCTTAAAGGTACAGGTAAGTATTTGTGGTTAATTTAGAACATTAAAGGACTTTTTTCGTTGTTGCGTTTTTATTTCATTTAACCCTTTGTGGAAATGGGTAAGGGGTACTCCTGCACCCCTATACTCATTTCTCCTGGGAGGGGGGTGGGCATCTGGGGGTCCCCTTCTTAAAGGGGACTCCCAGATGCCACCATGAACCCCCCCCCCAGGGAGTCGTCGCCCCCGCCTCCCTTGCCCCAGGTGGAAAAAAACGACGTGGGGTCCCCCCCTCCCGAGCCTCTGTAACCCCTTGTCTCCCATGCAGGCTGGGATAGCCAGAATGCGGAGCCCCGGCCGACTGGGGCTTCGCACCCTGAGCTATACCAGCCCGCATGGTCCATGGTATGGGGGGGCTCTGGGGGGGAGGGGCGGCCAAGCCTCCCCCTCCCCCCCGGAGCCCTTGTCCAATTCATGGACAAGGGGCTCTTCCCCGCCTCCGGTGCCCCAGGTGGAGGCGGGGGCGACGACTCCCTGGGGGGGGGGGGGTTCATGGTGGCATCTGGGAGTCACCTTTAAGAAGGGGACCCCCAGATGCCCACCCCTCTCCCAGGAGAAATGAGTATAGGGGTGCAGGAGTACCCCTTACCCATTTCCACAAAGGGTTAAATGAAATAAAAACGCAACAACGAAAAAAGTCCTTTAATGTTCTAAATTAACCACAAATACTTACCTGTACCTTTAAGAAAAAAATCCCACGCCAATCAGGTCCCACGACAGTATCCTCTATCTTGCGATCTTCTGATACATGTTGATTGAAGATCTCCGCCGCCCCGACGCCACACACGCCGCCTCCGCCGCACTGCTCTCAGCTATACTAAGTATAGCTGAGAGTTGCGTCTATGCGTCTATATAGACGCATTAGCGCTAGCTGCCGCTGCCCTCCCTGCCTCCACCCACCTGTCACCCTCACCCATGCTGACACCCAATGCACCCATGGGTGCCAGCATGGGTGAGGGTGACAGGTGGGAAGAGGCGGGGAGGGCAGCGGCAGCTAGCGCTAATGCGTCTATATAGACGCATAGACGCAACTCTCAGCTATACTTAGTATAGCTGAGAACAAAAAGCATCTTTAAATTTTGGCTCCAAGGCTCCCCATTGGTTCCTTATCGACCAATGGGGATCCTCCTGATCCCCATTGGTCTGTTAAGGAACCAATGGGGACCATTGGAGCTAAAATTTAAAGATGCTTTTTGCTCTTAGCTATACTAAGTATAGCTAAGAGCAGTGAGTGCGGCGGAGGCGGCGTGTGTGGCGTCGGGGCGGCGGAGATCTTCAATCAACATGTAACTGAAGGTCGCAAGATGGAGGATACTGTCGTGGGACCTAATTGACATGGGATTTTTTTCTTAAAGGTACAGGTAAGTATTTCTGGTGAATTTAGAACATTAAAGGACTTTTCTCATTGTTGTGTTTTTATTTCATTTAACCCTTTATGGAAATGGGTAAGGGGTACTCCTGCACCCCTATACTCATTTCTCCTGGGAGGGGGGCAGGCATCTGGGTTCCCCTTCTTAAAGGGGACTCCCAGATGCCACCATGAACCCCCCCCCCCCAGGGAGTCGTCGCCCCCACCTCCTCCTGGGGCACCGGAGGTGGGGAAGAGCCCCGTGTCCATGGATTGGACAAGGGCTCCGGGGGGGAGGGGAAGGCTTGGCCGCCCCTCCCCCCCAAAGCCCCCCCATACCATGGACCATGCGGGCTGGTATAGCTCAGGGTGCGAAGCCCCAGTCGGCCGGGGCTCCGCATTCTGGCTATCCCAGCCTGCATGGGAGACAAGGGGTTACAGAGGCTCGGGAGGGGGGACAGTACGTCATTTTTTTCAAAACTTTTCTCACACTCTGAACATAACCCAAAAATTTTAATTTAAAAAAAAAATAAATAAAATGTTTCAATTTTTTTTTTAAAATATTGTTTCCCAGTATCTTTTTAACATATCCTGCAAATTTGGTGTTGCTAGGATTTAAGGGGACTTTGCTATTAACTGCTAAAGTCGGCGGGAAAAGTTTCCACGGGAATGTCAGTACGCGATTTAAATAGTTACATTTCCTTTGAAGATTTAAGATCGATTTTCTCAAAAACTATAAGGTCTTTTTGAACAATTTTTTTTCTTCGTGTTCCCACTATTTTTCTTAACATTCCCTACACATTTGGTGTTTCTGACATTTAAAGGGGCTTTGCAATTAACCGCTAAAGTCGGCGGGCGTTTAATTTTCCCACGGTCAGAAGAAGAATATTCAAAATCGATTTTCTCAAAAACTATAAGGTCTTTTTGAAAGATTTTTTTTTCCTCTTGTTCACAATATTCTTCTTAACATTCCCTGCAAATTTGGTGTTTTTAGCTTTTAAGGGGGCTTTGCTATTAAACATTAAAGCCGGCGGGCAGATATTTTCCAAACGGCAGCAAAGCAGGGGTTAAAACGATAAATATCGTTTGGGAGCAATACAAATATAAATATAAACGATAAATATCGTTTTTAAAGCCGGCGCCATTTTTTAGCTGTCAAAAACGAAAAATAACTAGTGATAATGGTTCTCTATGGGGGCGCCGTTTTTTAACTACGATAAATGGCGCCATTTTTAACGGACCCCCTCCAGAGTCCTTCCTGATCATCCTGCAGGCCACCTCTGGTTGTTGGGACTCTCTTCTTTGTGGCAATGCTCCCATCCATGAACAAATGCCTGGTGGAGGCGCATGGTTGGACTGTGTCTGTACAGTAGCATCTCAGCGGGCAGCGGGGTCCTGGAAGAAGCAGAGCAGAGATGGATCGCTCTGTTGGAGGGGACTCAGGGGAGCCAGCCTTGCAGGGACAGAGAGGGGACATGGGTGCCACTGCCAGATATGTGTAGAGCACACATACTGGCTGAAATGTGCTGCTCATTATAGGCTGGCTGTTCCGTAGTTGTGCACAGTGATCACATTGGAAGCTTTTGGCTCAGCTCAGCATAGCTCAGTAACTTTGCAGGCACTGTGATTGCAGGGCAATATGATCCTCCTGCACTGGGCACTAAACAGCTGCACTTATCTTCTGGGAATGCTTTCTTTCACTGTGCAACGTTTCCATTCAAGGTATACAGATGAACATGTAGGTGAAATATATGTAAAGCATATGATTGCAGCATGTGGGTATTGTGTGCAAACAAACATTTCTGCTCTCTGCGCATCCCTCTTCCCTTCTCTGTCCATTCCCTGCCCTCTGTCCTTCTTCTCCCCTTCTCTGTGTGTCCACCCCCCTCTCCTTCTCCTGCCGATAGTCATTTCACCACCCGAATGCTTCCCTTGTAAAATGATCCGAGATTCGGATCAAAGATCCGGATCTTTTCAATGATCCGATTCGAATCATCCGGATCATTGAAAAGATCCGAACTTCCCATCTCTACTGCCTCGGCCTCCAGCTGTTTGCCTCTGAGTCTCACTGTCAGAGTGTCAGTTAGTGTTGTCCGGATCATGAACGATTCGGATCTTTGATCCGAATCTATTATATGAGTCGATCATCCGAATCATCAAAATGAGTGATTGGGATCGCAAAAGGGGCGGGGCCAGGAGCGACACGCCCCCTCTCAGCGGGCAGCGGGGTCCTGGAAGCAGAGCTGAGATGGATCGCTCTGTTGGAAGGGAGGCAGCCTTGCAGGGAGACAGGTAGATGAGAGAGAGGGGACATGGGTGCCACTGCCAGATATGTGTAGAGCACACATACTGGCTGCAATCAGGGCCGGATTTGTGGAAAGGCCTGGAAGGCACGTGCCTAGGGCGGAGCCAAGGAAAGGGGCGGGTTGACAAACGAGCAGTCAATCTGCCAACCAGGCTCGCCACAGCCACTGACACTATTCCCACAGTAAGTGCCATGTTTGTTAGCAGCCGCCCCCTGCTTTGCTCTGCACACAAATGCATGTTTATGTGTGCAGCAGCGGCTAATGACAGGAAAAGAGCGGGCAGCTTTACTAACTTGAGTGTGACAGGAGCAGGGGCTATATCGCTGCAGCCCTGCTCGCTGTCATTCTCCTAGACATCAGATGGTAAGGCTGCCCCGCCCCCGCTTCCTCCGGGAGTTCTGCTCTGTGTTCAGCAGACAGGAAAGTGAAAGGAAGCTCATCTCCTCCCCCTGTTTTCCACATGGCTACTGTGCGTAGGAATTGTACAGCTGCCCGGTCCTGGTGTGACATCCTGTGAGGGAAAGAGACAGCATGGGGTGATTGAGTGGAGGAAGGGACCCAGGACACTAAGTTGATTAAGGTACTGCTTAAAGTGGATGTACACATTTCTGGAGTTTTTTCCAGCCCGCAGCCCCCCCAAAGTGTTCTTGCCCCTCATTTCCTTAGAAGACCTCTTTGTCATAGCTGTCACCCCTCTTAAAAAGCTACAAATGGGCACAGTTATAGCTATGGCACATGAAAAGTCCTGTGTGCACAGCGCCTCCTCGATTATGCTTCCCAGTGGCTGTGCACAGCAGCGATGGCCAGTAAGGTTCTGTGCATGTGCGATCTGGATTATTTTCAAACTACGCATGTGCAGAATGATCTGGGCCACGGCCGCCTTGCTGCTTCAAAGCATCATGCACCATAGCTGAGGTCAGTTGCAGCTTTTTAAAGAGAACCCAAGGTGGGTTCTAAGAATCCTAACAGCACACAGAGGCTGGGTCTGCATATAATGCCCAGCCTCCGTTGCTATACAGCATCCCCCACAGCCCCCCCCCCCCCCCCTGCGCTCTGCTGTCCCCATAAATCAAACTCTGTGCTAGAGAATTCGCTAGCTGGCTGTTAACCTCTTGATGTGTCAGTCTCGCTGCTTCCCCGCCTCCTCTATGTCGCCACTCTGTGCCTGCGTCCCTTCCCTCCCCGCTGATTGGAGGGAAGGGATGCAGGCGGGGAGCGGAGATATAGAGGAGGCGGGGGAGCAGCGAGACTGACACATCCAGAGGTAAACAGCCGGCTATCGACATGCTGTGTGTCGCTAGCACGGCTTTGATTTATGGGGACAGCAGAGAGCAGGGGGGGCCTGTGGGGGACGCTGTATAGCAACAAAGGCTGGGCATTATATGAAGACCTAGCCTCTGTGTGCTATTAGGATTCTTAGAACCCACCTTAGGTTCTCGTTTAAGTGTGGCTATTGCAGATGGAGAGGAGTCTAAAGTAACTGAGGGGCCAGGAGCAGTATCCCACCCCTGCCGCGGGAAGAAGCCCAAGTATGTGTAAATCCTGTTTTGTTTTTGTTTCGTTCACATTTTCTGGAGTTGTGTGGTGATGTTTTTTTTTTATTCTTTAAAGCACACCTGAGCTTTGTTTAAAACTTTGCATTTTTACTTACCTGGGGCTTCTTCCAGCCCCCTGTAGTCCGTGAGGTTCCACAGCATTCTCTGAGCCCCTCCATTCTCCCACTGGCGGCTTTGTAAGTTTGGCACTCTGAGTGCGCATGCACAGTTCCATTCACACAACCTTCTCAAGTATGCCCCCCCCCATTCCATCCTGGTCCTTTAACTCATACTGTGGCCCCAGTTCTGGTCCTCACGTCTCCCTAATGCATGGGTGGGAGGAGGGTCATCTGATTACCTATACTGAGAGTGTAAAAGCACTACCGTACTGTGTATATGCAAGTATATGCCTAGTAGCACAAAGTGGCTTTGTGCTACTGGGCATGTACTGACCATACTCGAGCATGATCAGTACAATAGGGCTTGTACACAGAGGGAAGCGCAGCCTTGAGGAAGAAGAAGGCCCCAAGCAGTGGTGGGGTCTGAATATGATCAGAGGGTCCCAACACTGGAACAATGGGCCCCAGGAGGATCTACTATGGTAAGTATCTAATTTTTTATTTTGCTTCAAGTTCACTCTAAGGCCATAGTCTTGAGGGAAAAGTGTGTGTAAGTTGGGGGGTGGGGTTTGTTGAGATGCTGTTGATCAGGGGGCGGCTGGTGAAAGTGGGCCTTGGGTGGTAAAAAGTAGAAATCCGGCCCTGGCTGCAATGTGCTGCCCATTATAGGCTGGCTGTTCCGTAGTGCTGCACAGTGAACACATTGGAAGCTTTTTGCTCAGCACAGCTCAGTAACTTTGCAGACAGTGTGATTGAAAGGCAATATAATCCTCCTGCACTCGGCACTAAACAGCTGCACTTATCTTCTGGGAATGCTTTCTTTCACTGTGCGACCTTTTCTTTCAAAGTGTACAGATGAACATATAGGTGAAATATATGTAAAGCATATGACTTCAGCATGTGGGTATTACCTGCAAACATTTCTGCTCTCTGCTCGTCCCTCCTCCCTTCCCTGTCCACTCCCTGCCCTCTGTCCATCTTCTCCCCTTCTCTGTGTGTCCACTCCCTCCCCTTCTCCTGTCCACAGACCTGTCCTGCTGTTCATTTCACCCCCGAATGCTTCCGGTAGTAAAATGATCCGAGATTCGGATCAAAGATCCGGATCTCTTCAATAATCCGATTCGAATCATCCGGATCATTGAAAAGATCCGAACTTCCCATCTCTAGTGTCAGTCTGTCACAGCTGTGTCACGGATGGTTACCGCCCTCCTCAACCATCTCCTGCAGCAGCACTACATTCATTGGTGGTAGCTTCTCAACCTATTTGATGTTGATCCATACTAAATAAGAGCAAAACACGCCCAACACATTGATCATCCAATCAGGTTATCCTCCCTGCCCAGAGCGATAGTGCTCTTTTCAATAAAGTTTTTTTCAGGGAAAAAAAGAGATGCTGCTGCAGCGCTATTGGTTGATGGATTTGAATTGAGGCGGTTGTGTGCCCAGTGCAGAGAGAGCTACACACACTTGAATTGAGAAAATGGAAGCGCCAATTCATGTAAATGCAGAAGGTGAGATGCCTGTGTGCAATTACCGGGGAGGAGGGGGTGCATGGCGGGTGTATTCAGGAGCGGACTGCTCAGTGGGAAGGAGGTATCTGCAAGCTAGTAAATGTACACAGTGACAGCGTGAGGCAGAACAGAGAGAGGCTTGCCTGCAGGGTCTGTGGGGATAGAATCTGTCTGGTCTCTCACCGTTGTCCTAATGATGGCATGTGCACCTCTAGACATTGTATTGTCTAGGATGGTTGTAAAGTTTTTGACAGTCCCTAAACTCCAGGAGGGCTGCTGCTTACAGGTTGTATGTGAGATTGGCAGGGACAGGAGTCTTTGACAAGTAGCCTCTGTGTGACGCAGGACTGATTCAGAGAAGAGTTTTCTGCTCCATCTCAGGCTATTCTCAGAGTGAACCAGAGCTCATAGGAGTGTATAACAGGCTACAATGGACCAAAAAGCGTTCTTACTAAAATGCTATAGAAATCAAAAGTTTATATTCTTACAGTGTACCTGAGATGGGGCTTTAAAAAGAAAATATACTCCAGTTCCCTCTGGCATGACCGCTCCCTTGTCGTCCTTAGTCGCTGCCTGCTTTGTCCGCAACTGGCCCCGTTAAGTTGGCGCAGTCTGGCCACATGCGCTCCCCTGTCGCGTTCTGTGCCTGGGCTGTAGTGCTGCGCAGGTGCAGAGCGCTCCACGCAATGGAAGCACAGCTGCAGCACACATGCACAGTTGGACCCGGAGGACTAACCAGGGCCAATTGCTGAAAAAATCGGGAGGAGGACGACGACGAGGGTATGTACCGATTCCGGATTGATATCGGCATGAAATTTATTGGGAATCGGCCTGGGGGGTATGGCCAGCCAACACCTCTCTCTCTAATCAGATTTGATTAGAGAGACATGTCGCTTGGTTGAATCTGCCCATCATCGCAAGATGTATGGCCACCTTTAGCAACAAGACTATATATACTCTATAAAGCACTGCAGAAGATGTTGGCGCTATATCCATACTAAATAATCATCATATATGCTTCCATATAAACTGTATCACTATGTACACAGTATATTCTGTGCACCTATCTTCCCAGTGTATGCTTCAATACGCACTATACTTTCAGTACACTGTATAAACCTGGCTGTCCCATGTATGTGTGTAGTGCTGCTCCCCTCTTCTGTACACATAATGTTTACACCTCACATGTGTTTGTGGCTCACGTGTCATGTACGCATATCATGTACACACCTCACATGTGGCTGAGCAGACACGACATGTTAGAAGTGTATATGCACACTGCAGATGTAACATGCAAAAGGCTTGCACATATGCTCTGCAGTTGTTTCCGCGGAGCACATATGTCGGCGCTAGCGTGGTTGAGGTGAACCAGTGTGAAAGTCCATAAGGGAAATTTCGCTTATTGTGTGGACTGCACCTTAAAGGGAACCTTAACTGAACGGGGGGTAAAGAGTTTCACTTACCTGGGGCTATTACCAGCCCCCTGCAGCAGTCCTGTGCCCTCGGCGCCACTCTGGAATCCTCTGGTCCCCCGCTGTCACTTAGTTTCGTTTTTGACGACTCACCAGTCGCCGGCCGCCATGCGCATTATTGGATGCATTCACCAATGCAATTAGCGCTATTGCGGACCGCAGCGCGTACAAAAATACGCGTTGCCGCATTCTGCACGCGTAGATATGCTTCAACGCGTATTTTTGTACGCTTTGCGGTCCGCAATAGCGCTAATTGCATTGGTGAATGCGTCCAATAATACGCATGGCGGCCGGCGACTGGTGAGTCGTCAAAAACGAAACTAAGTGACAGCGGGGGACCAGAGGATTCCAGGGCGGCGCCGAGGGCACAGGACTGCTGCAGGGGGCTGGTAATAGCCCCAGGTAAGTGAAACTCTTTACCCCCCGTTCAGTTAAGGTTCCCTTTAAAGGACAACTGAGTTGAAAATAATATGGAGGCTGCCATATTTATTTCCTTTTAAACTATACTGCTTGCCTGCCAGCTCTGCTGGTCTATTTGGATGCAGTGGTGTCTGAATCGCACCAGAAACGAGCATGTGGCTAATCTTGTCAGAAACCTCTGATCTGCTGCATGCTTGTTCAGGGTCTATGGATAAAAGTATTTGAGGCAGATCATCAGCAGGATAGCCATGCAACTGGTATTGTTTAAAAGTAAATAAATATGGCAGCCTCCATATCCCTCTCCAGTGTTCTCCCCGGAATTTTTTTTCCCAGCCGGGTGGCATGAAAAAGAAGCCGGGTGGGGCGAGATGACATAATGCAGGGCCGGTGCTTCTGTGTGCAACTCTGCTTAAAGCACAGGAGATAAGCCGATGACAGCTGGGTGCTAACCAAAACTAGCCGTGTGGAGCACCCGGCTAAAAGAACCTGGGGAGAACACTGCCACTTGCTTCAGTTGTTCTTTGAACTGCTAGGTTTCAGATAGGTTGTAGTAGTAATATACTCAGACCATTTGGCCAGTTAGAATGCTTCAAGGTGTACATGTTGCTGTGATTGGATAACTGTTCCTTATCGCATTTCACCCTGGCTGAAGTTGATCTCTTTAATTTGTGTATATTGATGAGAAAATGTCTTATATCCAGTATATTTTACTTTAAATTCTGGTTGTATTTTTTTGATATTCTCCACAGAGGAGCTTCGAAGGAAGTTGTTGAAATATTTGGCAGCGAAGGGAAAGTTGAAGCCTCAAAATAACCAGAAGTAAGTGTGAGGATATTTTTCAGTGCTGAATGGTAGTGAGATTTGCTCACAAAAAATCAAGCTACACTATGGATTTACAGAAACATGAAACCTCTGATGCAGTGATTTATTACCCTGAAACTTGGGGCTTGCTAAGGGGGGAATCCTGACGTGTTGGGAAAGCTGACTTAAGCAGCCCATACACTCAGCCGATTTTCTGGCCGACCGATCGATCCTGATCAATCGATTCCGATCAATCGATTGCAAATCGGTTGGCCAATCGACCGATCGACGGCCGATTTCGATGGATTTCCATCGAACTTGCAGGGTGGAAAATTTAGGTCGATCTGATGAGATTGCTTATCAGTTTGCATTGGCCTTAATGGAAATCTGATGGCAAAAAAATGCCATCAGATCGAATTTCAATAGATTTCAAACTGAAATCTATTGGAATTCTATCCTGGTAAAAAATGTTCTAAAAACGCATCAGATAGATCATCAGATGCATTTCTTATCTATCTGTTGCCAATCTGACGAGTGTATGGGCCCACTTTAGACTCTGTCTGAAAAGTGTCAATGTTGGCCTATCACTTTCGAGGACAATGTCACTAACCAGGCAGATGTAAGGCTTTGTTCATGCTGTCAGTTTGTTCACCCAGTGCAGAAATGCCATGAACTGACAGCACATGTAAGTTAGTGGGCTTCTTCACATTTTCACGTGTTTTCCCTTCACCCAAAAGAGCTTAGAATTGTTCACTACTTTCTGCATATCATAGTTTTATTTATTTATTTATTTTAAATTAAAATTACTTAAAGAGACTCCGTAACAAAAATTGCATCCTGTTTTTTATCATCCTACAAGTTCCAAAAGCTATTCTAATGTGTTCTGGCTTACTGCAGCACGTTCTACTATCACCATCTCTGTAATAAATCAACTTATCTCTCTCTTGTCAGACTTGTCAGGCCTGCGTCTGGAAGGCTGCCAAGTTCTTCAGTGTTGTGGTTCTGCTATGAACTCCCCCATCCAGGCCCCTCTCTGCACACTGACTGTGTGATATTTAGATTAGTGCAGCTTCTCTCTGTTCTATTATCTTTTACAAGCTGGATAAATCCTCCTCTGAGCTGGCTGGGCTTTCACATACCGAGGAATTACATACAGGCACAGCTGTCTGCACTCTGCAGGAAGAAATAGCCTGACACTTCAGTGGAAGATAGCTGCAGGGGGAAAGAAACACACAAATGATTTCTTGAGATTCAAAAGGAAGGGTGTATACAGCCTGCTTGTGTATGGATGTATTTTCTATGTGTGGACATACTGTACATCAACCTACTTCCTGTTTTGGTGGCCATTTTGTTTGTTTATAAACAAGCTTTTTAAAACTGTTTTTAACCACTTTTAATGCGGCGAGGAGCGGCGAAATTGTGACAGAGGGTAATAGGAGATGTCCCCTAACGCACTGGTATGTTTACTTTTGTGCGATTTTAACAATACAGATTCTCTTTAAAAAACAGACTTTTTGCCCTTTAAAAACCAGAGCAATTTTCACATCATGCTCCTCCCATTCATTAGCCAGTAACTTTGTTAGTTATCACACCAAAATTATCTATTTTTTTTTTTTCACCACAAATTAGGCTTTCTTTGGGTAGTACTTTTTGCTAAGAATTATTTTTATTTTATATACATTCTAAAGGGAATAATGAAGAAAAAAAATTATTTCTCAGTTTTCAGCTATTATAGCTTTATTATAAAATGTGCTGGTCAAATAAGTATTGGATTAGAGTTCCATGCCAGTATATACAAAGGTTGCGATTGGTGAATGGTAGTTGAGAGATCAGCCTATTGGATTGGGGCGGACATGATTTGGGGAAGCGAAGGTGGATCTAGTGTGAAGTCTCCACTGCCCATTGAAATGGGTATACCTTGGTATTCTGGCGAAAGATGCAGTGTGCCATGTCGCGTTTATAATTGAAGACTTAGCACAGTTTTGAAATGAAATAAAATAAAATTGTATCCTAACTGGCCCCACATGGGGCTGTTATAATAGATGATCGATTTTATGTTTGCTGCCATTCAAAAAAGGATCATTTGCACAGTCTTTTAATACAGTATATTTGGACCTTTAGTCCAGCCACATCTCTGAATAAAATAATCAGTACAGATGCTGTCCTCCTGCCTCTTTGTAGCTGTAGGTTTTGGAATTGTTCATCATGTTGCTGTGGATTTAGAGATCTGTCAGAAATGTTGTATTATGATTTTGTTTCTTATACAGGCCTTACCTAAAGGATACCACCAATGTCCAAAATAGATGTCTGCCGCCACCTAAAAAGGTAAATAAACACAGAAAAACTATGAATGATTAAACCGTGACTCCATTTACACTGACATAACCGTTCATGAAAGCGGAATTACCCTTTAAAATGTTTGTACTTCTTTCTGACTCATCTACTGGTATTTAAAGTGAGTTTATCAGCCACATTGTATTTATATCTGCTTTATGTTTTAGGTGTATGAAAATAAGGATGTTTACAATAAAGGTGCCAAATGTGATGTTAAGAATACCAGGTTACCTCAGAGATCAGTGGCAGGAAAAATACCTGCCCACCCAAATGTTCCATACAACAAAGCGGACACTAAAGCGTTCTCTAAAATCCATGCGTCGTACAGTCTGCCCAGTGCAAGGCCTGAACAAACCGTACAGGACAAAGATGTGGGTTCCATGAAGCAGCTAGCTGGAAGGAAGTCTTCTTCCACCATGCCTCAGATTACAGGAAGCGAGGCTGAAAGTGGAAATGTTGGCCTAACCATCCTTTTAACCAAGAGTCAAGAAGTAAATAAAACCAGAGTTTCTGGAGTTCATGTGTTGGACAATTCCTTCCTTTCTAGCGAAGGACAGTCTGAAGCCAAGGATGTCAAAAGCCATGACGGAAAGAGCCTTGCTAATGAAGGACAGAAATTACTTCAGCCCTCTTCCAAAATGCCTGTGAGAAAAAGCCAAGCACACACCCCTATACCAAAATCTATGTGTCACAAGTCTGACTGTCCTCCACCATCTTGTATACCAGTACCCACAAAAAGTGCTGGACATATCCGCATAGTCTCAAGAGTGACTCAGCCTGGGCTTAAGGTGGGGTCTGCAACTGAGAGGAGCTTCTTGATTAAATCTGCTAGGACTAATACCTCACAGCCAAAGCCACAGCCCACTGTACAGAAGAAGATTGAAAATTCCACAACCCAAAAGCTGGACTGTACTGCTAAACTAAACTCTGATGTACGCTCTGCATCTTCATCAGCCGTGGCACAGAAGAAAGTTGACTCTTCGGGGAGATGTAGTACAACACAGAAGGACAATAAACCACTTGGTGTTCAGAACCGTCGCTCTGTTACTAAACCAGCCGTTTGGCAGACAAACACAGGGCCTGTCTTATGCAATAAGGGACCTGGCAAACGGCAAATTGGCAGCAGTAATCAGAGAAAAAGTAAAGGAGGCGGGCAAGAAGGGGTCACGGACACTAATGAAAGCCAACCTGCTACATTTTCCTCAGTCGCCAGTGAAATCGCCAGCAAACCCCAAACACCCAAGATGACTGGAGAGGACCGCAGGTAAATGGACGAATAATCGTAAGGATTACTGTAGTAGTTTAAAGTGTACCTGTGATTAATTTAGAAGTAAAAATTTATACTTACCAGGGGCTTCCTCCAGCCACCTTTGGCCTGATCGCTCCCTCGGCGTCTTCCTGGATCATTCTCAATCCTCCTGGTATTCAAAGCTATTGGGAGCCATAGCAGAGGATCCAGGAGACTGAGGACGGTGGTGAGGGAGCGATCAGGCTGAAGGGGGTTGAAGGAAGCCCCATGTATGTATGTATACATTTTTACTTTTAATCTCAATCTTACTTTAAAGTGTACCTGAGATGATATGGTACATGTACAGTGCTAAACACTTTCTTTCGTTTTCTGCCTAAAATAGTTAATCTTCAGGCATGCAAGTGAGTTTCTCTCTCTTCAGACCCTTGTTAGAATATAGTGTACCCCTCACTGATCAGGAACTACAGCAATGAGACTCTCTTCCTGGCAAAGAGCTTTTGACTGCAGGGGGGGGGGGGGGGGGGGGGGGGGGGGTGATAAAGGTCAATAGTTAATGTTTTTTTTTTTTTTTTTTTTTTTTTAGCTCTGAGACACTTAATAGATTGCCATTGAGCAGTGACAATAAAACATTAATTTTTATATTGTGAATTTTTTTTTTTTTTTTGGTAGGAAAGATGCATTTGTTTCTCATTTTCATTTTATCATACTGTATTTTTTAAATACTTAGTGTTGCAGTATGTCAATGTGCAGAGACTATGGCTGCAACAGGGGATAGAGGACCAAGTAAATGTTAAAGGAAACATGAAGCGGGAGGTATATGGAGGCTGCCATGTTTCCTAAGATCAGTTGCTGGGCTGTCCTTTAAAGAGACTCCGTAACAAAAATTGCATCCTGTTTTTAATCATCCTACATGTTCCAAAAGCTATTCTAATGTGTTCTGGCTAACTGCAGCACTTTCTACTATGACAGTCTCTGTAATAAATCAATGTATCTTTCCCCTGTCAGACTTGTCGGCCTGTGTCTGGAAGGCTGCCAAGTTCTTTAGTGTTGTGGTTCTGCTATGAACTCACCTTCCTGGCCCCTCTATGCACACTGCCTGTGTGTTATTTAGATAAGAGAGAAGAGAGAAGCTGCTCTAATCAGCTGGATAAATCGTCCTCTGAGCTGGCTGGGCTTTCACATACTGAGGAATTACAAACAAGGGCAAAGCTGTTTGCAAGAAGAAAAGAGCAGCCTGAAACTTCAGTGCATGGGGGAAAGAAAAACAAAAATGATCTCTTGAGATTCAAAAGGAATGCTGTATACAGCCTGCTTATGTATGGATGTATTTTCTATGTGTGGACATACTGTACATCAACCTACTTCCTGTTTTGGTGGCCATTTTGTTTGTTTACAAACAAACTTTTTAAAACTGTTTTTAACCACTTTTAATGTGGCGAGGAGCGGCGAAATTGTGACAGAGGGTAATAGATGTCCCCTAACGCACTGGTATGTTTACTTTTGAGCGATTTTAACAATACAGATTCTCTTTAAGTAACCCTGTATTGAGAGGGATATGGAAGCTGCATATTTATTGAACTTTATACAATGCCTAATGCCTAGCTGTGCTGCTGGCCCTGTGCCTCTAGTACTTCCAGCCACTGACCCAGATCAAGTATGCACATCAGGTGCTGTGACTGTACTTGCTACATGCTGCTTCTAGATTTTCAGGAGTGTGATTCAGATACTACAGTATGCTGTTGTGTAGGGCTGAAAGATTTATCGATTTTAAATCGAAATCACGGAAATGACGATTCCGTGATCGCCAGAGCGGCGTTTTTTCACGATTTCCTGTGGAGCTGCACCCTCCCGCTGTGCTGTAGTAAATGGCCAGCAGTGCCCTTCTCCCGCTGTGCACAGCTCTGTGTTATAATAGCAGCAGCTCTTAATGCACGCAGCGACTCTTATCTCTCCTTCCGCCTTATGCCTTCTCCTCCTCCTACGTCATCAGCCAAGCGGCAAGCATGACCCAGCGGCAGACACATTAATTTGCTCCACGGATTGTTAATTCTGCGTCTCTGCAGACCACAGGGAGAGACAACAGCTATTTAGCTAAACCAGGCTAGTGTCTGGTTTGACTTTCCTCCCCCTTATTCAGCAGTTCCCCCGTCTAGCAAGGATCAGAGAAGGAATTCCCTCCCTCCTTCCCCCTTCCAGAAGTCGTCACTGCCCAAAGTGCAGGAGGAGAGAGCACATGGATCAGCAAGAGGTGGTCAGGGGATTCAATTAACAAGACTGAAGTGTGTGCTGGATAAGTGTGTGTGTGTGTGTGTGTGTGTGTGTGTGTGTGAGTTGCAGGATGTGTATCAGTGAGAGCTGGAGAAGTGTATGTATCAGCGAGTGTATCTGTGTAACCCCTCCCCCCACGGCTTACCTTTACCCTACCAGTACCTACCCCACGCCTAACATTAACTGTCTCCACTGCCAATGTGGCATGATTTGTATCTCCTCCCCCCCCCCCCCCCCCCCCCCCCCCCTCCCTAATATGTGCCGCATGGAAAAACAAGGGGCAGGTGCCATGATATCCCCCCCCCCCTTCCTTCTCTGCCAGTCCTCATTGACCCTCAACATGGTTTAATTTTGGCCCCCTGTTTATTTGATTTTGACACCCTGGTCTAGTGCATCTTCAGCTGGGCGAGCGGCAGGCCTATAAGTAGTATACGGCAGACCTATATTAGTAGTATAGGTACTACTAATAGCATAGGTACTACTCTTCAATACCTTATGCATTACTTCTGGCTTATTATGAGAGTAGAGACTGTTTTTAGCACTATCATATACAGTGATTGTGTGAATGTATATGAGGCTTAAACTATAATTACTCATTGATCATAGCGCCAGGTTTACTCTGTTTGCTGTCACTCCTCCTCCTGACACCCCTCCCCCCCCCCCCCCCCCCGCCTTTTTTGTACAGAGGTAGTCGGGATGAGGCACATGCTGAAGCTTGATTTGAAGAAAATCGTGAATCGAATCAATCGCAATTTCTGACAGAAATCGTGCAATTCAATCCTTTTCCTAAAATCGTTCAGGCCTACTGTTGTGTATCTTTTAGAGCAAAGAGGACGTTCTGAGTTCACTTCCACTTTAAACCTTTTCGGAGAAAGCTGATGCTAGATTCAGAGAGCAAAGTTGTTTCTGTTATAGACTGTCTGATGCATTGCACATGGTCTGTCTGTTATGCATGTTATTTGAATGTGTAAAAACAGTAATGTGGGTTAATGTGTGAATGTTGACTTAATCATTTCAGCCCTCAGTCATTTTTCACCTTATGCATCAGAGCAATTTACACCTCCCATTCATTCGCCAATAACTTTATCACTAATTATCACAATGAATTGATCTATATCTTTCTTTTTTTCTTTTTTTTTTTTTTCCCCTCCACTAATTAGGCTTTTTTTGGATGGTACATTTTTGCTAAGAATTTTTTTTTTTTTTTTTTTTTTTAAATGCATTTTAACAGGAATATTTAAAAAAAAAATGGAAAAAATGCATTATTTCTCAGTTTTCGGCTATTGTAGCATTAAAATACAGGGCTGTGGAGTTGGTACAAAAATCTTCTGACTCAGTTTATGAAACCACCGACTCAAACTTCTATTCCGGGTAGCCAAAATGGCTCCAACCCCTCTGCTCCGACTCCACAGCCCTGAAATAATACATGCTACCATAAATAAAAGCTATATATTTTATTTGCCCATTTGTTCCGGTTATTACACCATTTAAATGATGTCCCTATCACAATGTATGGCGCCAATATTTTATTTGGCCACAAGAAGGCCACAGTCACAATTTTTGTCCTGGAAGCGAACGCTCTCGCTTCCAGGAAGCATGAGTGAGGGAAGCGATCACGTCCAGGCGGCTAAAATGGTTAAAGGACCACTACTGCAAAAAATTTAAAATCTTAAATATGAAAAAAACAGTACATTTCTCCCAGAGTAAAATGTTCATCTTGTATAGATCCTTTCCAGGAAGTGCTTTTGTAAAGAATAAATTGGATGGAAAATCTCAGATGAAGAGATGGACTAGTCAAAAACCTGTCAGATTACTATACTACTGTAAGTGACAGCAACATAGGAGAAAATGTATAGCTCAGTTTACGCTGGAAGGAACATGCTTCTTATTTGTATGTTTTACATACATTTTAAAAAAAATTCTTTTCTTTTTTTATTTATTTATTTTATTTTTGCGATAGTGGTCCTTTAACTCATGTCGAGCAGCACAGTGGCGTAGTGGCCTTGCAGTGCTGGGTCCCCAGGTTGAATCCCAGCCAGGGCACTATCTGCATGTAGTTTGTTCTCTCTGTGTCTGGGGTTTCCTCCAGGCATTCTGATTTCTTCCCACATCCCAAAAACATACACATAAGTTAATTGTCTTCCCATGGCTGAGGAGTCAGAGCAATTTTGGGTACCTGGAGTTGAGGGACAGTTAAGTGACAAGACAATGAACTATGTACAGTGCTGCAGATGTTATCTCTATATAAATACTAAGTAATGATGTCTTAAAGAGACTCCGTAACAAAAATTGCATCCTGTTTTTTATCATCCTACAAGTTCCAAAAGCTATTCTAATGTGTTCTGGCTTACTGCAGCACTTTCTACTTTGACAGTCTCTGTAATAAATCAATGTATCTTTCCCCTGTCAGACTTGTCGGCCTGTGTCTGGAAGGCTGCCAAGTTAAGTGTTGTGGTTCTGCTATGAACTCACCCTTCCTGGCCCCTCTATGCACACTGCCTGTGTGTTATTTAGATAAGAGAGAAGAGAGAAGCTGCTCTAATCAGCTGGATAAATCGTCCTCTGAGCTGGCTGGGCTTTCACATACTGAGGAATTACAAAGAAGGGCAAAGCTGTTTGCAGGAAGAAAAGAGCAGCCCGAAACTTCAGTGCATGGGGGAAAGAAACACACAAATGATCTCTTGAGATTCAAAAGGAAGGCTGTATACAGCCTGCTTGTGTATGGATGTATTTTCTATGTGTGGACATACTGTACATCAACCTACTTCCTGTTTTGGTGGCCATTTTGTTTGTTTACAAACAAACTTTTTAAAACTGTTTTTAACCACTTTTAATGCGGCGAGGAGCGGCGAAATTGTGACAGAGGGTAATAGGAGATGTCCCCTAACGCACTGGTATGTTTACTTTTGAGCGATTTTAACAATACAGATTCTCTTTAAGGCCCATACACACGTCGGATTTTTCTGAACGACCCGTCGTTTGAACGTTCCGTCGTTCAGTCGTTCGCACGTCAAATCCGACGTGTGTACAGACTATCGTTCGGGTGATAAGACTGGTTTCCAGCGATCCGCCGAGCGGATCACTTGAAACCAGTCTTATCACGTGAACGATAGTCCGTACACACGTCTGATTCCGTGTGCGAACGACTGAACGACGGGACGTTCAAACGACCCGTCGTTCAGAAAAATCCGACGTGTGTGTATGGGCCTTTAGTTGTTTGTGTTGTTTAGCACTATTTACATATGCATTACATACAATAATGAGATGGGTCAGGGCAGGGAATTCATTTACCAGCTTCTCCCTGCTGGTTACACTTGGCATGTTCCCCTTCCTGTCTGGAGCAGGCACATTTCACTGAAGCTACAGAACCTTAGACATGTTCTTTTCACCCTTAAGAAAGCAACTTGCGGAATGGCAGCTCTCAAAGGGAAAGACCTACAAACGTCCACCTATGGTGCTTCCACCGAAGCGGCCCCCTACAGCAAAGAAAAAGCAGAATCTAAATGCTTCAGTGTGGGAAGGAATAGAGGCAGAGGAAGAGCTACTGTTTCTGTCCATGAAGATCAACCAGACGCTTAGTGAATGCCTGGCACTGGTGGATAAGGTAAGTGCTGTATAATGGTCTTTAGATTTCTGTTTTTCCACATCTCCATAATGCCTGTTACACACCATGCAATTTCCCATCAGACAGATGGGACGATAGATAATTTTCAACAGATCTTATCGGATTTCCGATCGTTTTTCCAATCAACCAATCTATCTGATGGGAAATTGCATGGTGTATACCAGGCTTTACAAAGATTTCTCCTTGCTTTATATTCTAGAGATGCCAAAGTTCTACTGTGAGCATTGGGCCTCACTAGGGAAATCATGGACCGCAATAAAAACTTCATAGCTTTTGCATTTTTGCCTCATTCTACAGTCTTATTCCTGTCTTTGTACTGTTGAGAAAACGCTACTTGCTCTTTCTGTGATGTCTGCTATAAAGACAAGAAGCAACAAACCACAATAAAAAAAAAAAACGAAAGGTAGTTGGCTTATCCCTACATATTTAAAAAGTAAAAATTGACTGGGCTTGGTTTTTAACCACTAGTTGTTCCGATTACAGTATATCTACGCCCCTTGAGACTTCATCTTACCCTCGGCGTTGATATGCGTACTCTGCCATGATTGCCATCCGTGTGCACCCGTTCTCGTTGCTACACTGATCATGAATGGGAACAGGTGTTCCCAAAACCGATCAAAGTGCCTGTAATCAATCAATGATCACCGGCATCAGACATAATGCAGACATTTTATGCAGTGCTTTATAGAATATACAGAATAACCCTGAGAGGGGACTATCAGCAATTTACAAACCAATTTTCCTTCCAAAGTCCTAGTCTAAGGCCCCATACACACATCAGACCATAGTCTTTTGAAATTGAAAGATCACAGACCAATCTTACCACCCTTCATGTAGTATGAGAGCCATACTCTACACAGTCTTTTCTATGGAGCTGAACTCCACATCAGAAAAAAATCTTTGCAAGATGCTGCACACACAGATGCTGTACAGACACAAAAGATCAGTATCTGCAAAAGATCTGTTCCTGCCAAAAATCCATTCCTGCAAATTGCAATGATAGTCTATGAGATCTGCAGATCATCATACACACATGATTTAACTGACATTCATCTGCAGATCAAGCAATCATCTGCAGATCTGAAAATCCATCCTGGTGGATCTAATCTGCAGATGAATGTCAGTTAAATCATGTGTGTATGATGATCTGCAGATCTCATAGACTATCATTGCAATTTGCAGGAATGGATTTTTGGCAGGAACAGATCTTTTGCAGATACTGATCTTTTGTGTCTGTACAGCATCTGTGTGTGCAGCATCTTGCAAAGATTTTTTTCTGATGTGGAGTTCAGCTCCATAGAAAAGACTGTGTAGAGTATGGCTCTCATACTACATGAAGGGTGGTAAGATTGGTCTGTGATCTTTCAATTTCAAAAGACTATGGTCTGATGTGTGTATGGGGCCTTAAGCTCGGGCCACACTTAAGTCGGATTCCCAACGGCCAGCTGGATTGCACAGTGCAGTACCCACTCTGGTGGTCTGTTTTTGAGTTCCGAGCGGATGCATCTCCATCATAGGCTTCTATAGGAAACTCTTCTGTTTGTCCAGAAAAGTCTTACACGTCGGGAATTTTGCGTTGTGCTGACTGCAACAGATCCAACAATTCTGTTGCAAACTTGACATTTATAAACACATCTAATTAATAAAACAGGATATATCAAAATATACATTTTGTAATCCGTAAACTGGAAAAAGTTTTTCTTCTGCGCTCAAGTGTGAATCAAGCTTTAAAGTGTACCCAAGGCAGCTTAAAATCTAAAAAATAAAAAAAGGGACATAGGCATGTTCCCATCTGAAGGTCATGCCTCAGTGTGCCCTGCTCGCTTGCCTTCTAATAGACTCTCCCCTGCTTGCTCCCACCTGTCCCCCACCCCCTCTACTCTCAAAGGAGAGCACAGATGCTGCGTCTCCAGTATTGTGACCCTAAAGGTCACCAAAGTGAAAGTGATGGATTGGTGTAGCCAGGAGTGGCGTGGAGAGAAGGTAATGGACGCTACCTGATCCGGCAACGAGAGGAATATTTACACTCTATGCAGATAGTTGAAACTGGGATCCTAGAGCTGCAGAGGCAGAGGGCTAGCCACTGCAGTGCCTAGTGGTAACAATTTACAGTGTTGCTGGTTGGTGGCTCTGCTGGCCATTGCGTGACCATTGAAGGAATAAACTCACGGTCATATCTCGTATTGTCATGCCAAGACGGGATTTGCACACATGCTAACTTTTCATCAACCCTTTTGGGAAATACAAGCGTTGACAGATGAGAGAATATGCTGCACAATTTTCAGTCACACTTTTATGGGGGTGCGAGTTTGGAAACTGTTTGTATTTTCCATTTTATTAAGCTACTTTTTTTTAAGAAATTCCAGTTATGACATCCTCTATCTTGCTGGCCTGAGATGGCTTGTTGTTCTAATGCCTTTTCAGCATTGTTGGGTGCAATTGCTTACAGATGCACTGTTAAACAAAAAAACATAGCGGAAACCAGACTGGTTAAAACCGGGGCAGCCAGGGAATGATTTTGTTTTTCCCTTTATAAACCATGTTAGGCCTTTGCTTACCATGATGACTTGCTTTTTACCTCCTTTTTTTTTTTTTTTTGAAGTGTGTTTCGGCAGAGGATATCCATTCTGCCCTGGACAAAATTCCTGAGGGGAAGAAGTTTGCAAAATACTGGGTGTGCAAGGCCAAGCTCCTAGAGCGAGAAGGCATCTTTGATGTAGTCGAGATCTACAAGCAGGGTGTCCAGTGTGGAGCGACTGTAAGTATCAGTGAACTAACATCTCTGTATTGTACAGAGTGCGCACTGACACAGCACCCCTTACTTTCTCCAAGGTTCCATTCATTTCTCTGTTACAGAAGGTGCTCCTGAACATGTAGTACTGGACTTTATTACAAACATCCACTTTTGCTACACCCTCTATACAACATGAGTGAATGTGTGAGTGAGGGCTCCCCTCCCTTTTATACAATAGAAAGCTGCAAATGTACACAAGGTGCCAACCAATACTGCAGGTTTTTTGTTTTTTTTTTAAATCTATAATCTAAGGCTACGTTTATAATGGCTATTGCATTCCCTGTACAAGCAGGAACACAACATAATGGAAAAGTCATATGTTGTACGCTAGCATGCAATCTTAACTGGTTTGTGGTATTTACCTCTTAACGGGAACCTTAACTGAACTGGGGGTAAAGAGTTTCACTTACCTGGGGCTATTAACAGTCCCCTGCAGCAGTCCTGTGCCCTCGGAGCCGCTCTGGAATCCTCCGGTCCCCCGCTGTCACTTAGTTTCGTTTTTGACGGCTCACCAGTCGGCCGGCCGCCATGCGTATTATTGGACGCATTCCCTACTGCAATTAGCGCTGTTGCGGACCGTAACGTGTACAAAAATACGCGTTGCCACATATCTACGCGTGCGGAATGCGGCAACCCGTATTTTTGTACACGTTGCGGTCCGCAACAGCGCTAATAGCAGTAGGGAATGCGTCCAATAATACGCATGGCGGCCGGCCGACTGGTGAGTCGTCAAAAACGAAACTTAAGTGACAGTGGGGGACCCGAGGATTCCAGAGCGGCTCCGAGGGCACAGGACTGTTGCAGGGTGCTGTTAACCTCCTGAGCGGTATGGACGAGCTCAGCTCGTCCATCACCGCCGGAGGCTGCCGCTCAGGCCCTGCTGGGCCGATTTTCTTCAAATAAAAAGCAGCACACGCAGCCGGCACTTTGCCAGCCGCGTGTGCTGCCTGATCGCCGCCACTCGGCGAAAGAGGGTCCCCCCAGCCGCCCGAGCCCTGCGCAGCCGGACCAATCAGTTCCGGCCAGCGCTAAGGGCTGGATCGGAGGCGGCTGACGTCCATGACGTCACTCCGCTCGTCGCCATGGCGACGAGGAAAGCCAAACAAGGAAGGCTGCTCATTGCGGCCTTCCTTGTTTATTCTGGGCGCCGGAGGCGATCGGAAGAACGCCTCCGGAGCGCCCTCTAGTGGGCTTTCATGCAGCCAACTTTCAGTTGGCTGCATGAAATAGTTTTTTTTTTTTATTAAAAAAAAAAACCCTCCCGCAGCCTCCCTGGCGATCTCAATAGAACGCCGGGGAGGTTAATAGCCCCAGGTAAGTGGAACTCTTTACTCCCCGTTCAGTTAAAGAGAGTCTGAAGCGAGAATAGATCTCGCTTCAGACCTCATATATAGCAGGGGCACGTGTGCCCCTGCTAAAACGCCGCTATCCCGCGGCTTAACGGGGGTCCCTGTCCCCCCAAACCCCCTCCGTAATGCGGGGGAGCGCTTCCTGGTTGGGGCAGGGCTAACCGCCGCAGCCCTGCCCCATGCGCGTCTGTCAGCGCGTATCTCCGCCTCTCCCCGCCCCTCTCAGTCTTCCTTCACTGAGAGGGGCGGGGGAGAGGCGGTGATGCGCGTCTGATAGACGCGCTGGGAGGCAGGGCTGCAGCCGTTAGCCCTTGCCTCCAGGAAGAGACAACCAGCGACCATTTTCCGACCAAGGTTTGCGGGGGGTGGGTTGGGGGTGAAGGGACCCCCAATTAGCCGCGGGATAGCGGCGGTTTAGCAGGGGCACACGTGCCCCTGCTATATATGAGAGCTGAAGCAAGATTTAGTCTCGCTTCAGTGTCTCTTTAAGGTTCCTGACATTTTTGACACTTTATTTTTTTTTTAATTTTAAATAGCACTAACTTTTTAATTACCGTACTTATGCATCTTAGTGATCTATATATTGTTTCAGTACAATCTAGGCTTACTTTGGGTAATATTTTCCCTCCACTTTATTTTATTATAGTCCTTTTATGAAAAATTAGGCATAAATGCAGGAAATGCCCTAAATTTTTTTCCGTTTTTTCACCATTTCTAATTTTCAAATGACACGTCCCACAGTTATAAACACAGCAAAGTTTAATTCTTTGGCCCTTCCTGGTTTAAAACTATTTCCCATATGCCATATTTTGTTACTAGCTGAGGGTTTGGCAGACCTTTCTCACCAGTCTGTGCGTCTGGCGATCAGATGCGTTCGCTAAGGCATCACTACGCAATGGCAGAGCAATACATCTGTAGAGCATGCCCTAGCTATCGCATCCAATCACTACAGGCGGCAGTCATTAAAAGTTTTTATAAATAGATATTGCAGGTGGTAATAATGGGTTATTAGGCTAGATTGGGGATTTAAAAAATAAATAATAATTATTGGGACCATGTGTCTTTAAATGTTTAAAACCTTATTTTTGCACTTTATTAAATGATTGTGATTAGCTAGCAACAATTATTCATAAGAAACGTGCACGATGACGTGCACGCGCAGCAGGTGGCAGTTTTTAATGCCGGACATAGATTCTATGTCATAAAACCTACAGCAGCACTAGTTAGAACATAGAATCTACATCCTGGAACTACAAGCAGTTAACCTACATATGCAGTCTAAATGACACTATGCCAAGTAAGCCACTCAGGACCATTTTGGCTTAGAATCTACCATGTATACAAGTATCCCCCAAGGTTGCATAAAGATCCAGTATGCCTGATCTTAAGAGACACCAATTCTGTGCAACTGTCTTCCCCTCCCTCTTCCGTCTGCATTTCCCCCCCCCCCCCCCCCCCCCCCCCCCCCCCCAGCTGCCAGAAGGTGCGTTGCCATCTATGCACTGTTGTCCCTTCTCCACTGAAACAGATGTGTCCCTCAGCTGTAAGCACACTTGACCCACCTTAGCCTGGTGGGTCAGGTGTGTGTGCCCAGCTCCACCCTAAGTTGGCTTACTTGGACTAACATCTGTATAATGCTGGGCATACACGGCTCGTTTTATATTATCGAGCCGCTGACGGCTCGATTGATAATATCCGCCGTGTCCGATCACTGTGCCGGATCAATATTACGCTCTATTTGCGCGCCGCTGGCTCGATACCGGCGCGTCCCCGCAGGTGTGCAGATCGATTCCCACTCGTCCCCGCAGGCACTTTGGGGATCGAGCGCGATATCGATCTGGCGCGGTGATCAGACACGGCAGATATTATCAATCGAGCCATCAGCGGCTCGATAATATAAAACGAGCCGTGTATGCCCAGCATAAGGCTTCAGCTGCCAGAAGTGCAAAACTGCAGTTGGGTAAATAAAGCATACATAACTCTTTTTCTGTTATTTTTATAGTGTATTTATTCCACACATTATTTGCGCATCATTTGGAATTTCATACATTACATATGATCCCTGGAATTGTTGTTGTTGTCCCAAACCAGCAAGTCTTAATATCATTTCAAATTGCTTTTCCCTCCACAGCCTATTGATGAATTGAGAGAAGTTGTCTTTGACATTATGAAGAATACAAACAAGAAAACCAAAGGTACTGTAATTGTCTTCTGTGTTAAGGGTTTGCAGACACAGTAATGACTACTTCATGAAGTTCTCATGTTTCCTTTACTTGGTGTTTTGTAGTTGTTACCTTTGGCCCATTACCCAGTGAGGACACTGCAGTGGACCGTGAGGAAGAATTAGCAGAGAATAAGGCTGAGAACTCTGCAGTAGAGAATGAGGAGGCAGAGGATAAAGCTGTTCAGTGCCATGTCACTCCAGTCACGAAGCCTGCCGACGATGCAGAGACGGCATGTTCTGTAACGGGACATTATGACCAGGGCTCTGCTGTGAAATTCCAGGTTGCTTGTCCTTCAAGGTAACAGTTCGCTTTGTGTACTGATGTTATTGGAAGCCAACAAAGCCATGTGGATCTAGTTGTCCTATAGTGGTAATCATACAGATCATATAGAGCAGGACGAGTACCTAGCTCTTCTGAATAAAAATTTAAATGAAATTGGACTGGTTGGGGGAGGGGGGGGGGGGGGGCTGAGGCAGTGTAACTTGCCCAGTGCGTCTGCCTTAGACTATGCGCTCCATTTGCTGTCCACGTCCCTCCCATGCTTTCTTTTTCTGGGTTGAAGGAAGCATGGGAGTGACGTGGAATGCAAAAGGAGCGCATCAACTAAGGCAGATGCATTGGGTAAGGAACTGCTGGGGTTTACTATAAAGAGATTTTACTGTAAAAATTATAATCAAGGTTCCATGTGGACTAAAATGGCATCTTTACTATCTCTTGTAGAAAACGCTGTGCATGCTGGGTTATTTTCCCTCTAGTCTTGGAATCTCCATGCAGTGTATGGGCAGCCGACAGATCTCTCTGATCTGATTCGGTTAGAGAGAAATCTCTCTTGGTTGAATCTTCCCATCATTGCTATATGTATTGGTACCTTAACAGTTTTTTGAAATAACTCCCATATATAATCCAGTGTGAGTCAAATATTTTTAGATAAATAAAAGTATTAGTGGATGTTGGGAAAGTATTTAACCACTTGCCGACCGCCCCCAGCCGATGGGCGGCGGCAAAGACTGGGCCCAAACGACCGCAATACGCCCATCGGCGGAGGCGGCGGCAGGCGTGGTTATGCGGCGATCGCGTCATTAGTGACGCGATCAGCCGCCGGCGACTGGCTCCGCCCCCCTCACGCTGTAACCTGCCGGCCGTTCGGAAGCGCCGGCGGGTTACTAGCACCCGGATCTCCGCATGTAAATATTATAATAGGCTTTGTAATGTATACAAAGCCTATTATACTTGCTGCCTCCTGCCCTGGTGGTCCCAGTGTCCGAGGGACCACCAGGGCAGGCTGCAGCCACCCTAGTCTGCACCAAGCACACTGATTTCTTCCCCCCCCCCCCCCTGCCCCCTGATCTCCCATAGCACCCCTCAGACCCCCCCCCCTGCCCACCCCCCAGACCCCTGTTTGCACCCAATCACCCCCCTAATAACCCATCAATCACTCCCTGTCACTATCTAAAAAAGCTATTTTTTTAGACTAAACTGCCCCCTGCTCCCTCCTGATCACCCCCCCCCACCCCTCAGATTCTCCCCAGACCCCCCCCCCCCCGTGTACTGTATGCATCTATCCCCCCTGATCACCTGTCAATCACCCATCAATCACCCCCTGTCACTGCCACCCATCAATCAGCCCCTTGCGGGCAATCTGATCACCCACCCACACCAATAGATCGCCCGCAGATCCGACGTCAGATCACCTCCCAAGTGCAGTGTTTACATCTATTCTCTCCTCCAAACACCCACTAATTACCCATCAATCACCCCCTATCACCACCTGTCACTGTTACCCATCAGATCAGACCCTAATCTGCCCCTTGTGGGCACCCAATCACCTGCCTACACGCTCAGATTGCCCTCAGACCCCCCCTAATCAATTTGCAAGTGCAATATTTACATCTCTTCTTCCCTGTAATAACCCACTGATCACCTATCAATCACCCCCTGTCACTGCCACCCATCAATCACCCCCTGTCACTGCCACCCATCAATCAGCCCCTAACGGGCAATCTGATTACCCACCCACACCAATAGATCGCCCGCAGATCCGATGTCAGATCACCTCCCAAGTGCAGTGTTTACATCTGTTCTCTCCTCTAAACACCCACTAATTACCCATCAATCACTCCCTGTCACTGATACACTGATACAGTGCATTGCTTGCATCTATTTCCCCCCCTCTAATCACACCTTGAGACACCCATCAATCACCACCTGTCACCCCCTAGCACACCTACCCATCAGATCAGGCCCTAATTTGCCCCGTGTGGGCTCTTGATCACTCGGCCAAACCCTCAGACCCCCTTCCGATCACCTCCCCAGTGCATTGATTGTATCTATTTTCCCCTCTAACCACCCCCTGAGACACCCATCAATCGCCTCCTGTCACCCCCCTAGCACTCCTATCCATCAGATCAGGCCCAATACAACCTGTCATCTAAGAGGCCACCCTGCTTATGACCGGTTCCACAAAATTTGCCCCCTCATAGACCACCTGTCAACAAAATTTGCAGATGCTTATACCCCTGAACAGTCATTTTAAGAAATTTGGTTTCCCGACTACTCGCGGTTTTGGGCCCGTAAAATGCCAGGGCAGTATAGGAACCCCACAAGTGACCCCATTTTAGAAAAGACACCCCAAGGTATTCTGTTAGGTGTATGACGAGTTCATAGAAGATTTTATTTTTTTAACAGTTAGCGGAAATCAATTTTTATTGTTTTTTTCACAAAGTGTCATTTTTCACTAACATGTGACAAAAAATAAAATCTTCTATGAACTCACCATACACCTAACGGATTACCTTGGGGTGTCTTCTTTCTAAAATGGGGTCACTTGTGGGGTTCCTATACTGCCCTGGCATTTTAGGGGCCCTAAACCGTGAGGAGTAGTCTAGAAAACAAATGCCTCAAAATGACCTGTGAATAGGACGTTGGGCCCCTTAGCGCACCTAGGCTGCAAAAAAGTGTCACACGTGGTATCGCCGTACTCAGGAGAAGTAGTATAATGTGTTTTGTGGTGTATTTTTACACATACCCATGCTGGGTGGGAGAAATCTCTCTGTAAATGGACAATTGTGTTTAAAAAAAATCAAAAATGTGTCATTTACAGAGATATTTCTCCCACCCAGCATAGTTATATGTAAAAATACACCCCAAAACACATTATACTACTTCTCCTGAGTACGGCGATACCACATGTGACACTTTTTTGCACCCTAACTGCGCTAAGGGGCCCAAAGTCCAATGAGTACCTTTAGGATTTCAAGGGTCATTTTGCGGCATTTGGTTTCCAGACTACTCCTCACGGTTTAGGGCCCCTAAAATGCCAGGGCAGTATAGGAACCCCACAAGTGACCCCATTTTAGAAAGAAGACACCCCAAGGTATTCTGTTAGGTATATGATGAGTTCATAGAAGATTTTATTTTTTGTCACAAGTTAGCGGAAATTGATTTGTAATTTTTTTTTTCACAAAGTGTCATTTTCTGCTAACTTGTAACAAAAAAAAATCTTCTATGAACTCACCATACTCCTAACAGAATACCTTGGGGTGTCTTCTTTCTAAAATGGGGTCACTTGTAGGGTTCCTATACTGCCCTGGCCTTTTAGGGGCCCTAAACCGTGAGGAGTAGTCTAGAATCCAAATGCCTCAAAATGACCTGTGAATAGGACGTTAGGCCTAAGGTTGCAAAAAAGTGTCACACATGTGGTATCGCCGTACTCAGAAGAAGTAGTATAATGTGTTTTGGGGTGTATTTTTATACATACCCATGCTGGGTGGGAGAAATTTCTCTGTAAATGGACAATTGTGTGTTTAAAAAAAATAATAAAAAAAAAAAAATCAAACAATTGTCATTTACGGAGATAATTCTCCCACCCAGCATGGGTATGTGTAAAAATACACCACAGAACACATTATACTACTTCTCCTGAGTACGGCGGTACCACATGTGTGGCATTTTTTTGCACTCTGAGTGCGCTAAGGGGCCCAAAGTCCAATGAGTACCTTTAGGATTTTACAGGTCATTTTGCGACATTTGGTTTCAAGACTACTCCTCACGGTTTAGGGCCCCTAAAATGCCAGGGCAGTATAGGAACCCCACAAATGACCGCATTTTAGAAAGAAGACACCCCAAGGTATTCCATTAGGAGTATGGTGAGTTCATAGAAGATTTTATTTTGTGTCACAAGTTAGCGGAAAATGACACTTTGTGAAAAAACACAATTATAATCAATTTCCGCTAACTTTTGACAAAAAAAAAAATCTTCTATGAACTCACCATACTCCTAACGGAATACCTTGGGGTGTCTTCTTTCTAAAATGGGGTCATTTGTGGGGTTCCTATACTGCCCTGGCATTTTAGGGGCCCTAAACCGTGAGGAGTAGTCTTGAAACCAAATGTCGCAAAATGACCTGTGAAATCCTAAAGGTACTCATTGGACTTTGGGCCCCTTAGCGCAGTTAGGGTGCAAAAAAGTGCCACACATGTGGTATCGCCGTACTCAGGAGAAGTAGTATAATGTGTTTTGTGGTGTATTTTTACACATACCCATGCTGAGTGGGAGAAATTTCTCTGTAAATGGACAATTGTGTGTAAAAAAAAAAAAATCAAACAATTGTCATTTACGGAGATATTTCTCCCACCCAGCATGGGTATGTGTAAAAATACACCCCAAAACACATTACACTACTTCTCCTGAGTACGGCAATACCACATGTGTGGCACTTTTTTGCAGCCTAACTGCGCTAAGGGGCCCAAAGTCCAATGAGCATCTTTAGGCTTTACAGGGGTGCTTACAATTAGGCACCCCCCAAAATGCCAGGACAGTGAACACACCCTACAAATGACCCCATTTTGGAAAGAAGACACTTCAAGGTATTCAGAGAGGAGCATAGTGAGTCCGTGGCAGATTTCATTTTTTTTGTCGCAAGTTAGAAGAAATGGAAACTTTTTTTTTTTTTTTTTTTTTTTGTCAGTGTCATTTTCTGCTAACTTGTGACAAAAAATAAAATCTTCTATGAACTCACCATGCCTCTCAGTGAATACTTTGGGATGCCTTCTTTCCAAAATGGGGTCATTTAGGGGGTATTTATACTATCCTGGAATTTTAGCAACTCATGAAACATGACAGGGGGTCAGAATAGTCAGAGATGCTTGAAAATAGGAAAATTCACTTTTGGCACCGTAGTTTGTAAACGCTATAACTTTTACCCAATCCAATAAATATACACTGAATGGTTTTTTTTTAATCAAAGACGTGTAGCAGAATAACTTTCGCGCTCAAATGTATAGGAAATTTTACTTTATTTGAAAAGTGTCAGCACAGAAAGTTAGTCATTTTTTTTGACAAAATTCATGTCTTTTTTTGATGAAAATAATAAAAACTAAAACTCGCAGCAGCAATCAAATAGCACCAAAAGAAAGCTGTATTAGTGACAAGAAAAGGAGGTAAAATTCATTTAGGTGGTAGGTTGTATGACCGAGCAATAAACCGTGAAAGCTGCAGTGGTCTGAATGGAGAAAAAGGCTCTGGTCCTTAAGGGGCGAAAAGACTGTTGTCCTCAAGTGGTTAAGCTTTTATAATGGTGTAAGCTTTACCTACACCAGTGGGCAATTCTCTGGTTTATTACATTGCTATACCAGCAGCATGAGGATGGGGGGTGCTGACTCCATAAGAATATGTCACTGCAGTGTTCTCTACTCCATGCGGAGCACAATTAGGCCAGAAACCCACTAGGAGCGCTTTTCTGAGCGCTTCGCGATTTGAAAACTCTTGCTAATGTAATGCAATGGGTGTGATCACATTTGAGCGATGTGATTTTATAAAAATCCCCCATAGCATTGCATTACCAAGAGCTTTTTCAAATCACTAGCGATTAGAAATTGCTTCTAGTGGGTTTCTGGCCTTATTAATGAAAATGCATGGTAGTAGTGACCAGGCCCGATTTTTGCAAAAATGTATTTCAAAGTAAAATTATGCTTGAAGTTGAAATAAGGCTATTTTCCCAGTATGAACGGAATAAAAAAATGGTATAAGATTGCTATTAAGTATAGTTTAGTGAAGCTACAAGCAATGTAAATGTGCTTAACACCAGCTTTCTCTAATGTTGAAATTAGTGTAAAAGGTCTCTGATGTTGGCAGGTCACGCTGCATGCCTTAATTGAGTGTCCCCTTAGTCAGCATGTCATTGACTCCTATATTTTACCCATTCAGCAAGAAGAAGAGAGATGGCAGCAGCCAAGAGTGGAAGTGTCTGACCCCGGTGCGCAGGTCACTGCGGATCCATCAGTCAGCATCCCTGTATCCAGAGACTGTACAAGAACATGACACTGTAGTGGCCTCTCTGGATGAACTCCTGGACATGGCAGACACTGAGACTTATCTGTATGTGAGAAATGAAGCTTTGCCGGAGGAGGCTGACCACACTATCCTTAGCATGGTTAAGGAGGACGGTGGCTCTGAGGGTCAGAAAGAAGAGCCTGTGTGATGTAACTATTGTAACGTGTTGTCATGTTGACCAAACTCCTCGCATAGGCCTATGCCTGCACTACTGTGTGGGCTGATGCTCTGGCTGCTCCCTCTGGTGAAAAGCTTGGTATATTTAACTTGCAGATATACCTTTTCATGAATCTTGTCACCTGTAGAACCCTATGCCCTGCTTATAAGTTGTGTGATATGGAATAGGATATGACCATTCAGGGGCAATCAGGGGAAGAGTGATATGCACTAGGAAAATACCACCATTCTCAGTTTTCTCATAAAGTGCAGTAAGCATGCAGGGGCTGGGCCGTCCACGTGTTCTATGAATATTTACTGGTATGTAAGCCCCAGACTTAGAGCTACCTTTTTTTTTTTATGGGTAAAGTCACCTGTAAAAGTGTGCCTCCATTACTGTCAGAAATGTTACCTTTCTATTCATTAACTTTGGATGAAGACCTTCTCAAATGAAACAGAATATGATCGTTCAGAGATGTGCAGTGTTCATTAGAAAGCTGCAGATGTATTTGCTGTTTTTCCCATGAAACATGCCCCCAGAATGGGCTTCCAGCACACACTAACTCAATATGTATCTATGCCCGGAGTTGGATTAAGATGAAATTGGGCCCTAGGTAAGCTTTGGCTCCTACTTATGGGACCTTTAGGTAATCTAAGATGAGAGAACGGTCCATACAAAGTGGTAGTTGGGGCTCCCTGTCACCTACTGGGCCCCAGGTATGTACATATTAGTACGCCACGGGTACGCGTGGGGAGAGAAATGGCAGCTCACCCTACTGCTGCTAAACTCACCGGTGGAGTTAAATGCTATTCCCCCTTCTGAGTCGTCACAACTCTGAGGGAGGTGTAGTTTGGGGTCCGGTGATCGGCCGAGCCCCAAAATACTCTTGCGCGCCCCGCGCAGCATAGCATTGCTGCTATTAGATGCCTGGTTTAGGTGCCCGGCGATGCCTATGTTGCCTTCTGGATGATTCTGTTCTGAGACATAGGGATTACCTTATTTTGTTTCACCTGTAGGAGTCTGCCTCATACCCACTGTATGGTGTGTTTATCTTCTGTACATTGATGTGAGGCATAAGAAACAAAGAATTTGTTCACTCACAGATATGAAGTGTGCACTAGGAATGCGCTGCTCTCAGCTTATTCTTTGTATATTTACCTATGCAGAGACATGGGTATATTTTAAGAACCATATCACCTGTATATCTCTGCCAAGGCCTTATGATATGCAATAGAATATGTCTAATCAGGCATGCATAGCATGCACTGTATAAAGGATGCTGTGTTCACAGGTTTTCACGTACAGCACAGGAAGCTGTGTGCCCAGACACAAGTATACTGAAATCTGCAGCTGATTAACCTAATATATACGTTTCTATTCTACCATAGGACAAAATGGGTTTTCTTACTGCACCTTATTATTTGGCAGTTACAGAAGCATCTCTTATCAGTAATGACCTGAACATTCAGATAAGACAGCCTCTCCATCCAGGAAATAAAAAGGACAGGTAGCTCTGGTAAAGAGGAGTATTCTCCTTGAGTATGTGTGTTGCCCATCTGGATTGAGCTCAATTCTGCTAGCGCATACAGATGTGTCCTGTCCCTTGGCTAGTGCTAAGTGATATTTTCTGATGCTGTGGGGAGGAGGGGCTACGGCACAGCACTCAATAGAAGAGCAGGGTAAGAAGGGAAGAATGTGCCCAGAAGTCACTGCCATTTTTAATGATCTGATATGCTAGATTTATAAACTATCTTGGAGTCCTAAAGTGAACACAAAGTGACATGATCAGATAGTCATGTTTTTGTACAGTGCCAAGCTTAAAAATAACTAGGCTGTGTTTCTTTCTTCTTTTTCTGCCTGAAAGAGTTAAATATTCAGCTATGCAAGTGACTGGTTTTCTCCAGTTTGGACCTAGTCTAGATACAGCGTAATCCTTACTGATCTATAGCTTTACTACCATAAGACTTGCCTGGAAGAGAACAGCTTCTAAATGCAGTGGCTCCCTCACCGTCCTCCCGGGTTGCTCCCATTGTCTCTCAGTTTCAGTGAATTCCTTAAAGCGGAATATAACCCAGCATTTTATCTTTGCTCTAAAACATTATTTACAGCATATTGTATGCAACCAGCATTTTTTTTTTTTTTTTACTAGACCAGCATTCGAAGGGTTACACACAAAGCTCGAAAGTTCAGTGCAGTGAAATCTGGATGCATCCAAACTTTAGATAATGTTATCTTGTGTTTACTTAAATGTATCAAGTGAGGAATGTGACACATTCTGACTGTGGAGAAGGTGCTGGAGACAAAGACTCTGAAAGCTTGTCTGCCTGCAATACAGCAATGAATAAAACCAGTTATTAATAAAATTCAAAGTCTGCTCACAAAGCAAAAAACTGTACTTTTGGGAACCTATAATTTTTAAATGAATAATACTTATGCACAAATGCAAATATGATAACCATATGGCATATAAAAAGTAAGAAAACATGTTTTTATTGAATATTATGTCAGGGTTTTAAACCGCTTTAATTGACTAATTCCAGGACCGTCTGAGCCCAACATAAGTACCCCCTGGGGTATGCATACCACATGAAGATATAGGGTCTAGGAGTCAAGCTCTTTGTTAGTTTACAGGATATTTTAGCCTAAAACTGGTGAAGATGATTTGAGGTCAGATATGCTTTGTATTGGAAATCTGATCTAACTACAAAATGATTTAAATCTCTTCATTAGATATATGCAAGTGCTATCACTTGCCAGGAAAATTTGCCTGCCAGCATGGGCATGTTGGTATGCTGGCCAATATTTAAATTAATGCTTAGACGCGAGCACCTATATTATATTTATTGTATTTATAAAACGCCATATTACGCAGTGCTGGACAGTATATAGGGATACTTACAATGTAAACAAGGGGTGACAGAAAAAATAATTATACAGAAAAAATAATATATATATATATATATATATATATATATATATATATATATATTTGTGGGCCATTGATGTGGGTGACCAGCATTATTTAGAGCTCCCTAGCACCACCCCTAATTCATCCATCCCCCGTTCCCCTCCCTAATCTGTCCATATGGGATCCACCATCTTCTCCAGGGAGAGCCGAAGGTGATGCAAATTCAAGCTCCCAGCAGTGTCGTGCACCCTCAACTACTGCATTGCATGTCTGGGAGATGTAGTCTTTAAATGTGGGTAAATTTCCCAGCGTGCATTGCGGCAGTCGGGGGCTTGCGACACGACCGGGTGCTTTAAAATGCTGAAGCTGTGGTTCTTTCTGGGGAAGGTGGTGGATACCCATACAGGAATGTGGACTTAGGGAGCAGCTCCCTGTAGGTAGGTAACACTCGTCACCAATGGCCCATTCAAACAAACCTTGCTTATGGGGAGGTTCATTTTTATATATTCTACGGAGATGCTGAGTTGTCCTTAACCCTTTTTGGAAGTGGTTGATCAGATAATGGTGACAGAATTTGGTAGAGCCCTCGTTTCCGAACGTTGCATGCGCCATCTCAGAGCTGTTTGTATTTGCCAACGTTGAAGAGAGATGCATGCAACTGCTGGCCTGGTCATTTGAGGCTGAGGCCTTAATGACTCTTCCTGCTATTCTCCTCCAATACTTTTCAAAATGAAAAGTGGCTCTTTTGCATAGATAACTGGAGTTTAACTCACCCTGTACTGGAAACCATATTAGTCATGTTTCTACTGCTAATGTTTTATTTCTTAGCTGTACTACACATTCAAATCATATCATAAGTTTATTTTCACTTCAGATTCCCTTTAACCTGTTTAGGCCCTGCAGGCTCTAGCCCCTTAGGGACCAGGCTATTTTTTAATTTATTATTTTACTGTGTGCTGTGATCCAAGTCCTGAACCAATCAAATTGGCTTGTGATTGGCACCCAGAACGCGTCATTGGACAGCAGAGTTTAGCTGCGGCATATGTATGCGGAGGCGGGATTTTAAAATCTGCATCCTAGCAGAGATAAGTTGCAAACAGGACAGCGATTTCAACAGCCCGTGTCTGAGTTAAACTTGTCCATTCAGCAGATCATTTATTAATGCCATATCTACAGTATAAAAAAGCCATATACTTCTTCATATTGGAGAAGGCAGTTTATGTATTTGTTTAGCACTTCAAGGCTTTACCTTTATTCAGCGAGGAATTGTGGGACGTGCATTCCAGTGTTATAACTTTCTTGTTGTATGTCAGGTGCGTAGCAATAGCCATAGCAACTGCTATGGGGCCCTGAAGCAAAAAGGGCCCAAACGGGAATGTGTTTACTATTTTTTTTTTTTTTTTTTTTTTCCCCTGTTTTTATCCACGCTCTGACTTTATCTCAGTGCACATACAGTAGACTGTGTACATTGTACATTGCACAGGAATGTACATGGGCCAGTCAACTTATATCTAATAGGATAGCGGCAGGTGGCATTTCTCTTGAGTGCCTCGATCTGAGGGCCCCATCATAATTCTGCTATGGGGCCCGTAATATCCAACTACACCTCTGTTGTATGTGTTTACACTATTTGCTTTAAGTGTGTGTTTAAGTACTACAGACACAAAACCACTTTCCATATGAAGCCTTTGTTTTTAATAGATCAATAAAGCCTTATTTTAACTACCAGCTGTCTGAGATTTTCATGTGTGTTTACTTGTAAATAGAGGTAATAAATTGCACATTTTTCTGAGATGACGGAAATGTTATTACAATTTGTATACAGGCTTAAAGGGGAACTTCAGCCTAAACAAACATACTGTCATCAAGTTACATTAGTTATGTTAATTAGAATAGATAGGTAATATAATCTCTTACCCACCCTGTTTTAAAAGAAAAGGCAAATGTTTGTGATTCATGGGGGCTGCCATCTTTGTCATGGGAGCAGCCATCTTTTTGGTTGAAAGGAGGTGACAAGGAGCAGGAGACACAGTTCCAACTGTCCTGTGTCCTGATTACCCCTCCCAGCTGCACACGCTAGGCTTCAAATGTCAAATTAAAAATGTAAAAAAAAAAATTGCACCAAAACAGCAGAACGAGAACAATAACATCAGAAATCCCATCATGCTTTGCACAGCATCAGGGGAAAAAAGCCCGGGCAGTTTTCTTCTGTGCAGCTAAAAATGAGGCTTGTATAAGAGAAACAAAGTTCTGATGCTGTGAAACTGTTAAACACCAGGCCTTTTCAGTGCTGCTGAGTTGATTTTTAGTCCGGAGGTTCACTTTAAATTTGAACCTGCTATCTAAATTGGCAGTAATGACCTTTTTTGATTCATTCGGTTTCACTCTGCATACAGATTGCAGCAAAAGTTACATCCAGTCAGGCAAATTGATAATTTCAATTATGCTCTCACTCTACCTATTCTACCCCCAGGTGTGATTTACTGCGGTATCACTAAAGAGCGCAAAGAATCTGCAAAAGGAATGTGATAGGCAATCAAGGAAACATGGGGTGAAATGATTAAAGGTTGTCTAATACTGAAGTATTTTCTACCCTCAGCTCGGTCATATTAAGACTGGTACACACATTCAATTGTATTGGCCAATTTACCACTACCATGTTGTATGATAGCTTACCTATACAATCTGTATATGGTATTCAAAATCTGTTTTCCCTCATACTACATGGAGGTGGTTAAATTGAGCAGTGATTGGCCAATCATAATTGGATGTGTGTATCAGGTTTTAGACCTCACGGAGCATTGCTGAAATAAGTGAATTGGGGTGCGTACCACTATTATGTAATGAGGGGCAACAGATTTTGAATACTATGAGCAGATTGTGTAGGTAAGCTGTTGTCTGAGTTATTGCAGATTTGGTTGCAATTTGTATGCAGGGAGAAATTGGACCAGTTTGTATGAACTCCCCATATTGATCACATCCAGTTTAGTGATTGCAAGTGCATGCAGCATGCGCAGCAAGGTTTTTTTTTTTTCTTTTAAACACTTTTTTTCTTATTTTTTATTAGGAGATAGTCAAATGATACAGAATATTGTACATGATGACTGTCCAAGAATATGACATGCGGCATCAAATACTCACACCTCCAAAATGTTGTTATTTATATATTTGCACAACCTCAGTCATAACTGATTAACTTCAACCCCCTCAGTAAGTACACTGGGTATGCTCAAAACAAATTCAGTAGACCCTTAGTTAACACATAGTTATAAAGATCAACCATATATGGGGCTATATCTTCCATGAGACTCTTGAAAAACTCCAATGTAAAGCTGTCAGGACCTGGTGCTTTGCTACTGGGACAGACCTTCAGTAGGGCCATAACCTCTAAACCCGTCACTGGTGCATCTGTAAATCTTCAGGTAAGTGAGGGAGCTTTCGTTTGTCCAATAATTGCAAATGCGTTATCTTTAGATCTTCAAAAATAAATTTGCCTTGTATGCCTTCAATGAATTAAAACCCCAAAACACATTGATTTCATATACATAATATTAAAGAAAAGATTTCAGAAGCAAATGTAGATCTATTTAGTATTTCAATTCATGCCAAAAACAAAAACCTAATTGTAGAAAAACAAAGATTATTAGTAAACATTGGTCATTTAAGAGTGTAAGTATATTGGCTGTTTTGGAATAAAACTAACCCGACCCAGAACAGCCCACTATTCCCAGGGTATATTCACTAAACTGCGGTAATTAGAACAGCATGCATAAAGTCATATGCAATACTGTAGTACCACATACACATGTTAACACTGTTTAGTGCACACAACAATAATACCATGCGTAACATATATGTAAATCGTGCACAATGGGTGCAAACATATCTAAATTGGACATATGAGTTAAAAGGTACCCTAGGTGTCATAAACCTCTCAACACCATGCTTGTTCAGAGTTTATGGCTACAAGAGTTAGAGGCAGAGGATCAGCAGGACTACCAGGCAAAGTGCATTGTTTAAAGGGAAATAAATGTCAGCCCCTATATATCTCTGACCCTTGGATTCCCTTTAAGTCACCGGTCGCCCTTTGTTTATATGCGTGTAATGTTAGTGACATGCAGTAATGTTGTGCATCAAAATACTGTACATAACATGTTTACCACTAATATATTCCCTCTTCCCTTTAATAATATGACCAGTGCACTTTAATGTTACTAAAACTACACAACACAGAAAGGCCTATTTGAAATTCAGTAAAAATATAAATATATCATTTGCATTTTTTTTATATCCTACAGTGTGACAGATTTTAAGTGATCAATAAGTCATTAATGGATATAATCTGTACTTCCTACTTTCTTTATGAAAAAAAAAGATAAAAATATTTCCACCATGCCCACTAGAGAGCAGCATTTCACACAAGTTACAGCTCGTCAGTGGCTGCCTCATGATTCTTCTCTAGACTGCTTGCTGCTATGTCAGTGCAGCTACCAGCCTTCCACATCCATGTATTGTCCAATACAATTCTCTAAGGTAGAAGTAGTAGACTACAGTGTATTATGTAAACTGAGATGTGATATTGTCTTTATATTTTGTACGGTGGAATAAAGTTGGTTGACTGTGTTTAAACTGAAGCGGCTGCATTCTCTGTGCTGCCTTCTGGTTACATCTCAGTATAGTCTGAACACCTTTTTTTTGCAGCAAATAGTTCTGCTGGCTTCAACCAGCATCTATCCAATGTACACTTCTGAATGTAGAGTTCCTCCTTCAGTGGTATTAGTATAGCATGACACCTGGCGACTTCTTCTCCTGCTCCATCTTTAATGCAGGCGAATCCTCAAGGCTTAACCTGGCGGTATTCACCATCTTGAGCCAGTCCTCCTGCCCCTATGATAATGAAGGTAAATAGTTGTAGTTAATTTTTGTGTTAAATAATCAGTTTACCTGGTTTCCTGGCCCACTATTGTGTCCATAGAGGGGTTCAGATAGTTGGAGGGATGAGTAATTACATTAATGAAAAATATAACATACATGAACAATAACACCTGAGATGAAACGGTTAGATGCCTCTGTAGTGCTTTCCAGATCCTTTTTTAGCCCTCTATACCAGCTCTGGGGCCCACTATACCTCTATATATACAGTGTACAATGCGGCTATATACTACTGAGCATGTGCTGTCATTATTTGCCCATGCGCAGTCTTAATGAGCTTCTCTACAGCTGGTAACAGCCAGAAGATGAGGGGGGGTCTAAGTTGGAACAGTGGCCAGCTCTACAAGGGTATGGGAAGCCCCTGGACCATTCAGAGGCTTCCAACTACTGAGGTGTCTAACTTATTTTTGCCTTTCCACTTCAGGTTTTCTTTAAAGGGGTTCTCTGGTATGTTTAAAAAAGCTGAAGCTGACACTTACCTGGGGCTTTTATTGGCCCCCTGCAGCTGTAATGTCCCGTGCTGTCGTCCTCCGATCACCCGTTCCCTGCCGCCGGTAACCTGCTAATTATTCGTCTAACTAGACTAATAGAATTGCAGCCACAGTTCTATTCGTCTAGTTAGATGAATAATTAGCAGGTTACCGGTGGTGAGGAATGGGTGATCGGAGGAGGACGGCGCAGGACATTACAGCTACAGGTGGCCAATAAAAGCCCCAGGTAAGTGTCAGTTTCAGCTGTTTTAAACATACCAGAGAACCCCTTTAATGTCCAACTCATGCACCATGCTAAAGACAGTTGATGTTGGAAAAAAAACAACTTACTGGTAATTTTTTTTTTTTTATAAATACATAAATAGTTGCCTTAGGGACTCAGCTTTTTTTTTTACTATGTATGTATTTAAGGTATATTACTGTTATGTTAGCAAATAAGGGCTTGTAATTATTGACCAAATACAAAAAAAAAAACCACAAGAAAGAAAAAAAATACACCTTTATTTCCAAATAATTTACTGTCATACATTGTACTAGAAACATAATTTAAATGTTATGATAGCCGGGACTAACGGGCAAATAAAATGGGTGGGTTTTATTTATAATAGCATTGCTTATTTTAAAATGATAGGGGATGTGATTGGAGAAAATATTTTTTTATATTTCCCTTTAAAATGCATAGAAAATAAAGTAATTACTGAAAACAAGTATCACCCACAAACAGCCTAATTTGTGGAAAAAAAACAAGATACAGGTCATTTACCTATGCTCAACAGTAATGTCATTGGTGAATGAATGGGAGGAGCGCTGACGATAAAATAGATTCCGTCCTTAAGGTGAAAACACCTGTAGGCTGAAGTGGTTAAGCTGGGGGCCCAGTAGGAGATGGTGGGGCTATTTCAAGAAAATGTATTGTGTGCTGATGGTTTTTGGGGTGGTAAATAGGGTGTGTTATGTACATTACTGGCTCACCACAAAACAAGACATAAGGTGGCCATACACTTATTAATTTACAGCAGATTTGACCATCAGATAGATTTCTGTCAGAGGCCTGTCAAGTAGAATCTGACAGAAATCTGATGTGTGCCACACACTAGGAACAGATTTCCAATAGATTTCAGAATGAAATCTATTGAAAATTGATCTAAAAGGGCCCATACGCTTGCCGACCATCCAATTTGATTATTATAATCTAATTGGATGAAAATTGGTGCTGCCAAGTGCATGCCTGACAGAAATTGGCCACACGGTCGATTGCGCATGCTGGAAGATTTCGGGCCAAGGTTGGTTGGTCGGGTGCGCGGCGATACGGCGGCCGAGTTGCGATTGAGCGACGAGATGACGAAACCTCCTCCGCTGCTGCCGCAATGTATAAATGTATGCAGCGTGTGTGCATTTATACATTACCTGTCCGGTGTCGGCCTCCACACGGTTTCCGTCCATCTCGCCAGGTTCCGCATACATACATACATACATACATACATGCCGGCGGCGCTCTGACGTCACGAAGGTGCATAGCGGCTGACGTCAGACGCTATGCGCCGCTAGCGTGTATGCGGCTTACCCGGCGAGATGGACGGATGGACCCGAGGAACTGCTACAGGACAGGTAATGTATAAATGCACTACATAATTACATACATTTATACATTTTGGGGGCAGCGGCGGACTCGGCCAATTCCCTGATGCTTTCATGCTGAAATCGGACGGGAATCGGCCTGTAGTGTATGGGCAGATTCGATTAGAGACACATTTATCTCTAATCAGATTCGATTAGAGATAAATTTGTCTCTTGGTCGAATCTGCCCATACTTGTTCTAATGTATGGGCACCTTAAATGCAGTATTGGACCATTAGATCCAATGCAACTCTATGGGCCATCGATCTGCTGCCAGCAGCAGATCGACCTAGATCTTCCATCCTGTCAGATAGATCCAATCGATTGAAATTGGCCACAAATCGATCGAATGGTGAATTTGATAGAATCGATTTGTGATCGATTCTATAGAATCGATTGATCGATCGATGGCTAAAATCGACCAATGAATGGGCCCCTGTAGGCTCAATGCATGCATTCTATTTGCATACCACCCTGTAAAGTTTACGTGTGCAGTCAGTGTACAATAAACTTTCCTGAATTAGGCCCAGTGGCCCATATGCAATTAACTTTTTCTCCAAGTTGATATTTTCACCAGTGCTGCTCAGATACCCCTTTTCAAAAGCCGGATTAGATCCGGATACCCAGATATCCGATCCGGGTCGCATATCCGAGTTCAAAACTTTCCAATCCAAATCGGATATCTGACCCTACTATCCAGGATATCCGTCCGGATTCGGATAGCTGGATAGAAAAACGGAAGTGGCCTTTAAATTGCTTTAAAAACATTTTTTAGGGTAAATGAGGCATGTAGCATCATTATTTTGTAAAGGGGAACACTAATTGATGATGTGGGGACTTTAAATCCCCTAAAAAAAAAAGAAAAAAAATGGCTGTCAATTAACATCAGGACTAGGTTCCAGACAGCGGTCGTGCAGCCCACATTGTGTCCAAAGTCCAACCGCACAACTAGGACATGACTGTTTTCAGCCCAGAAACCTTCCAAAAATTATGGAGCAATTGTGTTTTGGGTTAAATATAGGTGATTTCAGCACAGCAGTAGTGGCCTGTGGCACCCTGATGGTGGGAGCAGCAGGAGCAGGGCAATGCAGCAGCTGCAGCAGGTGTAACGCCTGCCAGGACCATGCCGGATTGGCATTTGGCACTTTGCACGTGCCACCTGACACGTGCAAAGTGCCACATGCAAAAGTGGCACTTTGCACGTGACATGGCACTTTGCACGTGTTTGCATGTGGCACTTTGCACTCGGCAAGTGCCAAGTGACAGACAGCAGAGGAGAGGACACTAACTGTCACATTGGCACTGCTCAGCAGCACAGCAGTTCTGTAGTAAGCTAACACAGTAGTACTACTACTCTAACAACTACTAGCATTGACTGCAGTACTACAGTACTAACTAGTAGTAACTACACAATAACACAGTAATGCTATTTCCTAATTCCTAACCTAAACTGTAGCTAGCTAAGGCTAATAGCTGGCCAGCAGGCAGCAGCTGGCCTGGTCTGTGCACAGGACACACACAGACACCTAGCAGCTGCAGCAGCACTGGAGCTCACACTCTGACTATCACACAATTAAATCAAGCTAATTAACGATTTAACTATAGTGTATAGTGATAGTGAAGGGGTTAATCACTGAACAGCTTTAGGTTTATAACTGTACAGGCAGCCCTGCCATCAGCACTGGAGCATGTCTCTCAGTGAGCATTCAGCAAGCTAGGACGATCTGTCTCATCATGGCAGCCCTCCTTATTATGCACCGTGGCGTGGGCCCAACTATCTGGAATCCGAATCCGGTCGGACAGCTGAAAAAAGTTCGGATATCCGGGTTAGCCCTGATTTTCACACCAGGAAGCAAGACAATACACAGAATAATTTTGTCAGTACATTTTTACATACTTTTGGTATTTTTTCAATGACAAAGTGCTGAAAAAGTTATTTTAAACAGATGATTCAAAAAAGATCTCCTAGCAGAAAACTTAATAGAAAAAAATTAGTTGCATATGGGCCAGTGTCTTGCCATAACCTCTTCCCCAACTTATCAGGGGAGCCCCTGGGGGTAGATACGTGCTGAGAACCTGTGATGTAACTTATGGTAAACAAACATGACATTTTCACTGGCTACATATGAGGTTCATGCCTTGTACTTACATTTTCTCTTTTGATGTGCTTCAGATGTTGTCCGAGCATCTTGCAGGTATCAGACCCATCCAGACTTATATAGTCTACCGTGGATTCATGTGGCATCTGTGAAGTATAAATGTAGTATTTCATTAACCAAAAAAGGCATAGGTCTTCATCTCAGTACTTTAAGTTTTTTTGTTTTCAAAAATCATTGGCTTCTAATGCTGACTGTACAGGGTAAACATACAAAAGTGTGTGATTTATAGAGACCTGGGACTTGACCAATATCATTGTAAAGAATGCACAACATTTCAGAATATAGCCCTTACTCATGTTCAAGGCAAGGGGTCCTCCAGCAAATCAAGCAAAAAGGGCGCCGGACATTTGGGCGCCGCCATAGGCAGTAATGCCTGAGGCAGTGCTCAGAAGGCAATTTAGGTGCCGGCAAAACATGCAGCCCTAATTATGAAAAATACAGTGCAATTCAACCACCAGCAACAGCTGGCCGTCAAATTGCATCTAACACCTGAGTCCATGGTGGCCTGGAGGGGGAATAGTAATGAACGCCGCCAGAAGCTTTGCAATAGCGGGGTGAGACGTTTTTCGGCTTCACCCCACAGCCAAATTTCCTGGCACCCTTTTTGCATGTATGCTTCAGATATCTTGACATGGGGATAAATAAGCATGTTGGAAAATAAACTGCTTGCAGTTTAGCCCTGCAATAACCAGCTTGCAGGGCTAGCAAAGGGATTTTGAGCAATTCACTTTAGACAGTGTCCTCAAGAGGTGGTGCTCACAGCTAGTAGAAAAGCTATATATAGTCCACCTCAATGGATTTAGTGTCCCACAGACACAGCATCACTTCAATAGATGTGGATCTCTCAAACTCCTCTCCACAAGCATCAATATAGTGAAACAGCCTCACCACACCCTTTAGTGACACACCATTTAATAAGGGCAAACTGCGCCTTGGGACCGTTCCCGGGTCATCCCCCCACCACTCTGGCAAGTATCTTTTAAATCTTCCCCTCGATAGTAGTACCGTAACTGCTTGTCAACCTCAATAAAAAACCTTACATAGCGTAATACTGCTAAAATATTTATTGGCCAACACACTAGGGAGAGCCCGTTCAAATTACTCTACGCGATTGTTGAAGTTTGGAACTTGTGAGTGTGCAAATATTTTATAATCAAATATTTTATCAGTATTACACTTTTTTATTGAGGTTGACAAGCAATTACTACTATTGAGGGGAAGATTTAAAGATACTTGCCAGAGTGGTGGAGGACGACCCGGGAACGGTGCATTCTGACCTAATTAAAGGTCGCCACACACGCTGTTTCACTATATTGATCGTTGTGGAGAGGAGTTTGAGAGATCCACATCTATTGAAGTGATGCTGTGTCTGTGGGACACTGAATCCCTTGGAGTGGACTATATATAGCTTTTCTACTAGCCTTGAGCGCCACCTCTTGAGGACTGTATTTTAATTTATTCATCACATGAAGTACTGTATATGTGAGGGTTGTGAGCACATACCTCTTTACATATTATTTCACTTTAGACAGTGACATTTTCTACAATTTAACCATTTCAGACAGAGAAAGCTGCTTTTTTTTTTTGTCAGCAATGCTTACAGTCTACCACTACAAACCCAGCCTACATAAGTGACTTTAATATAGGCAGTGCATTCTCTCTGGATTTGCGTTCTTATTCGTTGCTTCTTTTTCACTGGCCACCCAATTATGATGATTACTACATTTCAAGAGCCTGATTTACTTGGGGTGCATACACACATCCAATTTTGCCACCTCCATTTAGTAGGAGAACCAACAGGATTTTGAATACAGCATTATTATACGGAATTCAGGCAACCTGGAAAGTCTCAACTAGCCGTCATGCCTGATGGATAACGGGGGCTTTTTGGAGGCGCTGGCAAGCTGTAATATGCTTACCAAGTCTCCAGCGACGTCTAGCAGCTTTCCTGTGCCTCCTCGCAGGCTCCTAGCAGCTTCTGGCATCTGTGTGCGGAAGCCAGCGTGTCACCTGACCTGATGCGAGTCCGGTGACACTGGCTTGCGTGCATGGGGGAAGCCGATCTGAGCCTGCAAATACGTACAGGAAGGCTGCTAGATGTTGCTGCAGGCTCGGTAAGTATTTTGGGGGGAGGTTTGTGCTACTTCGGCCGGCTGCAACTGGCAAGCACATGTATCTGGCATCAGGCGATCCCAGCTGACCCTACACAATCTGCTCATAGTATTCAATATATGTTGACCCTCGTTTTTTAGCCTGGTGCACACATCAAATTCTGTTTGGCCAAAGATTGGCCAGTTTTACCTCTTCCATGTAGTACGATGGTCAATAGATATTAAATACTATGAGCAGATTGAGTAGGTAAACTCTCATACTATGTAAAATGGAACCCTTGTGGAGAAATCATAAGTGGCTCAGCAAACCTGCACTGGATTAATTAACAGCTAGTATCTCCACCCTCATCTAGGTGATACCAGACAATGGTGGGGATTGCTTAGAGGTTAGTGAATCAGTTCTGTTAGAATTAAAGCTACATGCAACTTCCACAAGATTTCTTTTGATTAACCCAGAACATCCTTCATTTGTCATTCACACTGTCTTAAAGTGAATTTGCTATATTCCAATATGACCCAGATGAGGACTGCTATCCTTTAAAGCCTAATGGTGGCCACACATATCACAATTTCTTATTTTTTTGTCGATTCAATAATTTCAATCGTTTTTTTTCCCACTTGAATAACAAAATTAGACTATTGTAACTGATGTACCACACTTATGTTCGATTTTGACACAATCACGCCAAAAACGATCAAATAAAATATGTAAATGAGATTTAATAATCTATACATTTTAATTGATAAATGTGTATGGGGTGCTCTGTGCCATCACTGATGGGTATGGCGGGGCAAACCCAGGATTATCAAGGAAGGGGTGGATTCCTGAAAGGTCTCCCTCAGCCAAGCACAATATAATAATATGGTAGGACATCATCATGTTGGGTACACGCAATGCAATTTCCCGTCTGATTGACGGGATTGGACTATTATTTCCAACATGTCTGATCTGCTCCTGATAGACAACAGGATCGATCGGGAGCAGTTTGGATACAGATAATAATGAGGACAGCTGTGACATCTGTAATGAAGGGGGAACTGAAGCATTCTGTGAGGTCCTAACTTCCTTCTTTACTAGCACACAGCAGGGGCATGTGGCTGTGCTCATACCTGGCTCTGTGCTCTGTCAAGTTCCCCCCCAGAGGCTCCATGCTCTGTACACACGCTGCTGCTGCTAAATCCAAAGTCATCTGTAGCAGGGAAAGAAAGGGGGCAGTGCTGTGAGGTGCAGGATGCCTGTAGATATTCTGCCTCAACTTATGCCTGTCCGAGGGGGGATTCTTGGCACCAGTAATCCCCCCTAAACTTGCCTATGTATGGGGTGTTCTCTGTGCCATCATTCATGTGTATAAAGGCACACAACACAAACAACCTGTACCTTACTTTAACAAATTAACATTTATTCTAATCACCAACACTACTTTAATTACAGTGAACAAATACATGTTATCTAATGTGTCACTTTGCCAAATAAAGTTTCTTTATTCTTGAATGTAAACTTATAGTTTCTACCAAAATTGATCTAATTTTTTAAACCTTTCAATTTTAATTGAAAAAAACAATTTCGATCAAATGTATCAATCCCCCCAAAAAATCTCAATTTTCTTTTACACAAACAATTGTTTTAATCGAATTGGGGTACAATGGAACAGAAAAATTGTAACATTGCCACCATAAGGCTAGTTTTACACCGGGGCTTTGTGTAGCGTCTTCAAATAGGATTGCAACAGGGAAAAAGTTGCATTGTGCATAAGCTTTCCACTGCTGGTAATAAAACTGTTTGAGTGAACATCACAATACTGCACGAGACTCTGTTTCATTACCTTTATCGTCTACCTACCAGAACAGGGAGCGCCCGGAACAAGTAGCTGAAGGGATAGTAGAGGAGGTTGAGGAAAGTGGCTGCATAGAGATCGGCGTAACGTATCAGCTGGCTGGAGAAGAGTGTTTGGCGAGAGCCGCTTCGGAACAGGCTGCCAGTCATCCCGTAACACATGTCCATCTCGTGAGTAACTTTCTGTGCACACAAGAACAGCAGAGTCAGGCGAACATAAAATAAATATGACAAGCCCGAAACAGAGTCAAACTCCTGTTTACTGCAAATGAATTGTAAAGCTGGACATAAGTCATTAAATGAACAAATTTAACCACTTCAGCCTTCAGTCGTTTTCACTTTATGCATCCGAGCAATTATCACCTCCCATTCATTAGCCTATAACTTTATCATTACTTATCACAATGAACTGATCTATATCTTGTTTTTTACGCCACCAATTAGGCTTTCTTTGGGGGGATACATTTTGCTAAGAGCTACTTTACTGTAAATGCATTTTAACAGGAAGAATAAGAAAAAAAAGAAAAAATTCATTATTCGTTTTCGGCCATTATAGTTTTAAAATAATACATGCCTCCATAATTAAAACCCACGTATTGTATTTACCTAATAGTCCTGGGTATTACACCATTTCAATTATGTCCCTATCATAATGTATGGCGACAATATTTTATTTGGAAATAAAAGTGCATTTTTTTTCCGTTTTGCATCCATCACTATTTGCAAGCTTATAATTAAAAAAAAAAAAATACAAATATTTCATCTTTACATTGATATTTAAAAAGTTTAGACCCTTAGGTAAATATTTACGTGTTTTTTTATTGTTATGTTTTTTGTTTTTTTTTATTAAACATTTTATTTGGGTATTTTTGGGAGGGTGGGATGTAAATAGTCATTTTTTTTATGTAAATATGTGTATTTTTTTTTACATGTAGATGTAGTTTTACTTTTTGGCCACAAGATGGCAACCTTGAGTTTGTTTACATGACGTCACTCTAAGCGTAACATGTAGGCTTAGAGGGACGTAGGGGGTCGTAAGAGGCAGAAAAAGCGAGGCTTCCGAGAGAAGCCGTCGCTTTTTCTGCCAGGGAGAGGAATCAATCATTGGGCACCATGTCCCGATTCATCGATTCCTGGGCTAACGATCCGCAGCTGGGAGCACGCGTGCAATCGGCCGCGGGAGCGCACATGGCCTTCTGGACGTAGCTTTTACGTCCAGAAGGCTTAAATGGTTAAAGAACCACTGTCGCGAAAATCTTAAAATATAAAATATATGTAAACATACACAAATAAAAAGTATGTTTCTTCCAGAGTAAAATGAGCCATTAATTACTTTTCTACTATGTTGCTTTCACTTACAGTAAGTATTAGAAATCTGACAGAAGCAACAGGTTTTGGACTAGCCCACCTTCTCATGGGGATTCTCAGGGGTTTCTTTATTTTCAGAAGCACTTAGTGAATGGCAGTTGCTCCATCCAACTAGCCAGCATCTTTTTATAAGGCTGCATTTCCACTTATGCGGTGCGAATCGCCGCTATAAAAAAATCGGATGCGAATTTCGTATGCGGGTCTATGCGAATTTTCATGCGAATTCGCATGGATGATGGATGTATGCGAATTTAACCATGGCAGTGCTGGTGTGCTTTTCCATTGTTTCTATGCGAATTCGCATGAAAATTCGCATACCCAAACCTCATTCGAATTTCCTATTAAATACATTGTATGCGATTCGCATAGCGGTATGCGGTATGCGAATTTTGATGGCTCTGCCATGCGAATTTTTTCTGCACAGAAAAACGCAAAGGAATCCTGACAAGTGGAAACAGTCCCATTCACTTGTATTGCTATGCGAATTTGCATGCGAAAAACGCATGCGAATTCGCGATAGTGGAAATGGGCCCTAAATCTTTTTCAAGGAGTGTCTTTATGAAGAATAAAGGCCATGCTGAGAATCCCCTATGGAGAGAAGGACTAGCCCAAAACCTGTCAGTAATGTCAAATTTCTACTACCTACTGTAAGTGACAGCAACATAGGAGGAAAGTAATTTATGGCTCATTTTACTCTGGAAGAAACCTACTTTTTATGTGTATGTGTTTACATATATTTTAAATTTTGATATTTTCGCGACAGTTATCCTTTAACCACTTGCCGACCGCACGCTTATACCGTGCGTCGGCAAAGTGGCAGCTGCAGGACCAGCGACGCAGTACTGCGTCGCCAGCTGCAGGCTGATTAATCAGGAAGCAGCCGCTCGCGCGAGCGGCTGCTTCCTGTCAATTCACGGCGGGGGGCTCCGTGAATAGCCTGCGGGCCGCCGATGGCGGCTCGCAGGCTAAATGTAAACACAAGCGGAAATAATCCGCTTTGTTTACATTGTACGGCGCTGCTGCGCAGCAGCGCCGTAAGGCAGATCGGCGATCCCCGGCCAATCAGCGGCCGGGGATCGCCGCCATGTGACAGGGGACGTCCTGTCACTGGCTGCACAGGACGGATAGCGTCCTGTGCAGCCCGGATCACCGGGGAGGGGACAGGTAGGAGAGGGAGGGGGGAATTTCGCCGCGGAGGGGGGCTTTGAGGTGGCCCCCCGCTAAATGCCTGCAGGCAGGAGCAATCAGACCCCCCCTGCACATCATCCCCATAGGGGGGAAAAAAGGGGGGCGATCTGATCGCTCTGTGTGCCCTCTGATCTGTGCTGGGGGCTGCAGAGCCCACCCAGCACAGATCCCATTAAACAGCGCTGGTCCTTAAGGGGGGGTAAAGGGTGGGTCCTCAAGTGGTTAAGCAACAAGATACTGTACCTACTATGTGTGACAGATTGGTAAAGCCTGGTACACACATTCATTATGACTGGCCAATTTTACCATATTTATTTAGGATGAGGAGAATACCAACAGATTTTAAATACTATGAACAGCTTGTGCAGGTAAGCGCTCATACTACACGGTTGAGGTAACATTTGTCAATCATAATTGGATGTGTGTAACAGGCTTATAGTGAACCTAAGGTGAGAGTGATATGGAGGTTGCCATATTTATGTCCTCTAAAACAATACCAATTTCCTGGCAGTCCTGCAGGCTTTTCTGGTCAGTAGGGTCTAAATCACTAACCTGAAACAAGCATGTGGCTAATATTGTCAGATTTTTGTCAGAAATATCTGATCGGGGTCTATGGCTAGAAGTATTAGAGGCAGAGGCTCAGCAGGACAGCCAGGTAATGTGTATTGTTTAAAATTAAATAAATATGGCAGTCTCCATATACCTTTCACCTTTAAAGTAAACCCTAGGTGAGAAATATATGGAGGCTGCCATATTTATTGTTTTTCAACAATACCAGTTGCTTGGCAGTCCTACTGATCTATTTTGCATCAGTACAGTCTGAATCACACTGCTGAAGCATGTGGCTATTCTAGTCAGACTTCAGCCAGAAACATCTGATCTGCATGCATGCTCAGGGTCTTTGGCGAATAGTATTAGAGGCAGAAGATCAGCAGGACATTTTATCACTGTCTTTGGATAGTAGTGCTAGTCAACTGGAAAATGTTTAGTTTCACTTTAAAATCAACCAGTCACAACAGGGACAGTTTCATTACCAATATTTTATAGAAATAGCTTAAATTGTGCAAGTGTGTGTACATTTTGTCTTCAGCTTAAAGAGAATCTGTATTGTTAAAATCGCACAACAGTAAACATACCAGTGCGTTAGGGGACATCTCCTATTACCCTCTGTCACAATTTCGCCGCTCCTCGCCACATTAAAAGTGGTTAAAAACAGTTTTAAAAAGTTTGTTTATAAACAAACAAAATGGCCACCAAAACAGGAAGTAGATTGATGTACAGTATGTCCACACATAGAAAATACATCCATACACAAGCAGGCTGTATACAGCCATCCTTTTGAATCTCAAGAGATCATTTGTGTGTTTCTTTCCCCCTGCAGCTATCTTCCACTGAAATGTCAGGCTATTTCTTCCTGCAGAGTGCAGACAGCTGTGCCTGTATGTAATTCCTCAGTATGTGAAAGCCCAGCCAGCTCAGAGGAAGATTTATCCAGCTTGTAAAAGATAATAGAACAGAGAGAAGCTGCACTAATCTAAATAACACACAGGCAGTGTGCAGAGAGGGGCCTGAAAGGGGGAATTCATAGCAGAACCACAACACTGAAGAACTTGGCAGCCTTCCAGACACAGGCCTGACAAGTCTGACAAGAGAGAGATAAGTTGATTTATTACAGAGATGGTGATAGTAGAACGTGCTGCTGCTGCAGTAAGCCAGAACACATTAGAATAGCTTTTGGAACTTGTAGGATGATAAAAAACAGGATGCAATTTTTGTTACGGAGTCTCTTTAAGTCAGGGTAGGTGTAGAGTTCTTGGCTATTGATGGACAGAAGTATCGGGACAGGGTTAGCAACATAGGTTAGTGTAAGGAATGTTTTAAAGGGCCAGATCATGTGAATGGGCAAAGATTGTGATGAAGTTTTATAAGTCAAAAGAGTTATGATAAGGCACAGGTTTTGTGCAAAAGTATTCCATGGGTTACAATTTGTAATTTCTAGTTCCCACTGGGCTGGCACTTTTGTTACCGAATCGGACGCAGCACTAGTGATTCTGTGAGTCTGCAGTTGAATTGCTATAGCCATATAGGATTTCGGATGTGAGCTGCAGAAAACAGCAGCACACATCATCCCCACCCACACAGAATTCGGATGCAGCCTATTCATTTCAATAGGATGTGATTCCACATCCAAAATCACATGCAGAAAATGGCCACGGTCCGGAGCTATAGTAAAAAGGGTCTAAGGGGTTAAATGTTTTTTTTTTATAAAGTGGTTAAAGTTATTATTTATAAGATGAAAGAAAGATGGATAGAGTTAAAAAGGCAGGGGACAAGGACAAGGACTACTGAACACTGCTGAAGTCTGACATCCCAAACATGGACTGCAATGAATGAGCCTTTAAATCAAACCTGTCACAACACTAAGCAGCAGAACTGTACATAATACATCAAAATTATTTGGATTGGTGTGCCTATCATAATAATAATTGAACTGAGTTCCTACATTTTCCTTGTAGGTCAATGAAGCCATCATTACAGAAATGGTAGATGTACAGGGGTTCCTGAATAATGGCCAGGGAATTCAGAACAGCTGATGACAATATGACCTCAGAGGTGACAGTATGCACTGCTATGGCTCTGCTTAACGGGATTCAGTGAAGCCTACAGGCACCTGCTATGCTGGCGGCCTCTAATATAGAAGGTGCCAAGGCTTTCTACAAGTATAACTTCCATCTACTTGGCAATTAAAGACACCCATGCCACACTGTAATATCTATACGGTAGTCTGACTGTTATGGCTCACTGCACATTGAGAATACATCTGCCAGTGAAGTTGGATCAATACCTGAATCTGCTTCTGAATTTTGCTGATATCCGGGTGCTCACTGCTGCCGCTGTCCATGTGCCTGGAAGAGGGGAAGTTCAGGGATATAACAGAGGGCAAACATGCAGAATGAAATAACAGCAGGATGGCAGACATGACATATGTATGGATTCTATCTAGCCCTGCATTATATAAATACATAATGATAATATTTATAAACTAGCCAAGACCAGAAGGTGGGTAAGTGAGCTTTTGGATAAGGAATTACTATAAAGAATGCAAAATGACTATGATGCAACGATTGACTCACACACCCACATTACACCGGTAACCAGGTGGGGTGCGTGTGGAGACGGAGCCAGCGGCGAACACTGACCAAAGCAGTTAGGGGGGGGGGGGGTGTTCAGCACCAGGGGTTCCGTTGTGTTCTTTACTCATCCTGATATCACACGCCATTACCGCTGTGTACAGGATCAAGCACGTTGGCCCTACATTTTGCAGCATGTCCAATCGATACAGGTAACCGATTTTGGCCTCAATTTTTTTTTTATGATATTTTGTTTTTTTCTGCTTGTTATTGAACTGTACTCCTGAATTCTATCTTTACGTTTATTTCATTTGGCCCAAAATTGGTTGCATCGTCGACCGGGCATGCTCTTGGCGATTGGATGGTCGATTGGCTGCCAATTTGCCTGATGTATGGCCACCTTTAGTAGTAATTTCCCATAGCCTAATTTTGTATTGAAAGGTTAAAATCTTTATTTAAAATTGATTTTGACTATCTCAAATACTTGTGGGTAGTTCGTATACAGTGGGTTGCAAAAGTATTCGGCCCCCTTGAAGTTTTCCACATTTTGTCACATTACTGCCACAAACATGCATCAATTTTATTGGAATTCCACGTGACAGACCAATACAAAGTGGTGTACACATGAGAAGTGGAACAAAAACCGTACATGATTCCAAACATTTTTTACAAATCAATAACTGCAAAGTGGGGTGTGCGTAATTATTTGGCCCCCTGAGTCAATACTTTGTAGAAACACCTTTTGCTGCAATTACAGCTGCCAGTCTTTTAGGGTATGTCTCTACCAGCTTTGCACATCTAGAGACTGAAATCCTTGCCCATTCTTCTTTGCAAAACAGCTCCAGCTGAACAGCAGTTTTCAGATCTTGCCACAGATTCTCGATTGGATTTAGATCTGGACTTTGACTGGGCCATTCTAACACATATTATTATTATTATTATTATTATTATTTATTGTATTTATAAAGCGCCAACATATTACGCAGCGCTGAACATTAATTTAGGTTACAGACAATATTTAGGGTTGACATACAGCAATATGACAATACAGGAATACAAGAAAACCAGATCACACAGCACAGTATTAGTACAAGGTAATGCTTAGTCACTGGATGAAGCATGGAGATTAGGCAAGTTAGGTTCACTCAAATGCATGGCATGGGTTCACAGTAATGGAGGTGCCAGATCAGGTAGGACACAAAAGGAGGAGGACCCTGCCCAAAGGCTTACAATCTAGAGGGAGAGGTAAGGACACGAATGGTAGGGGACCAGAGTTCAGCTGTAGGTTTAGAGCACTTGTGAGGGGTAGTAGGCCAGAGTGAAAAGGTGAGTTTTCAGGGCTTTCTTGAAGATGTTGAAGGAGGGGGCTGCCCTAATGGGTGGAGGTAGGGAGTTCCATAGTGTTGGAGCAGCTCTTGAGAAGTCCTGGAGGCGTGCATGGGACTGGGTGATGCGGGGGGTGGTTAGGCGAAGTTCATTGGAAGAGCGGAGTGAGCGGCTAGGTGTGTACCTCTGAGTAAGATCGGAAATGTAGGTTGGACAGGTTTTGTGGACAGATTTGTAGGTCAGACACAGTATCTTGAATCTGATTCTGGACTGGATAGGAAGCCAGTGGAGGGATTCTAGGAGGGGATCTGCCGTGGTGGAGCGGTGGGAGCAGTGGATAATTCTGGCTGCCGCATTCATGATGGACTGCAGTGGGGCTGTTCGGGTCATAGGGAGACCAGACAGCAGGGCATTGCAGTAGTCAAGGCGGGAAATTATGAGGGCATGGATGAGGAGTTTGGTGGTGGCAGAGGTCAGGAAAGGGCGAATCTTACAGATGTTACGAAGGTGGAAGTTGCAGGACTTTGTGAGGTTTTGGATGTGGGAAGTGAAGGAGAGTGTGGAGTCCAGGGTGACACTTAGACAGCGGGCTTGAGAGGTAGGGCGAATGGTAGTGTGGTTAACAGTGACATGCACATCTGGGAGGTTCGTGGATGGCCGGGGTGGGAAGATCATAAATTCCGTTTTGTCTAGATTTAGTTTCAGGAACCTAGCAGACATCCAGGAGGAGATGGCGGATAGGCAGGAGGAGACCTTGTCCATGGTAGTGGTGGATATGTCAGGGGTGTGGAGGTAGATCTGGGTGTCATCTGCATACAGATGGTAGTTAAAACCCATGGAGGAGATAACCTTGCCAATGGAGGATGTGTATAGGGTGAACAGTAGGGGGCCAAGGACCGAACCTTGGGGGACTCCCACCGAGAGGTGGTTGGGGGTGGACGAGGACTCATTGAATGTGGTCGTGAAGGAGCGGTTGGAGAGGTAGGATGAAAGCCAGGACAGGGCGAGATCGTGAATGCCCAAGGACTGGAGGGACTGGAGGAGTAGGGGATGATCTACTGTGTCAAAAGCTGCTGACAGGTCAAGGAGGAGGAGAATGGAGTATTTACCTTCAGCTTTAGCTAAGGCAAGGTCGTTGACCACTTTGGTGAGAGCAGTTTCGGTTGAGTGGGCAGGCCGAAATCCAGATTGGAGTGGGTCTAGCAGTGAGTTAGCATTGAGGTACTGGGTCAGGCGTTTGTGAACCAGACGCTCAAGGAGTTTTGAGGCAAAGGGGAGGAGGGAGATAGGACGGTAGTTGGAGGGTAGCGAGGGGTCGAGTGAGGGTTTCTTGAGCAGGGGTAGTACAATGGCCTGCTTGAAGTCTGTGGGGAAGGTGCCTGTGGATAGGGAGAGGTTGAACAGGGTAGTGAGGACTGGGGCCAATTCCGTGAAGTGAGGCTGGAGTAAATCCGAAGGGATGGGGTCAAGGGGGGAGGTAGTCGTATGGGAAGTCTGCAGTAGGTGGTTGACTTCCTCGGTGGTAGTAGGAGTGAAGGATGTGAGGGGAGGATAGGGTGGAGGAGGAGCTGGTTGGGAGGGGGTGGGAGGTGAAGATTGGAGATTGGATATTTCCTGGCGGATGGAGACAATTTTGTTGGTGAAGTGGGTGGCTAAATCTGTGGCAGAGAGGGAGGAAACGGAGGGTGGGGGGGTGGGTTTAAGCAGGGAGTTGAAGGTGGCAAAAAGACGCCGGGGGTTGGAAGCTTGTGCTCCGATGAGCTTGGTAAAGTATTCCTGCTTCGCATGAGCAAGGGCAGTGTGGAACTGCAGCAGGTTGGTCTTGTACTGTAGGAAATCCTGGTTAAGTCTAGTTTTTCTCCATTTCCGTTCAGTGGCGCGTGTTTTCCTCTGGAGGATGCGAATATGGGTAGTGCGCCAGGGCTGGGGGTTAGGGGGTCGGTTGTGGCGAAATATTGGTGGAGCAGCTTTCTCTAGGGCTGATGAGAGAGTTTGGCGATACTGAGCTGCAGCAAGATTAGGACAGGTTAGGGTGGGGAGAGTGGAGGAGAGGGCATGGAGGGGGTCAGCAAGGACACTAGGGTTGAGCTTGCGTAGGTCTCGCTGCCATCGACCAGGTGGGTGGGTGGCTAATTTGGAGGTGCCTTCCGTGAGGAGGTTGAAGGTGAGAAGGTGATGGTCTGAGGGTGGAAAGGGTGAAATGTCAAGGTCTGCAATGGTGGTGGATTTAGTGAATACAAGGTCGAGAGTGTGACCTGCAGTGTGAGTGGGGGTGTTGGCGTGTTGTACAAGTCCAAGTGAGTTGGCAATGGTGAGTAGCCGGGTCACAGCAGAGCTCTGGGCTTCATCGATGGGAATATTGAAATCCCCAAGGATGATGGTGGGGAGGTCAGAGGAGAGGATATGAGGGAGCCAGGAGGCAAGGTCATCGAGAAATTGTGGGGTGGAGCCCGGAGGGCGGTATAAGACCGCAACAATGGCAGGGAGGGGGTGGTAGAGGCGAATGGTGTGGGCCTCAAAGGATGTGAATTGTAGAGAGGTAGGTGGTGTGAGGACACGGAAGGTGCAGGATGGGGAGATGAGCAGACCCACCCCTCCCCCGGTCCTGTTGTCTGGTCTGGGGGTGTGACTGAGGTGAAGACCCCCATAGGAGAGGGCAGAGTCAGAGGGGGTGAGCCATGTCTCAGTGAGTGCAAGGATGGTGAGGGATTTGGAGAGGAAGAGGTTGTGGACTGCTGTAAGTTTGTTGCGGACGGATCTGGCATTCCAGAGACCGCAGGGTAGCGGGAGTATGTGTTTGTGGGTGGGATGGATGGAAATAAGGTTGGAGCGAGGATGGGTGTTGAGGTTATTTGTGGACAGAGGGCTGTGAAGTGTATGGAGCAGGTCAGCAGGGGATGCTTGTCTGGCAGCAGGCCATAGATATGTTTTGTTTTAAACCATTCCATTGTTGCCCTGGCTTTATGTTTAGGGTCGTTGTCCTGCTGGAAGGTGAACCTCAGCCCCAGTCTCTAGTCTTTTGCAGTCTCCAAGAGGTTTTCTTCCAAGTTTGCCCTGTATTTGGCTCCATCCATCTTCCCATCAACTCTGACCAGCTATCCTATCCCTGCTGAATAGATGCACCCCCCGAGCATGATGCTGCCACCAGCATATTTGACAGTGGGGATGGTGTGTTCAGAGGGATGTGCAGTGTTAGTTTTCCGCCACACATAACGTTTTGCATTTTGGGCAAAAAGTTCAATTTTGGTCTCATCTGACCAGAGCACCTTCTTCCACATGGTTGCTGTGTCCCCCATATGGCTTGTGGCAAACTGCAAACGGGACTTCTTATGCTTTCTGTTAACAATGCCTTTCTTCTTGCCACTCTTCCATAAAGGCCAACTTTGTACAGTGCATGACTAATAGTTGTCCTATGGACAGAGTCTCCCACCTGAGCTGTAGATCTCTGCAGCTCGTCCAGAGTCACCATGGGCCTCTTGGCTGCATTTCTGATCAGCGCTCTCCTTGTTCGGCCTGTGAGTTTAGGTGGATGGCCTTGTCTTGGTAGGTTTACAGTTGTGCCATACTCCTTCCATTTCTGAATGATCGCTTGAACAGTGCTCTGTGGGATGTTCAAGGCTTTGGAAATCTTTTGGTAGCCTAAGCCTGCTTTAAATTTCTCAAATTGATCCCTGACCTGTCTTGTGTGTTCTTTGGACTTCACAGTGTTGTTGCTCCCAATATTCTCTTAGGCCCAGTGCACACCGAGCGGTTTTTGGAGCGATCCGCCGGCCGCATCCGCCTTTAAAAACGCTTGTCTAATGTATTGCAATGGGATGATGCACACCGGCGGTTTGCGGTTTTTGCCAAGCCGCAAACGCGCCTCCTACTGCGCGTTTGCAGTTTTCGGAAGCGTTTCGTCCTCAATGTAAAGTATAGGAAAAACACAAACCGCTCTGAAAAACGCTAGTTCAGAGCGGTTTGCCAGGCATTTTTGTTACAGTAGCTGTTCAGTAACAGCTTTTACTGTAACAATATGTGTAATCTGCTACACAAAAACGCACGCAAAACCGCTAGGTATGTTTAGAAAACCTCTCTAAACATACCTAGAATCGCTCTGAAATCAGCTCCCAAAACCGCTAGCGTATTGCGGATCTGCTAGCGGTTTTGGTGTGCACTGGGCCTTAGACAACCTCTGAGGCCCTCACAGAGCAGCTGTATTTGTACTGACATTAGATTACATACAGGTGCACTCTATTTAGTCATTAGCACTCATCAGGCAATGTGTATAGGCAACTGACTGCACTCAGATCAAAGGGGGCCAAATAATTATGCACACACCACTTTGCAGTTATTTATTTGTAAAAAATGTTCGGAATCATGTATGATTTTCGTTCCACTTCTCATGTGTACACCACTGTGTGTTGGTATTTCATGTGGAATTCCAATAAAATTGATTTATGTTTGTGGCAGTAATAGTACAAAATGTGGAAAACTTCAAGGGGGCTGAATACTTTTGCAACCCACTGTATGTAATAGCTCCCATACAGGTACATTTTGAACTACAGTAGAGCCCGTTATCCAGCACAGGCAGTGATTGACTGATAATGCATAGGTGGCCTCTATATAACAGTAATCCCCCTCCCCCCCCCCCCCCCCCAGGCCTCTATCTCACTAATGCAGAGCAGGACACAGCAGAACACACATACAAAGGCCTCAGGCGCCATCCACTTTTCTTCTTACAGTTGCCAGCTGCTCTGCTGCATCCTCCTTGCGGCTCCTAATGTGTGTCAGGTGACACATCAGAAGCCGTACAGAGGCTGCAGCAGAACATCTGGTAGCTACAAGAACGGAAGAGGATTGCGTCTGGAGCTCTGGTATGTGTTTTCCACTGTGCACTGCTCTGTATTAATGAGTTACAGGGAGAACTTTCATAATAGATTACTTGAGAGTGCCAGTTACCGTAGCTGAGTTCCAGATAACTGATATTCTACTCTATTGAAATTTTTATCTCTTCCCTGCACTCAGATGTGTTTTTTCCTCCACACAAAGTATTATAATCTCTACATACTTAATAGTAGAGGTTCGGCTACAGTCCCCCCTGCAGTTTGACTGCAAGAAAACTGTTATTTAGCCCTGCATTTTTAATCTTTACAGTAAAAAAAACAGCCTAGTTGAAAATGAATTGGTACTGTACATGTATTTATCTCATCACGTTACATGTCACTTCAGGTACCCTTTATATGGCTGCAGAACCTGGGCCCAGGTAAAGATGACTTCATGCCATGTATAATTCCTGTGGGTATACGTTTGCTACTCTGCAGTACAGATGGTCAGAAGCACAGGAATAATGTCACATTGCTCCTGATTCTCCACACTGGGGCAGTGGAGGCCTATAACTTACACAAACCCCGGAGAATGCCCGGTTCCCATGGCAGTTGTGCCTGAGGCAAATAATCAAATATGCTATACATAAAATGCCTGACCAAATCAACAATGCCACTAGCCGTTTTTGGCCATTTCAGGAACTATGAAAAAGATAAGAGGGTTGCAGCCCTGTCAGTGGAATTAACTTTCTTTCCCATAGTTAAACTAATGGAAGAGGTGGAATATGGAGATAATTGGGAGGGGAATCGGTTGCTTCTTCATCTGGCACCAAGGGCAAACAGAGCTCTGGATTAATGTAGAAGGGAACCAAGCAGATATTAAGGGAGAGATGAGTATCATATTTCTCCCCATTTCAAAATGTAATGCCAACGTTATGCTTTAAAACCTCCTTAAAGGTAATCCAGAGTCAGGCTCAGGACAGAAAGCCACAGAACAGGGTGGTAATCCCGTGCCTGAGTGAGTTTCATGCAGGAGCTGCTGCGGTATGTCTTGCCTCTTGTTTTAGGGTCTAAAAGCTTGTAAAAAAAATTGCATGGCTTTTAGACCTTCAATCTGGAAATAATCATAATGCCAGGGAGGTTACCTTACAGAATATGCTTTTAGACTGTCCTGCCCAGTGAAGGATTATGTTGAAATGGGGCCCTAGGCAAGGTAATTCCTTTAGGTCCCCCTTATGGTTTTTTCAGTAAGCTGAGGTAAAGAGGGGTCAAAGAAAGTAGTAGGTGGGCCCCCTGATGACCACTAGATGATCCTGCTCTGGTTCTGCCAATGGATGCAGCACTTGTATAGTTTTATCAACACATGGAATTTTACCTTTTTTTGTATTTCAGTATTTTTTTGTCATTTATGCTCAGCATTCAGGGGAAGTGTGAGTGATTTTGGTGAGACTTACTGATATAACTGAGTCAGCAGAATATCCAGGCCCTTCAGTTCACTGAAAAGTTCTGAAAAACAAGGTTTTATGAGTGTTCGTACTATAAATATGGTTTGCTGACAAAAAGAATACATACAACTTATTCAAAAAGGAAGATAGACTCAGAAAGAGGAGTTCCCCATATCACCAGAGAATTGGATCTTAAAAGGAGAGCTTGTATTGTGTCTTGCTTTTAAAACATACAACCTACCTATATTTTTTAGTATTTCCTAAATTGCCTCTCTGGTTAGTTGTCTGACAATTTAATGTCCCAGAAGTCAGTCAGTCCTCCTGAAATTCTGAGGACTAGGCTGGGTTTTTCTAACCACTTAGTGTCAAGCAATTTCGTCCAAGCAGAACCTGCCCATATTATGTATGGAGTTCCCAGCCAGTCATGGACCCATCCATTTACCTGGGTCTTCATTGTTGGATTGGTGGCTGAATTTAATGGAATTGATGGGTGTAATATATTTTCATCAGAAGCCAGAGATAGGAGTGATCAATTCAAGTAGGATTTCTCCAGCAAGGCAAATTCATAGAGGATTTTGGTCAGGTGATAGATATGCAAGTCTCTGATTTGCTAGTCATGATCATGTGCTAAAGCAGGATGTGATCGCAGCAAATCATAGCTTTGCAAATCTATCAGCTGACCAAACAAATCACATGCTTCTCCATGAGTTCTCCTAGACATGACCATCACTAATGATTAAATTACTAGGTGATCAGCTTGCTGATTGGTGGATCACTCTTGTAGTCTGATTATGGCCAGCCTATAAAACACATACAAATGTTTACGTGTTCACGTTGACCTCGGAGAAATAAAAAACTTAGAAAGAAGTTGAGTGCCACAAAGTTTAAATGAGCCATCCAGCTTAAAAGTGAACTTTGATACAGTTTAAACTATTATAATACCAAAGTAGATTGCTCATAAATTAAAAAAACGTACAGTTGTTTGGGAAAAAGTTATGTCAAGACTTCACATTGACCAAGAACAATGGACCATTGGGGAATCCCTGTGGGAGATTCAAAGAAGTGCTTGCTGTGGCTTCCTTTCAGAACAGTATAGTAGCAGTATTTGGCAGTGTGGATGGTTGTCATGTGGTCTATATCAGTTTTATAGAAGATCCCAGAGAATTACAATGATTGGGACAGTCCATAAAACTAAGATTTCATTCCACTGGGAGGGGGTAAAACAACTGGGAGGCTGTTTATTACCTTTACTAAAAGGGTCTTTCAGATTCCACCATGTGTCCCCACCTTACTATTACTATTATAACACCCTCTCTTAGGCAACGCAGTGCAGAGTTGTAGCATTGTGTATCTTTATGGAGCAGAAAAGGAATTAGCTAGTGTCTGCATATTTGGATAGAAGTGTGCCACAATGGCGGTCACTGCAACATTAGGGCTCTTTAGAAGACCTTGACAAAAGGTCTCTACAAGGCCCTCAAGGCCCATACACACGTCGGATTTGCGCGAACGACGGGTCATTTGAACGTTCCGTCGTTCGCACGTTTCCACATGAAATCCGGCGTGTGTACAGACTATCGTTCGGGAGATAAGACTGGTTACCAGCGATCCGCCCGGCGGATCGTTGGTAACCAGTCTTATCTCCCGAACGATAGTCTGTACACACGCCGGATTTCATGCGGAAACGTGCGAACGACAGAACGTTCAAACGACCCGTCGTTCGCGCAAATCCGACGTGTGTATGGGCCTTTAGAAACATCATCTGTACAGCATAACACGCCGGATTTCATGCGGAAACGTGCGAACGACGGAACGTTCAAACGACCCGTCGTTCGCGCAAATCCGACGTGTGTATGGGCCTTTAGAAACATCATCTGTACAGCATAATGGGCACTAACCGCTTTTCTCAGTCCAGATATTAAGCTCCTTAGCCAGTTCAGGCACAACAAGAAATGTCCTCCATCCCTGCCTTTTCTTTGACTTCAGAATGTCCCCAAATATGTGATCTCCCACGTAGAGAATTTCCTTCCCCTTCACTCCAAGCAGGTCACATATAATGTCTGATGAACCTACGGAAGAGACATTAATGAGGCACAGTCTGTGCAAATCCACTACTTCAGGAAAGATCTATCAAGCTTATATGAAACAGAACCCTACCCTACACATATACGTTCAGTGGCGTAGCTAAGGAGCTGTGGGCCCGATGCAAGTTTTACAATGGGGCCCCCCAAGCACTCTATACATAAAAATTGATACGGCGCACCAAAACCTTCCAATGGCAACTACAGTGTTAGAGGTGCAAGAAGGGGATGGGGAGCAGTTTGTTACTGATTACCACTATTCAAAGTATCTATAGAAGTGATTACTATGAGCACAGGACCAATAAAGAGCTAATACTGTAGTTGAGGGAGGGCCCTTCGGGGCCCCGATGCGGTTGCTACTTCTGCACCCCCTATTGCTACGCCCCTGTATATGTTCATATAGGGTGGTGGAGGTATAGCTATGGCTGCTTCAATCAGGCTAGGAACACACTTGTGTGAGCGTGTTCATGGGTTTGTGGTGCGCTACTTAAAGGGACACTTAAGCCAGAAAAAAAATGAGTTTCACTCACCTTGGGCTTCTACCAGCCCCCTGCAGCAGTCCTGTGCCCTCGCAGCCACTCACTAATCCTCTGGTCCCCCGCTGCCAGCTAGTTTCGTTTTTGCCGACAGGCCACGCGTATCTTTTTCCGCATTCCCGACTGTAATTAGCGCTATTGCGGGCCGCAACGCGTACAAAAATACGCGTTACCGCATTACGCACACATAGATATGCGGCAATCCGTATTTTTGTATGCATTGCGGTCCGCAATAGCGCTAATTACAGTCGGGAATGCGGAGAAAGATACGGGTGGCCAGTCCTGACGGGCCTGTCGGCAAAAACAAAACTAGCTGGCAGCGGGGGACCAGAGGATTACTGAGTGGCTGCGAGGGCACAGGACTGCTGCAGGGGACTGGTAGAAGCCCCAGGTGAGTAAAACTCATTTTTTTTTCTGGCTTAAAGAGACTCCGTAACAAAAATTGCATCCTGTTTTTTATCATCCTACAAGTTCCAAAAGCTATTCTAATGTGTTCTGGCTTACTGCAGCACTTTGTACTATCACAGTCTCTGTAATAAATCAACTTATCTATCTCTTGTCAGACTTGTCAGCCTGTGTCTGGAAGGCTGCCAAGTTCTTCAGTGTTGTGGTTCTGCTATGAACTCCGCCTTCCAGGCCCCTCTATGCACACTGCCTGTGTGTTATTTACATTAGAGCAGCTTCTCTCTTCTCTCTTATCTTTTACAAGCTGGATAAATCGTCCTCTGAGCTGGCTGGGCTTTCACATAGTGAGGAATTACAGACAAGGGCAAAGCTGTTTGCAGGAAGAAAAGAGCAGCCTGAAACTTCAGTGCATGAGAGATGCAGGGGGAAAGAAACACACAAATGATCTCTTGAGATTCAAAAGGAAGGCTGTATACAGCCTGCTTGTGTATGGATGTATTTTCTATGTGTGGACATACTGTACATCAACCTACTTCCTGTTTTGGTGGCCATTTTGTTTGTTTATAAACAAACTTTTTAAAACTGTTTTTAACCACTTTTAATGCGGCGGGGAGCGGCGAAATTGTGACAGAGGGGAATAGGAGATGTCCCCTAACGCACTGGTATGTTTACTTTTGTGTGATTTTAACAATACAGATTCTCTTTAAGGTTCACTTTAAGTTCTGCGTTTGCTTTTTGTGAGCTGTCCATTGACTATAATGGTGAGAGTGGAAGTAGGCCTTTTGAGGTGTGCTGCAAAACACGCACAATTGTAACGTGTGTTCCCTGCCTCAGACTTTCATATCCAGAAGTCCAAATGCAACATGACTGGGCAGGGTATTCTTCAGACTTTAAAAAACAAGAGCCTTAGAGAAGATGGTAAAGTTGCACGGTATAGCAGTAGAGTTTTCTTCATAAAAGGTACCGTAGTTACTTTAAACTAAATTTGTGAGTGTATAACTGCAGTTGAGCACTGAATGTTTTCTTTTATCTGGACATTTGCATAGCATGGACCCTTGCTGGACCAGGTGAGCCCCTGCACTGTTGTCTTGTTGGACCCCAGTTTTCGCTTGTGTACTAAATCAATGCACTAAATAAAGTACTATACACCAGGGGTGCCCACACTTTTTCGGCTCGCGAGCTACTTTAAAATTTGCCGAGGCCAGGAGATCTACCAACGGTTTAAATGCTAAGCACACCCCCCCCCCCCCCCCACGTAGGTTAGCCAGGTATATGTGCCTGCAGCATAGGTTACATGCCCTCAGTATAGGTTAGCCAGATATATGGGCCCTCAGTGTAGATTAGCCAGGTATATGGGCCCTCAGTGTACGTTAGCCAGGTATATGGGCCCCCAGTGTATGTTAGCCATGTATATGGGCCCCCAGTGTAGGTTAGCCAGGTATATGGGCCCCCAGTGTAGGTTAGCCAGGTATATGGGCCCTCAGTGTATGTTAGCCAGGTATATGGGCCCTCAGTGCAGTTAGCCAGGTATATGGGCCCCCAGTGTATGTTAGCCAGGTATATGGGCCCTCAGTGTAGTTAGCCAGGTATATGGGCCCTCAGTGTAGTTAGCCAGGTATATGGGCCCTCAGTGTAGTTAGCCAGGTATATGGGGCCCCCAGTGTAGGTTAGCCAGGTATATGGGCCCCCAGTGTAGGTTAGCCAGGTATATCAGCCCTCCAGGCATATGTACCTGCAGCGTAGGTTAGCAGGCAGGCAGAGGAGAAGAGGCGGCGAGGAGAGACTCTGGCAGGCCAATGGGATGCAGGGGAGAAGCGGCGGCGAAGAGAGAGGCGGCGCGGCCGCTACGTCATGGCTGGGGGCGGCGCCGGGCACGTTACAAGCACGCACGTTGCAGGCTGCCCGTCGCCACCCCCAGCCATGACGTAGCGGCCGCACCGCCTCTCTCCGCCCTCTCTCCTCGCCTGCATCCTTATTGGCCAGCAGCTAAACACGATGAGCTGCTGGCCGCAACAAACATTTATGAGACGGCCGCGATCTACCAAGAAGGCGGTCGCGATCTACCGGTAGATCGCGATCGACCTATTGGGCAGCCCTGCTATACACCATTATCGGTCCAAGCACAAAACAATTTTTGGAGCTCAAGAACAGAACAAGAGTTCCACCTGTTTAATACAAATGCTATGATAATAGTACCCTTGTCCAGATTTCTGAAGCTTGTAACTTAGAAACAAGAAACTTACCTCCAGAGTATACTGTACATTGCTGGAGAGGGCCTGTGTAGGTGCCAATCCTTAATTTCCCATTATCCTGCAACACAAAATAGTTTATGTAAACATAGCAAGAATCTGAGTTGCGTCCTTTCCTTCAAAGTCATCCTAGCAATGGCCAATGGGATGCAAATAATTCTGCGTTGAAGGAAAGGTTATCACATTTTTTATTACCACCAAATCAATAAATAAATGATTGTTTATTACAGTGTGAACAAATAATGTGAATAAACTAATCTCACAGTACACAATAATCAGCACGGTAGTGGATAGAACTCTTGCCTTGCCGTGCTGGGTCCCCAGTTCGCAATCCAGCTAGGGCACTAGACGTACAGAGTTTGCATGTTCTCCCTGTGTCTGCGTGGTTTCCTCCGAGCACTCTGATTACCTCCCACATCCAGGCCAGGTCCATAAAGCAACCTGAATCACATGATTTAGGGCAGCAGGCTTTAGGCAAAGCCAGAAAACAGGGCACCGCGGCTGTCTTGGGTAAAAGGGCATAGCCATAGGTGCCCATCAGGTGCGTAACTAGACGTAATAGGGCCCCTCTGCAAAAATGATAGCATGAAACCCCTTTTTCCCCAAACCCCACAGGATCGAGAGCCAGCTAAAGGCAGCAGAGAGTGTTCTCCTGTGAAGCAGCCTCTGGAAGCAGGGAAAAAATTACACACACTCCTGCACACGGTTTTTGTGAGTGAATGGGGAGGTTACTTTGCTAATTGGCTGCACTTGCGGTTGGGGAGAGGGAGGTGGAGGGGCCCCTAAAGCCTCTGGGCCCCTCTGCGATGGTAGGGGTCACAGGGGTGATTGTTACGCCCATGGTGCCCATTGTAAATGCCAAAAAGCCGTGATTTGCAGAAATTTGGGGACCTGGAGGGACCTGATAAAATAGTGGCCACCGAGGCTTCTCGCTATGCAAATTGTGGTTTTACTATGTAAAACCGCAATTTGCATAGCGGGAAGCCTTAGCTGCCTCTATTTTAGGGCACCCAAATTTCCACACATTGCCACAAATCGTGGCTTTCTGGTGGGAGGAGATTAAGGTTTAGGCGACATGAAGGGGGGTGGTTAGTGTTAGGTTTCACTAGGGGTGGGGGATTAAGGGTTAGGCACCACCAGGGGGGTTTTAAGGGTTAGGTAGAGGGAGAGTTAAGGAATAGGTATCGGTAGGATAAAGATTACCGATATTTTACTGTCGGAATTAATTAGTAGAATATCAGTAATTTTACCGTTATTCTACTAGTGGCAATCCCCGTGCCCTTTTTTCCAGGTGCCTTTATTACATGAATGCAGCTATAGGGGCAGCACCAGAAGCAAAAAGTGTCTCACTGCCCAGGCGAGTGAGGACATCGGAGAAATAGGAATAAGAGAAGTCAGACTGTGATGGTAGAGCAGTGTCAGAGTGGTAGAAAAAGGAGGCGGTGGAGCACAGAAAGCAATAGGATGTGTGGAGGAGGAGGAGTCTGAAGGACAATGGCGATGAATCAAGGCAAGACTATATTCAGAGCAGGATTTAAGCCAAGGCCACATAGGCCATGGCCTTGGGCACCATAGGATCAAGGGTGGGTGGACAGCAGGCTATTCTAAGGGGAAGGGTCACCTAGCTAAGTAAGCTGGAGGGAGGGGGGTCATCAGGATATTTATATAGAAGTGTGTGGGGGGGGTTCATCTGCCTTCCTATACTAGAGGAAGGGGTCATCAGGATACCTATACTAGGGAAAAGGGGGTAATCAGGCTACCTGTACTGGAGGGAAGGGGCAATGGGCTACCTATACTGGAGGGAAGGGGAAGGATCATCTGGCTATCTATACTAAAGGGGGGCTGCTGCTGACAGTGGCCTTGGGCAGTAAAGAGTATAAATCCGGCCCTGGCTATATATACTCTGTAAAACGCTACAGCCGATCTGGGTATTCTGTATTACATGATCGAATGAAGGTCATATAGGGCACAGCCAGCTTAGCGCTTCTATCACATCCTGCTGCCAGCCCAGATTCTTGAAAACTGCCCATGATCATCTGAGATCTCTTCTTTCCAGCTCTGGTCCTGTAACTGGATCTCCCTGTTTTTCACCGATCTTGGTATGAGATCACACACTAGAACTCTCCTCTTTATTGGGATACTTTTAGTGGTACTGAACATCTCAACGGTATTCCAGCTCTCAGAAATTCCCATCACAACACGGGGGCTAATTATATGATTGGAAATAGATCCTACAGATTAGCAGTCTATTTCAGAATACCCACTGGCATACCTTTCTCAATATCCATAGAACAAAAGCAAGCAAGGCTCTCCAATAAGCTTTTCTATAATATTTTCCATTTATATATCTACTAGCTGGTCGCCCGGTGTTGCCCGGGTATGTAATTGGCTAGTGTTAGCTCTGTCCACTTTTTCTAATCCTAACACACAATTACTCAATGATGACCTAGTTTGTGAGCTTTGCGGTCTTTGGCATCAATAATTGGCATTGAAATGAAATAAATCTAATTGGCTGTGGCTCCACTCCTTTGAAAATCAATAGGTGAATTGTAATTATCTTTTGTAGGCTCCACCCACTTTTCTGAATATTAATCCCAGTCACCCAGTGACCAACTGTGCAAAGTTTAAGACCCCTGCCATTGACAGACAGTGTAAGAATGGCTGCAGTTTACATTCTGGCAATTAAATTTGTATTTTTCTCCACCCACTGATGTCCTAATGTTTCCCAGGTATGTATTTGGCTGCTGTTGGCTGTGGCCACTTTTTCTAACCATAACACACAATTGTCAATAGTCAATGACCAAGTTTGTGAGATTTGTGGTCTTTGGCATGAATCATTTTCATTGAAATGAAACACATCTGATTCACTGTTTGTGGCCCCACCCCTTTTCTAAATATTTAATCAATGATCAACTGTACCAGGTTTGAGGCTTGTGCCATTAACAGTGCAAAAATGGCAGCAATTAAATATTTGCCTTGAAAATCAATAGGTGAATTGTGATTGTTTTTTGTAGGCTCCACCCACTTTTCTGAATAGTAATCCCAGTCACCCAGTGACCAACTGTGCAAAGTTTTAGAACCCTACAATTAATAGTGTAAGAATGGCTGCAGTTTACATTTTCCCAGTGAAATTTGTGTTTGTCTCCGCCCACTGAAGACTCGGCATTGCCCAGGTATGTATTTGGCTGGTGCTGGCTCCGCCCACTTTTTCTAACCCTAACATAAAATTACTTAATGACCAAGTTTGTGAGCTTTGCGGTCTTTGGCATCAATAATTTGCATTGAAATAAAATAAATCTGATTGGCTGTGGCTCCACCCCTTTTCTGAATTTGAACCCCAATCACCCAATGGTCAACTGTACCAGGTACAGGTGATTAACAGTGCAAGAATGGCATCAATTAAATATTCCCCTTAAAGATTAATAGGTGGATTTTGATTGGCTTTTGTAGGCTCCACCCACTTTTCTGAATATTACTCTCAGTCACCGAGTGACCAACTGTGCAAAGTTTGAGAACCCTACCATTAAAAGTGTAAGAATTGCTGCAGTTTACATTTTCTCCGTGAAATTTGTATTTGTCTCCGCCTACTGATGACCCGGCATTGCCCGATTATGTATTTGGCTGGTGTTGGCTGCGCCCACTTTCCTAACCCTAACACACAATTAATCAATTACTCAATGACCAAGTTTGTGAGCTTTGCGGTCTTTGTCATCAATAACCTGCATTAAAATGAAACAAATCAGGTTGTTTAGGGGTTCCACCCCCTTATATAAATTTAAACCCCAGTCACGCAATGATTAACTGTACCAGGTTTGAGGCTTGTGCCATTAACAGTGCAAGAATGGCAGCAATGAAATATTCCCCTGAAAAATCAATAGGTAATTTTTGATTGTTTTTTGTAGGCTCCACCCACTTTTCTGAATATTAACCCCAGTCACCCAGTAACCAACTGTGCAAAGTTTGAGAACCCTACCATTAGCAGTGTAAGAATGGCTGCTGTTTACATTTTCCCAGTAAAATTTGTATTTGTCTCCGCCCACTTATGACCCTGCGTTGCCCGCTTATGTATTTGGCTGGTGTTGGCTGTGCCCATTTTCCTAACCCTAACACACAATTAATCAATTACTCAATTACCAAGTTTGTGAGCTTTGCAGTGTTTGGCAACAATAATTTGCATTGGAATGAAACAAATCTGATTGGCTACTTGTGGCTCCACCCCCTTTCTGAAATTAAACCCCAGTCACCCAATGATTAACTATACCAGGTTTGAGGCTTGTGCCATTAACAGTGCAAGAATGGCAGAAATGTAAATATTCCCCTTGAAAATCAATAGGTGAATTTAGATTGGCTTTTATAGGCTCCAACCACTTTTCTGAATAATAATGCTAGTCACCCAACAACCAACTGTGCAAAGATTGAGAACCCTACCATTAACAGTGTAAGAAAAACAAAAGTTTGCTTTCTTAAAACAGAAAGAATTTGCAATAATTCAGATTGGAGTGAGCTTGAGATGTCTCCCAGTGCATCACTGCTGAATATATGCAAATTTACCATTGTTACCCTTAGAAGCTAAACACACCTCCAGAATCGCTGGAATGCAATGATGTGTCAGTTTGTTAATTTGTACAGAGCCATAATAATCCAACATGCATACAGACTGTTTTGGATTGTTTGATCCTCATCAGTGCATGGCATAGATTAACGTGGCTCTATGCAGTAGGGCTTGTAACACCGAGAGGTACAGACTAACCAGCAAGCTCATGGTGACCCAGAACTCATTGGAGTGTGTAAGGGACTACAATGGTCCTAAAAGCCCCCTTACTAAGTTGTTAAGAAAAACAAAAGTTTGCTTTCTTAAAACAGAAAGAATTTACGATAATTCAGGTTGGAGTGTGCTTGAGATGTCTCCCAGTGCATCACTGCTGAATATATGCAAATTAACCATTCTACCCTTAGAGGCTAAACACACCTCCAGTGTAACAGTGTAAGAATGGCTGCAGTTTACATTTTCCAGTGAAATTTGTATTTGTCTCTTTTTGGTTATGGGAATAAAAAGTATCCTATACTTTATTCCAGGTAGTGTACTATGTGTGTGCCAAATTTCATTTAAATCCGTTCAGCCGTTTTTGCGTGATCGAGTAACAAACATCCAAACATCCGAACTTTCCCATTTATTATATTAGTAGGATAGATTGATTGTTTTACTTTACTTTATATTGAGAAACTGGAAAACAAAGGACACACAAAGTTCCTCAGGGCTAAAGAACACCGGGATCCAGCAGACCTGCCCTGGATTTTTTAGGAATTATTTGGTATCAGCTGACAAGTGTTTGCATCCATTGTCTGGCTCATGTCAGACCACATTAAGGTTTTCTCAAAAATTAATGCCTTAGTGATTATGTGAAATGCAGTCATTTCCAAGTAGGCATGGGGAGAACTTTTTTTTTTAACTATTACAAAAAAAAAAAAACCTAAAACTTGAAATACAACATATAAAATGTAGATTTCACCTAGAGTAAAATGCACTAGTAATGCACAGCAACTAGTAAAACTGACAGGCTTTGGACTAGTCTATATTCCTATGGAAGTGTAATGCTTGTGTGCATAAGCAATACTGTCTGTTTACAAATCACAAGTATAATGCCTGGGGGTTATACTTTGACTACCCAGAGCAACAAGACTGGTAGCTGATTAATGGAAGAGGCTACACAGGCTGCCCAGAGCAACTGCAGCTCTAGGCTTCCGATATCGCTACAAATAAGACGTAATGGAAGCGCAGTGCGATGTTGCGCTGCCTTAGCGATAGCAAGCATTCAGACAGGTACAAGACAGGACTATAGATTGGAGTGTAACTAGACAAGTAAGACACAATGGCAGCGCAGTGCGATTTTGCGCTGCCTTAGCGATAGCAAGCATTCAGACAGGTACAAGACAGGACTATAGATTGAAGCGTAACTAGACAAGTAAGACACAATGGCAGCACAGTGCGATGTTGCGCTGCCTTAGTGATAGCAAGCATTTAGACAGGTACAAGACATGACTATAGATTGGAGCGTAACTAGTAGCAACCGCAGCTCACAGTCACGTTCGCAGAAGCAGAGCAAGCTGGCTAACAACAGTCACCAGCAAGCATCCACACAGGCAAGACTACAGGAAAGAACGTAACTAATAGCAACACAACTATGCTAGCTAAGCACGGGAGGTCACGATAAGCTCAACCTAACGAAACATGCTAAACTGACTAGCTAACACAGTAGCTGAAAAATCTCCGTAACTCGAATAAAGAAAATAACAAACGACTCAACTAATGGATAAATATATATTAGCAAGTCTGCATATATATTTATCAAGAACTAGCTAAAGCACAAGTAATAAGGTCGCATTGAACTACAATAGCAGAACTATACAGAGTAGCAGAGTGCCTAGCAGACCAGCATAGTGATCGCTATGATGGGCGAGGTCTAAAAGGGGAGACAGACTTTTATGACGGCATCAACCAATGGATGCAAGCATGCAAACCTCCACACAGCTGAATGGTAATCACGCAATCCTGAACTGGCTTGATTACCATTTGCTAGCTGGTTGTGAATGCAAAGGACTCCGATAGGAAATACAGTGGCTTGCAAAAGTATTCGGCCCCCTTGAAGTTTTCCACATTTTGTCACATTACTGCCACAAACATGAAACAATTTTATTGGAATTCCACGTGAAAGACCAATACAAAGTGTACAGGTGTACATGTGAGAAGTGGAACCAAAATCATACATCATTCCAAACATTTTTTACAAATAAATAACTGCAAAGTGGGGTGTGCGTAATTATTCGGCCCTCTGAGTCAATACTTTGTAGAACCACTTTTTGCTGAAATTGCAGCTGCCAGTCTTTTAGGGTATGTCTCTACCAGCTTTGCACATCTAGAGACTGAAATCCTTGCCCATTCTTCTTTGCAAAACAGCTCCAGCTCAGTCAGATTAGATGGACAGCGTTTGTGAACAGCAGTTTTCAGATCTTGCCACAGATTCTCGATTGGATTTAGATCTGGACTTTGACTGGGCCATTCTAACACATAGATATGTTTTGTTTTAAACCATTCCATTGCTGTCCTGGCTTTATGTTTAGGGTCATTGTCCTGCTGGAAGGTGAACCTCCGCCCCAGTCTCAAGTCTTTTGCAGTCTCCAAGAGGTTTTCTTCCAAGTTTTCCCTGTATTAGGCTCCATCCATCTTCCCATCAACTCTGACCAGCTTCCCTGTCCCTGCTGAAGAGATGCACCCACCGAGCATGATGCTGTCACCACCATATTTGACAGTGGGGATGGTGTGTTCAGAGTAATGTGCAGTGTTAGTTTTCCGCCACACATAGCGTTTTGCATTTTGACCAAACAGTTCCATTTTGGTCTCATCTGACCAGAGCACCTTCTTCCACATGGTTGCTGTGTCCCCCACATGGCTTGTGGCAAACTGCAAACGGGACTTCTTATGCTTTTTGTTAACAATGCCTTTCTTTTTGCCACTCTTCCATAAAGGCCAACTTTGTACAGTGCATGACTAATAGTTGTCCTATGGACAAGTTAGCGGAAATTGATTTTAATTGTTTTTTTTCACAAAGTGTCATTTTCCGCTAACTTGTGACAAAAAATAAAATCTTCTATGAACTCACCATACTCCTAACGGAATACCTTGGGGTGTCTTCTTTCTAAAATGGGGTCATTTGTGGGGTTCCTATACTGCCCAGGCATTTTAGGGGCCCTAAACCGCGAGGAGTAGTCTTGAAACCAAATGTCGCAAAATGACCTGTGAAATCCTAAAGGTACTCATTGGACTTTGGGCCCCTTAGCGCACTTAGGGTGCAAAAAAGTGCCACACATGTGGTACTGCCGTACTCAGGAGAAGTAGTATAATGTGTTTTGGGGTGTATTTTTACACATACCCATGCTGGGTGGGAGAAATATCTCTGTAAATGACAATTGTTTGATTTTTTTTACACACAATTGTCCATTTACAGAGAGATTTCTCCCAACCAGCATGGGTATGTGTAAAAATACACCCCAAAACACAATATTCTACTTCTTCTGAGTACGGCGATACCACATGTGTGACACTTTTTTGCAACCTAGGTGCGCTAAGGGGCCTAACGTTCTATTCACAGGTCATTTTGAGGCATTTGGATTCTAGACTACTGCTCACGGTTTAGGGCCCCTAAAATGCTAGGGCAGTATAGGAACCCCACAAGTGACCCCATTTCAAAAAGAAGACACCCCAAGGTATTCTGTTAGGAGTATGGTGAGTTCATAGAAGATTTTTTTTTTGTCACAAGTTAGCGGAAAATGACACTTTGTGAAAAAAAAAACCAATACATATCAATTTCAGCTAACTTGTGACAAAAAATAAAATCTTCTATGAACTCATCATACACCTAACAGAATACCTTGGGGTGCCTTCTTTCTAAAATGGGGTCACTTGTGGGGTTCCTATACTGCCCTGGCATTTTAGGGGCCCTAAACCGTGAGGAGTAGTCTTGAACCCAAATGTCTCAAAATGACCTGTGAAATCCTAAAGGTACTCATTGGACTTTGGGCCCCTTAGCACAGTTAGGCTGCAAAAAAGTGTCACACATGTGGTATCGCCGTACTCAGAAGAAGTAGTATAATGTGTTTTGTGGTGTATTTTTACATACAACCATGCTGGGTGGGAGAAATATCTCTGTAAATGACACATTTCTGACTTTTTTTACACAATTGTCCATTTACAGAGAGATTTCTCCCACCCAGCATGGGTATGTGTAAAAATACACCACAAAACACATTATACTACTTCTCCTGAGTATGGCGATACCACATGTGTGACACTTTTTTGCAGCCTAGGTGCGCTAAGGGGCCCAACGTCCTATTCACAGGTCATTTTGAGGCATTTGTTTTCTAGACTACTCCTCACGGTTTAGGGCCCCTTAAATGCCAGGGCAGTATAGGAGTGACCCCATTTTAGAAAGAAGACACCCCAAGGTATTCCGTTAGGGGTATGGTGAGTTTATAGAAGATTTTATTTTTTGTCACAATTTCCGCTAACTTTTGACAAAAAATAAAATCTTCTATGAACTCATCATACACCTAACAGAATACCTTGGGGTGTCTTCTTTCTAAAATGGGGTCACTTGTGGGGTTCCTATACTGCCCTGGCATTTTACGGGCCCAAAACTGTGAGTAGTCTGGAAACCAAATGTCTCAAAATGACTGTTCAGGGGTATAAGCATCTGCAAATTTTGATGACAGGTGGTCTATGAGGGGGCAAATTTTGTGGAACCGGTCATAAGCAGGGTGGCCTCTTAGATGACAGGATGTATTGGGCCTGATCTGATGGATAGGAGTGCTAGGGGGGTGACAGGAGGTGATTGATGGGTGTCTCAGGGGGCGGTTAGAGGGGAAAATAGATGCAATCAATGCACTGGGGAGGTGATCGGAAGGGGGTCTGAGGGGGATCTGAGGGTTTGGCCGAGTGATCAGGAGCCCACACGGGGCAAATTAGGGCCTGATCTGATGGGTAGGTGTGCTAGGGGGTGACAGGAGGTGATTGATGGGTGTCTCAAGGTGTGATTAGAGGGGGGAAATAGATGCAAGCAATGCACTAGCGAGGTGATCAGGGCTGGGGTCTGAGGGCGTTCTGAGGTGTGGGCGGGTGATTGGGTGCCCGCAAGGGGCAGATTAGGGTCTAATCTGATGGGTAACAGTGACAGGTGGTGATAGGGGGTGATTGATGAGTAATTAGTGGGTGTTTAGAGGAGAGAAGAGATGTAAACACTGCACTTGGGAGGTGATCTGATGTCGGATCTGCGGGCGATCTATTGGTGTGGGTGGGTGATCAGATTGCCCGCAAGGGGCAGGTTAGGGGCTGATTGATGGGTGGCAGTGACAGGGGGTGATTGATGGGTGGCAGTGACAGGGGTGGATTTATAGGTGATTGACAGGTGATCAGTGGGTTATTACAGGGAATAACAGATGTAAATATTGCACTGGCGAATTGATAAGGGGGGTCTGAGGGCAATCTGAGCGTGTGGGCGGGTGATTGGGTCCCCGCAAGGGGCAGATTAGGGTCTAATCTGATGGGTAACAGTGACAGGTGGTGATAGGGGGTGATTGATGGGTAATTAGTGGGTGTTTAGAGGAGAGAAGAGATGTAAACACTGCATCTGGGAGGTGATCTGATGACGGATCTGCGGGCGATCTATTGGTGTGGGTGGGTGATCAGATTGCCCGCAAGGGGCAGGTTAGGGGCTGATTGATGGGTGGCAGTGACAGGGGATGATTGATGGGTGGCAGTGACAGGGGGTGATTGATGGGTGATTGATAGGTGATTGACAGGTGATCAGTGGGTTATTACAGGGAATAACAGATGTAAATATTGCACTGGCGAATTGATAAGGGGGGGGGTCTGAGGGCAATCTGAGCGTGTGGGCGGGTGATTGGGTGCCCGCAAGGGGCAGATTAGGGTCTAATCTGATGGGTAACAGTGACAGGTGGTGATAGGGGGTGATTGATGGGTAATTAGTGGGTGTTTAGAGGAGAGAAGAGATGTAAACACTGCACTTGGGAGGTGATCTGATGTCGGATCTGCGGGCGATCTATTGGTGTGGGTGGGTGATCAGATTGCCCACAAGGGGCAGGTTAGGGGCTGATTGATGGGTGGCAGTGACAGGGGGTGATTGATGGGTGGCAGTGACAGGGGGTGATTGATGGGTGATTGATAGGTGATTGACAGGTGATCAGTGGGTTATTACAGGGAAGCACAGATGTAAATATTGCACTGGCGAATTGATAAGGGGGGGTCTGAGGGCGATCTGAGCGTGTGGGCGGGTGATTGGGTGCCCGCAAGGGGCAGATTAGGGGCTAATCTGATGGGTAACAGTGACAGGTGGTGATAGGGGGTGATTAATGGGTGATTGATGAGTAATTAGTGGGTGTTTAGAGGAGAGAAGAGATGTAAACACTGCACTTGGGAGGTGATCTGATGTCGGATCTGCGGGCGATCTATTGGCGTGGGTGGGTGATCAGATTGCCCGCAAGGGGCAGGTTAGGGGCTAATTGATGGGTGCAGTGACAGGGGGTGATTGACGGGTGATTGACGGGTGATCAGGGGGGATAGATGCATACAGTACACGGGGGGGGGGTCTGGGGAGAATCTGAGGGGTGGGGGGGGTGATCATGAGGGAGTAGGGGGCAGATTAGGGACTAAAAAAAAAATAGCGTTGACAGATAGTGACAGGGAGTGACTGATGTGTGATTAGGGGGGTGACTGGGTGCAAACAGTGGTCTGGGGGGTGGGCAGGGGGGGGGGGGGGTCTGAGGGGTGCTGTGGGCGATCAGGGGGCAGGGGGGGGAAATCAGTGTGCTTGGGTGCAGACTAGGGTGGCTGCAGCCTGCCCTGGTGGTCCCTCGGACACTGGGACCACCAGGGCAGGAGGCAGCCAGTATAATAGGCTTTGTATACATTACAAAGCCTATTATACCACGTTCATGCGGCGATCCGGGTGCTAGTAACCCGCCGGCGCTTCCGAACGGCCGGCGGGTTACAGCGAACGGGGGGCGGAGCCATTCCCCGGCGGTTGATCGCGTCACCAATGACGCGATCACCGCATAGCAACACCCGCAGCCGCCCCCGCCGATGGGCGTATTGCGGTCGTTTGGGCCCAGACTTTGCCGCCGCCCATCGGCTAGGGGCGGTCGGGAAGTGGTTAAAGGGAACCAAGCACCACTTTTTTTTTCCTGTATTCTTTTTTTTTTTTTTTTCCAACTCAGCTCTTGTATGGTGGCCCCAACCATCTAAGACAAGCTTTATCGGTGCCCTCTTGGGTCAGGTTTATAGTTGTGCATCATTGTTGGATTACAAATGTGTTCATTATAGCTTCATTTGTTTTCCTGGTTTCTAATAGCTGTAGGAACTGCCATGTTCCCCCCTCCCCATCTAGCTGCCCATTATTTATGCAGGGGAAGGTGTGAAGATAGCATCTGTGACTTCTCTAAACTCTTTGAAGCACAGAGTCCTATGATCCCATCCCCTACTGATCTAAGCTTTTGTTTGCTCTATGCTAATCTGCAAAATAAAATAATTACATCAGTCCTTATTTATGCTGTCGGACAGGCCATGGAAGTAGTGTAAGAAAACCCTCTGCTAAACGTTAAAATGTAAAAAGAAGAAGTAAAATTTAAGTTTTATTTAACAACTAGCGGACCTAAGTCCATTTAAAAACGGGCTCTAGGTCTTTTTTCTACCGCCGCCGGCAGTCAGTGCGCATGTGCGCGCACCCGCCTCGCCCACCCACCTCGCTCCCTGGTCCCGTCCAGCTGTCCATTACTACACACATGCGCAGTACCAAAAAAACAGGGACACAGGGACAACTGATGGACGCAGCGACAGTAGGGTTTTATTATAGAGGAAAAGCCACAATGTTGGTGTGCATTTTTAATGTGCTATTGAGATGCCCTGGGTGTTAAAAATTGTGCTTGGTTAACTTTAATAATTAAAGGGGATATGATATGACCTAGGTGAGTGCAGCAAACGTGCCATACAATTTCAGAATGTCACTTATGTTCTCAGGCAATGACAAGCTCTGTAAATTGGATGCTAAAAGTCTGCTTGTGAGATACAAATATCTTACCGTGTTGACTTGTCGTAGAACTGTCCCCTCGGCAAAAAAAAGTGGTTTCCTAGTGTCCACAACAATGAGATCAAAATAGGAACGCCATGTTTTCTTGCTTTTGTACTATATAACAATATAAGAGGAAAAAAATATATTACTAAACACAGAACCAAACATCAGACCACAAGAAGGTAATTATCTGACTTCAGGTGTTCAGGTTTTTGTGGCCCCACACGGCACATCATTTGTGGCCCTCCCCCTCACAGTCAGAGGCCCCTTCTCCCGTAATAATAGGTAGTGAAAGCCCCCCCCCCAATAGGTAGCCCTTCAATATGGGTAGTTAAAGTGGATCCGAGATGAACTTTTACTCCTTGCATAATTGTGTTCCTTACATATAGTTTATAGGGAATTCCTCAAGCCAAATACTTGTTTTGTTTTGTTTTAATACCCTAATTTCCTATAAACTAAACAAACCACACCCACAGCTTCTCCAGAGTGCCTTGGCGCTTGCAAGGGATTGTGGGATTTCAGTCTGGGCAGGTGAAAAAGGTGTTACTAGCTATAGATTTCAGAGGCAGAGTTTTCACAATCTGAGAGCTGCAGTGCAGATACAGATCAGTTGCCTGTGTAATGGAGGAGATAAGAGTGGAGTTTTCACAGAATATGCAGATTAGCATGCCTAGATACAGATAAGCTTGCATGTGTGTGTAATTGTGTAATAGTGACAAGCAGAAAACATGTCTGCTCCCATTGTATCACAGGAAAAAAAAATTAATATACTGTTGAAGCGGTTTGAAGATAAATTTGCTGTGTAAACTATCTAAACTTTAGATAAGATATATAGACAAGTCACTTGTTATATTTAGTTTTTCATCTCGGATCTGCTTTAACCAAAGGTTCCACACCCCAATATAGGTAGCCACCCCCAGTATAGGTAGCCAAAGGTTGGTAGTTTCCTGCTTCTTCCCCATTCCCAACACTCACAGACCTGAAGATCAGCAGCAACCAGAAGAAAGAAGCTCACAGTAACTATGTGGTACACTTCAAATGCAGGAAATGAGCAATGACCTCACTATTGATTCTGAAGTGTACTCTGTGGTCACTCCGTGGACACCTCTGTTCATGTTGCCATTGATCTGAGGTCTGTGTGTGTAGCACATGCAGCAATTTTGGTGCCAATAGCATGTATGGGGCCTTTGCTATTAACTGCTAAAGTTGTTAGAAAATTACGCAAACTTGCGAAAGATTACAGATGAAAGTAATTACGATTTTTCCCAAAGTTTCACATTACGATTTTGCATCATAATTGCAAATTCCAATGCGAAATTATGTCTGTGCGAAATTTGTGCTCATCACTAGTCATAAGAAGCCCAACTAGAGAAGCAAATATAGGAGTGAAGCTAAGCAGAGTTCCTAGCCAGGGTGTTATGTTTCTCTGTAGCCCACACTGGTGTTGGCATTGTGTATCAGCAGAATGTGACAGCCTCGTGCTGTTTAGTGTCTGAACCTGTCATACGGGACATTGGTTGTAAATAAGGTATCCATGGTTGCTGGAAGCTAACATTAGAATTGAAGCAGATTGATACTAAGTCATAGTAAACAGCTGAGCTCCTTCTCTAGCAAGAGAAATGAGCTCAAACTCCAGCCATCTCCACAGTGGCGCTCAGTAGCCAGATTTAAATTAGTTAATGAATTGTCTGAAACATCAGCACTTGTCACCATTGAGTTTTCAATTGAAGATTAGTAAAAGAATAGGAGTGGATTCCAAAACTAACGCTGCACTAATGACCAGGACTTTGGGATTGATACAGGATTAGGAGGGCTTTGGGCTAACTTGTCACACCTGTGCTTTAATGACATAGATTACATCACTAAGGCCTTGTGGTGTACTGGCAGTCCGCTACTACTAATCTAATGATCAGAGCAAAGTTTAAAGAGACCTGGGCTCAAAACTCACAGATAACACAACATCCCAAAATAATAGATTGTTGGAGCCACATACCCAACAGGCATGTTGGTTAAGCTCCTCTGCCGGCATTATTAGCCTGATAAGGTGTGTGCCATTTTCACGGACCGAAACAGGTACAGTATAATCTCGTTATAATAAACTCTAGTGTAGTAAACATTTGGGTATAGTAAACTCTCCAGGTCCCGGCCAATCTCCATTTTTAGTCTATGGGAGCAACGCCTGATATAGTAAATTCTGAAATAATAAAACTTCTGTTATAGTAAACATCCTTTTTGGCCCTCAGGTGACACTGACTCTGGATATAGTAAACAGTGGGTGGTGCATGCGTCATATGTCAGTGTGAAACCCATGCTCTCTTCAGGCTGGTTGCTAGTGAGTTGATGTGTGTTAATATTTGTAATGCCTAGTACACACCATACAATTTTCTGTTATATCTTTCTGATAGATTTTCTGTTAGATTTTCAGTTAGATTATTTTCTGTAAAGTACTGGTAAGGTGCGTACATACGCACTACTAAAGAGAACGACGGGCCCGCTCAGCGGATCGTTCAGAAACAGCCTTATTAGTCTGCAGACAGACTGTACACACGCACTACTGTTGGGAGAACGACCGCCCAGCGGGAGGGTCTGACGTACCCGTCGTTCTTTTTAGTAGTGCGTGTGTACACACCTTTAGAGACTGGTCATTATCTCTGGTGCATTGTCTTCTGATTATCTCTTGTTGAGTAGAACAATGCTTAATTGCTAGTCAGATAGATGGTTAGATAGATAATTTCCAACATGTTGGAAATTATCTATCTGGCAGGTAAATCTTATGCTGGGGATACACAGTACGTTTCTGTACCGTGTATCGACCAGCTGATCCGGCCAGCTGATAATATTCAGCTGGCCCGATCAAGCCGCCCTCTCGATTCCTGCCTGCGTACAATGGCAGGGAATCGAGCGCTGATAAGGAAGCGCCGGCGGGGGCGAGCGGTAATCGATCCGCGCGGACAAGCGGGGGCGCGGACGCGGCTGGGGTCGATCCGGCGGCTAATCGAGCCACCGGTTCACCCGTGTATCCCCAGCATTACAGCAAATTGTATGGTGTGTACTAAGCATAATGCTGGGTTTTTTAATCGTGAAGGTGGTACAGATTGCGGCAGGGGGGTTAGGATTAGGCATTGATAGAGGGGAGGGTTCAAGTGAGAATAGGGTTTGGTTTAGCGAGAGTAAAATATTAATAAAAATTACTCATATTCTATCATTTTACCCATTGCCCAATAGAAGAATATCAGTAATTTTACCGATATTCTACTAGCGGCTTTTCCCGGCACCCAAATTACAGCGGCACCCTTTTCACCCGTATACTCACTGACTTACTAAGCACTGAAGCTGTTGGATAAGCATAACAGCCAAGAAACTAATTGACTTCAGCCAAATACAGAAGCTATAGTAATGATTGATATTAAGATTATGAGTGACAGCTTCATTTTGAATGGTGTGTGTCTGTGCATAGGCCTGTCTGTATGTCTTACAGTGTTGCTTTCCATGTTTTGCTGTTGTTATGGGTCTCGTCATGCTTTGATGAATGTGTGACAAATCCCAGCGTTGTGATGTGTATGTCTAGAAAAGTATTTGGTTTAGGTGGGATTTTCAGCTCCCCTCTGAAGTGGGTAACCAGCCTAGGCAGCCTGTACAAATAATCAGGTGTCCTGATTACATCCACCTGTTGTTATTGCAGGAGATCACTGAAGCCTCAGAATAACTTTATATGACCCCAGGTTCTGTGCAAAGTATAAACAATAGGTCTCATTTATCAAAGTGTCTGGAATCCCTCTGGTCATGTGAATAAGCTAGACAAATAAACACAGTGCTTGAGCTGTTCTGTACTTTGGGCAAGGCTACATTCAGACAGTTTTCAGTGCCCCTCTGGAGCATTGCAGCACACTGCACATATCTCATTGTATAGTATATGTCAAATCTTGCAGCACTGTCAAGGCTAAGATAGTTACAGTACATAGATGGGTTGAAAAAAGACGCATTTACTGAGCTCAGCCAGCAGAAAATATGGTACCACACAGGGGCGTAACAATAGAGCCTGCAAGGGATGCAGCCGCAGTGGGGCTCAGAAGCCACAGGGGGCCCCATCCTGAGAGACTGACAACTAAGGGGAAAGAGAGAAAAAGCTTTCTGCTCGCTTCACAATTATTCTAATGCCTGCATCTGCTCAGCCACTGATAAGGAATCATACAAAGTTTTTCAGACAAAGATTTGTAGACAGTTCATATTCATTGTTAAGCAGGGACTTGTGTACTGCATTGCTCTAACCCCAGCCCTTCTACCCCTCCCCAAGCGCAGTGTACTGTAGTGATGCTTGAGGAGTCTGGGCACGGGGAGAAAAAGCTTTCTATTCTCTGCACAATTGTTTTAATGACTGAATCTGCTCAGCCACCGTTAATGAATCACACAACTTTTTGTACACAGTCCCTATTCAGTGTGCAGCAGGCTCTTCTGTACAGCGCCCAGCCGCCAACCTCTTTACCCCCTCCCTGTGTGCTCTGTACTGTAGTGATGCTGGAGAAGTCTGCAGAGCCAGTTCTGCTCCATCAGAGATGGACAGAGTGAGTGTAATATGAAGTTGAGGCTGGGAGCACATTTGTCTGTCAGTTTTCTTCACACCATGGGGTTTTCACACGCAATTTGGAGTTTGTGTGTGAAAATTTGCGATTGCTCACGAAAATTCGCATTTGCGCACAAAAAGCGTTATGCGCATTATAAACAAAACACTAGCGCGGCCGTGCTATGAGTTAGCACAGTTTAGTGAATCAACCCCCATGTGTGTCTGTATGTGTGAAAACATGCAGGTTTTATCACAGAAGCTAATTAAATTGAGAAAATGTGTGCAGTGCTTCAAGGCTTTCTGCTTTATCTGCATGAGGAAACATATTGACGTGTGCACTATCCAATTGAATAACATTGGATCTAAGTTTACTTGTGAAAAAAGTGGGGGGTCGGGGGTAGTTGGCGGGAGGGCACCCCAACCAAGGTTTCGCAGGGGGGGGCCAGTGATTTCTAGTTACGCCCCTGGTACCACACATCTGTTATGTAAATGGCTGGCCCTGATGTATTGCAGAGACAGAGGAAAATAGTGCAGCCATGCCCAGGTCCTACAGCCAGGGCCGGTTCAAGTAACAATTGGGCCCTAGGGCAAGATTAGCCTGGCCCCCCCCCCAACAGACACCCCCGACCAAAAAGCGCCATTAGAGGCCCTTTGTTGCAGCCAAATCTCCCTCCTGGGCCCCTGAGCTGGCTGCTGACTCTCCCCCAATCACCTCCCAACTTAACAGACTCTGCATAGTTCCTGGGGAGCAAAAGTTAAGATGGGGAGGGACACCTTGGGGGCCCCTACAGGCTCTGGGGCCCTGGGGCATATTGCCCATTTTTTCCTATGGTAACTCCAGCCCTGCCTACAGCTAACACTATCTCTTACTGCACCATACCACTGATCTGTTGCTCAATACCTGAGAAATATCAGCCTACCCCTAACCCTACATTTCTGGCTACATTATTTTCCTTGGGGTCCTTCCACACCGTAATGGTGCTGAAAAGTTACACTGCAAAATTATCCTGGGGTCACCCAGCAACTACCCCAGATTCCCCAGCTGGCTCGTGGCCCCCCATTTCTAAGTCCGATTTAAATGTGGTCCCCAGGGCCTCTGCAGGACTTTTGACAGTGAAACGCCTCACCTGTTCCAGCTGGCACGCTCCTTCATGAGTCCGTGGCTTTTTGCATGGTCTTCATCCTCACAGGGGTGCCTCTCCTCTATTTCTGCCGCTCCGCCACTGCCTCATGCATGATATAACGTAATATGCTTCCGGGTCACTGAGAAGATGCAGCCAGCAGGGATGAAGAAGGGAACGCACGGAGCCACCGACTAATGGATGAGCATGCCAGCCAGGGCAGGTGAGTCGCTACACCTGGAACTTTGATAGAAATCACTACCCCAATATACAAAGGAAAGCACTGATGTGTGTACAAAAATGCCACGGCAATAAAGTATAAGTATTTTTAAACAGAGCTAAGTGTAGAGATAAGGGAGGAATCCCACCAACCTTGTCTTCTTTGTCATCACCAAACAGATAGGACATGATAGCCTGTGGGGAAAAAACAAGTGATTTATGGATAAACAACAATGAGGCTGGAGGCATGTGGGTGAAAGGCTGGTGTACTGGAGTATACTCACATCTGTGTATTTGTAATCACTGTTAGTAGCAAGGAAAACTTTTCCTACTTCTCTAATCCGACTCAAAAGCAAAGGCGTTCTCTCCTATTAAGGGAATACATGGAAAATTAGCAAAGGTAGCTACCATAATCCAAGTCCAAGAGACCATTAGGATCCCAGTACAGTAATGGCCCATACTCACGGGCTACAATTGTCGCCGCAACACGCGACGCGCGCGTGTTGCGGCAACAGGTCGCCCGTGAGTATGCGCCGCCGCACGGGCGCGCACCCCGAACTGTCGCCCGTCGCTGATGTCGCCAGGCGATTGGCGCGGTCAATCGCCTGGCGACAGTCGCCGCCGCAACTCCGCCGTAACTGTCGCTAGTCCGCGTGAGTACGCAGACTAGCGACAGCAACCTCCATTGAGGTATACGGAGCTTCCGGCGGGGGGGAGGAGGAACCTGGCGAGGAGCTGTCGCCGGCCTGACTCCCACACGCTCACGTGTGCTGGCAACAGGCCACTTTTGCAGCCCGTGAGTACGGGCCATTAGACATCAGAGACACTATCAGAGTGAAGAAGATACCTTGGTGTGTTTATGAGCATCAGGTGCATCCTTGTGCTTTTTGCAGTTCATGGTGATAATGCACTTGAGTTACCTAATGCCTCACATACTGTATATGCTGAAGATTATAAGCTCTCCCCACTATGGCTCCTTTTTTTTTTTTGCATCCAACTTAAAGGCTCCCTCCTCACAAATTAGGAATGTTGCAGCTACTCCTTCTGAACGCCTGTCAAAACTCCCAACTTTTTTAGATAAGAAAGAGGGATCCCTTTAAAACACGCCCCTGCCAAACCTCTGATCCTACTACCACCCCACCCTCAGTCATGACTACTTCTCCTTCTAATTAACAGCTAATTAGACAAGATGGAAATACATTTTAGATTTACATAAACACACTTTTAGTAGACAAACATATTTATTCAGATCTTTAGGGTTGATTCATAACTGTTTACTGTGCTAAGTAGCGCAGGTTAAATCAGCGAGCACACGCTATTGTCAGTGTAGCGTGCGCTCATAACCACTTCAGCCTACAGTGTTGTTCACTTTATGCATCCGAGCAACTTTCACCTCCCATTCATTGGCCAATAACTTTATCACTACTTATCACAATGAAATGATCTATATCTTGTTTTTTCCGCCACCATTTAGGCTTTCTTTGGGTGGTACATTTTGCTAAGAATTATTTTATTCTAAATCCATTTTAACAAGAAGATTAAGAAAGAAATGGAAAAAAATCATTATTTCTCAGTTTCCAGCCATTATAGTTTGAAATTAACACATGCTACCGTAATTAAAACCCATGTATTTTATTTGCCCATTTGTCCTGGTTATTACACCATTTAAATTATGTCCCTATCACAATTTATGGCATGGTGATTTTTTTCAATTTGCATCCATCAGTATTTACAAGCTTATAATTTAAAAAATTATATTAATATACTCTCTTGACATGCATATTTAAAAAGTTCAGACCCTTTGGTAACTAGTTATGTTTTTTTTTAACTGTAATTTTTTTTTATTCTTTTTTTATTAAAAATTTTATTTAGGTAATTTTTGGTGTGGGGGGTAAACAGCTAATTTTAAATGTAATATAATGTATTTATATATTAAAAAATGTATGTGGGTGTAGTTTTTACTATTTGGCCACAAGATGGCCACAGTCAAAAAGTCCTGGAAGCAAACGATCTCGCTTCCAGGAACTAGAAAGGGGAAGGGAAACTTTTTTTTTGCGCAGAAAGACCGCGGCCTTTGATAAGACGTTGTCGGTTTTTCTGCCGGGGACTTTGATCGATGAATGGGAAATATATTCCCATTTATTGATCTTGGGGCTAGCGGCAGGCGGCGGGAGCACGCGCCTCAGGCCCTTGAAGCTACACGCGCTCCTTTGAAGTGCCACGCAATGGTATGTAGCGTGACCACGATACTCTGCTAGCACGGCCGCTGCTATGTTAATTAATGCGCGGTAAATGGTAATGAATCAACCCCTTTGTATCAGATCTAAAAGAGGGACAAATGTGGAAGAAGGAGGGGTAGAGGGATTTTGTTCCAAAAGAGGGACTGTTCCTATGAAAACAAAAGGACAAGTGGGAGCTATGGTTAATAGCTTAGCTACACAATACTGTATTAAATAATGTAAACCTCTTTCCATGTGGCACAGCATAAATTACCATTTTTTATGTAATGTGAGACTCCAGAGTTGCTCCACATACATTTCTTGTCAAAGCTCCCAAAACAGCCCATTCTAATATAAAAAAAATACTAGGTTTTCAAGGAAAGCTTGGCCACACCCATCCTCCTTGATCAGTGGTTTGGTGAGGTAACCCATCACAATATTGGGTCAATCACGAGAACCCGTGGACAGGTAGGGCCTGGGTTAAATGAAACTTTCCTCAGTAATCTCATACTTGTATACCACTGTATACCAGATCTTAAAAAATAATGTATCCTCCTCTTAGAAACTGCACTGTGACTCAAATGGAAATTTAAAACCTAACTAAACCAAAAACTGAACAAGAAAAATTCTACTTTCAATTGGATTGCCTCATACTGAAAACAATTTACCAATCCATACACAATAATAATAAGTATATTACGTGGCTAGCTTCCTTTCAGCAGAGTAAGGTATTTCAGCGGCTTACCACCTACTGCCACTTGGGTTATGTACACAATGGGGTTTCTAGGGGCTTCTTTGGTGTGTTCTTTATTATTGTGCTTCAAGGCCCATTCACCCATTTATTGTTTTTGTTTTTATTTTAGTTTAGGATAATGAAATAAAGTGCTAGAACCTCTTTTGGATTGTTATCGCTGCTCTGTATCCCCATGTCTAATGCCTAGTACACACTATACAGCGGCAGCAGCACCACAGATTGTGATCGGTTTCAGGCTGAAATTGATTCACAATCTGTTTGCAGTAAAGGAGCCATACGATCCCTGTCTGATCAGATTCGATCAGAGAGGGATCTATCTGTTGGTCGAATCTGATGGCAAATCGACCAGTGTATGGCTACCTTAAGATTTTCTGTTAGATTTACCTGCCAGATAGATAATTTCCAACATGTTGGAAATTATTTACCTAACCACCTATCTGCCTAGCAATTAAGCATTGTTCTACTCAGCAGGAGATAACCAGAAGACAATGCACCAGAGATAATGACCGGTCTCTACCAGTACTTTACATAAAATAATCTAACTACAGAAAATCTTACAGAAAATCTAACAGAAAAATCTAACAGAAAATTGTGTGGTTTGTACTAGGCATTACAATTTCCATCACATCACACTTTCAACTGCTGGAAAGGGACTTGCTTCCTTTTTCTTGATACTTACGGTAGGCTCGGTTACCACTTGGAGCAGATGCAAAACTCCACAGTAAGCTTGTCAGATGCGCTGTGCACCATCTTATGTTCACACCGTCTGCTTTGCATCTGCTCTGGCTGTCCCCTCCGATCACTGGATTCGATCTCTGACATTCACGTATCCCTTGATTCCACCGCTGCTGACTCCTTTGCTCTGCTCCTCTGTCTTAAAGCTCACAAACCGGAGGCAGGCAGGAGCATGATGGGGTTCCCCACCGGAATTTAATAGACCAATTCTCATGAACCAAGGAGAATCCATCCTTCAGTTGGGATCCCTATGTTTCTTCCTGGCACCGATCGGTTTACCAGCTTCGGGCCTTAATGGAGGAGTCAGCAGCAGCAGCAGAACCGGGGTGCATGTGAGTATCAGCGATCGAACACATCGATCGAAGCAGACGTGGTGACCAGCCTAGTGTGTTTGGACACTGTCCGTTCTCATACGCTTTAAGGAATCATAGGGCCTGCACACCCAACGTTTTGCATTATGTTCCGTAAAATGCGCTCTGTTTGGCACAATCCATTTTTTATTTTTATAAGTGGAAGTAGATCCTATTTTTAACCATGGGATCCACCTCTTGAATTTAGTGGAGGTGCAGAAAACGTATCGAATAGGTACATTTCTGCACAGGTTGGAACCGGGCCCTTACATGTGATAACTGTGATGTCTGACATCTTTCTTTAACAAATAGAATATTCAAAACAGCAGAAAGAAACTTACATCTTTAAGAACATATAATAGAATATTCAAAACAGCAGAAAGAAACTTACATCTTTAAGAACATATTTTTCTAGGTTCTGTAGTGTTTTCTCCTTCAAGCAGCCCTGTGGAAAATGTCAAAAGGAAATGTATTACATTAAACTGGTTACCACAAATTACAGCTGATCTTTCTGGCAAGCTTTGAGTTTCGTCATGGCAAAGCAAGTGACAGGAAATAGCAGACTCTTATTGGAAAAGCATAGAGAGTTGCATAGGACAATTGTCCACAATTTTTCCTGTTCTCTAATACTTTGAACACAGGGACCCACTGGAATTCACTTTCGTGCTCTTCATGCACGAGCATGGCCATGCTGCACCCGCCCAAGTACGGCACACCTGAGCAGTAGCACGGGGCCACTCATGGACTCTGGCTTACTGCGCAGGCGCGGCCAAGGTCATGGAGATGCAGTATGGCAGAGCCCATACATGGTTGGGACTTTAAGACTTCTTAAAATAGCCTTGAAGGAGCCATACAGATCTAACTATAGTATTCTTCTTTTGTAGCAGGAAGTTCAGAAAATTCTATTAAAATTGATACAGGAGTGTCAAACCGTAAGCATGAGTATTTCAACATTTGGTTGCATCAACATGATGTGATTAATAAATATTGACTGGCTCAAAGTCCAATTAAGCAATATCTGTGTCAAAGGCTAAATATAATTCATGCCATTAGATTTATCAGTTTCTTCTGTGCATAAGGCAGATTGCAACAGCTATAGTACAAATTAATCTTAAAGGAATACTATCGATTCACATATTTTTTTCAATTGACACAGGAATTGTTTGGGAAGTGCTGCTAAGTACTGGTGTATACATTTTAGTAGCAACTTCTTTGTTTACTGTTAGCAAAATACATTCAAACTTTACTGACGCCAAAACTGACGGCTGGCTGAGCCATGAGGAGAGGGGAACTTCCCCTCACACTTGATCAGTTAACTCTATGTGTAGCTCTGTGTGTGACAGAAAGAGACAGGACACAGGAGCTGCAGCTGTTGGGAGCTCTGTTTCTGACTGACCTGTCTGAAGAGAGCAGAGGAAATGTAACTAATTGTCACAGCTGTTTTTGCTTTCTGTAGTCTGATATGCAACTCTGGCTGTGCATTGAAGCAGACACCACTTCTGCAATTGATTTGTCCCAATATAGCTGAATCCTACCCTCAATAAATTACAGCTTTTGCCTCTGATATTTAACATGAAAAGTAGGAAAATGTTTACACAGCTACTTAGACATTATTTGCACACTGTCATTTTAGAACACTTGGGTATCGATAATATTCCTTTAATGAATCAAGGTGGGATCATTAATGAGTTGTTGTATTTGCTTTTACTGTATTTGTACTCTAGCCAATATATAATTGTATATTGAATAGTTACATAGCTAGGCCTCTTTCAGATGGATGGCTGAACTGTGCGCTTGCCGAGAAAGTTCAGCGTCCCTTCTGATGCCCATTAGCACCATTCTGGTGCAATATTATGCATAACATGGCAGAGCTTGTAACTCCATGGGCTTGATTCAACAAGCTAAATAGCATGCCTTATCATAGTTAACACGCCTTATCAGAGTTAGCATACTTTATCAGAGTTAACATGCCTTATCAGAGTAGCATGACGAGCGCTACAAACTTATGCCTGCTAATTGGCAATGACGAGAGCTCCACTCATCTTGCTCTGAGCCCCTGCAGGTCCTATTACTTTAAAGGACATTATCCCCCCACTTTGATTGGCCCAATAGGCTGCCTGTCACTTGACAGGAAACTTGACAGGCAGCCTATTGGGCCAATGAAAGTGCGGGGATAATGTCCTTTAAAGTGATTGGACCCGCAGGGGGTCAGGGCGAGTGCTCGCTATGCTACTCTGATAAGGTGTGTTAACGCTGATAAGGCCCCTTAACTTTGATAAGGCATGCTATTTGTCTTAGTGAATCAGGCCCCACATGTGTCAGCGCTTGACACGCGGTGGCATTACCCAGTGGCTGAAAACCACGACATAATCACATCTAAGCACAGCTGCAGCTGCATTTAGATGAGCCTCCATGGAGAAGGGGCCCCTGTCCAACGCTGATACCAAGCACTAACAAGTGCTATGCCAGTGCAGGAGAGCAGCTGACGGGGTGAATTCACCGCTTGTCAGCTGCCCTTTTGAAATAGGCCTTAATTGGGTTGAAAAAAGACATCAAGTTCAGCCAGAAAATATGGTACAACACTAGCCTGCACCCTCACAAAATAACATTACACAGATAACATAACATGGGGACAGGTAACAGGTGCTTTTTTGCTTTGTGGGACAGGCACAGTACAAAACAAAACTGCAGAGTTTCTAATTCACCAACATCAGTGTTTATATGTGATGTATAGAAAAAACAGTAACAAAGGATGAGGAAAAACCTCCCCACTAGATGGGCTGCACACTAAATTTACAGTTGAGAAGCCTCTTTACAGGGAACAAACCTAATGTTTGTCCCAAAATCAAAATGAACAACTGAAAAACAAGCAAGTCTTTTCCAGCACGCCATTCAGATTCCTTAATTTGTCAGTCCAGCACACCATGTACTTCCCAAAGAAGGACTAGTGGCTGGGTGTAATGGATTGCGGAGACACCGCCGCGCGGTCTGGCAGCGGGGCGGCTGTCTCCGCGTTCAGACCGGCGGTTTCCGCACAGCAGCATGCGTCTGGTTTGTCTGAGCCTAGTAGTGCACACAGATGGAGAGCTACGCGTGCGTGCGTTAGGAGGCAGGACCTTTATACCAATAGGAGAGGGACCAGCTGATCAGGACGATCAGCTGATCCCAGCGCAGTGGGTGATTGGCTGAGTGGGGCTGGGCGGCGCTGAAGAGCGCTGCACTATATATACACATCTTGCCTGTCAGTTGCTGGTTGTCTGCCATTGCGAATACTTACGTGTGAGCACTCAGACCAGTCAGATCCCACAGAGTGTTAGTACCAGGAGGACCTGGGAATTCACACTTAGCCAGATTACGCTTGTGTTATACTTATGACCGGTTCCAGGGTGTTGTGACCAAGGACCTCACACCCAAGCTTAGGGATACTGTGTCATTGCTGTGTTATACTTTAGACCAGTTCCAGGATGTTGTGACCAAGGACCTCACACCCAAGCTTAGGGATACTGTGTCATTACTGTGTTATACTCTAGACTAGTTCCCGGGTGTCGAGATCAAGGAGCTCACGCCCCAGTCTAGGACGTTGTTATATTTATATGTTATGACTATTTGCTCTGTCGACCTTTCTCTTGCTTTCTGATTCGGTACCTCTGCATATCTGCCTACATGTTGCCAGACCCTGCCTGTACCCGGTTACCGAATCAGTCTTCTGTCTCTGTACCTCATCTGCTCGTGTGTTGCCGACCTGGCTTGCCCGACCACCCAAGCTGTCACTCTCCCTGAGTGCTCAATCTATCTGTACTAGCAGTGACACCATTCCACCAGGTGTCAGCTGCAACCAGGACTCCCGCTCCTCAGAGAGTCCGGCCTGTTAGCAGTCAGTGGTTTCTTCCTCTGGCTGCAGTACAGTTTACCATCTGATATCATTATCCCTGGTTACCAGGTCCTCACTATCAAGGAGATAGTTTCTGCACTACCCAGGGCCACCTGCCCCTCAGGTGGCTCTTGGCCGAGCTGCTTATATCTCCCGCTCCTCAGGAGATAGCCTACAGTTCATCAAACACTTTTACTCGTTAGGTGTCCAGAGGTTAGTCATACTTGTATTATTGGTGATTCTGCAGATCATCCATAATCAAGTATACATCTGTATTGTTGATGATTCTGCAGATCATCAACAATCAGATTCTCTCTGGGTGCTGACACCAATCGTTACACTGGGGCTGACAAATTAATCCTGTCACAGTAGAGTTATCCGACACCGATGGGGATCAGCTGATGACATTTAACTGTGCTTTCTGGTTGCTTGAGACTCAATGTTAGAAATAAGCCTAGCTAATACAGTAGCTAGGGATATTACTAGCTAATACAGTACTATACCCCATTCTACTGTATATACATACCATGAACTATATTACATAGTTACATCTCTTTCAGATGGACTGCATGCTTGCAGTACTATACCCCATTCTATATAGATACCATAAACTCTGATATTATATGTTAAAATATACAGACCAACCAGCCAGCTCATGGTGACCCAGAACTCATTGGAGTGTGTGAGGGGCTACAATGGTCCTAAAAGCCCCCTTACTAAAATGCTAAGAAAAACAAAAGTTTGCTTTCTTAAAACAGAAAGAATTTGCGATAATTCAGGTTGGAGTGAGCTTGAGATGTCTCCCAGTGCATCACTGCTGAATATATGCAAATTAACCATTGTTACCCTTAGAAGCTAAACACACCTCCAGAACCGCTGGAATGCAATGATGATACGTCATTGCATTCCAGCGGTTCTGGAGGTGTGTTTAGCTTCTAAGGGTAACAATGGTTAATTTGCATATATTAAGCAGTGATGCACTGGGAGACATCTCAAGCTCACTCCAACCTGAATTATCGCAAATTCTTTCTGTTTTAAGAAGCAAGCTTATGTTAAAATATAGTAATTTGTAAGTATAGTATATTGGTGGAGCAGTGGAACCCAGCACAGCAAAGACCACAAACAGACTAAGATGTTGGGGGTTTATATGAAAAGGGCGCCTGTAAAAAAGGGCGCCTGGTGGAGCCCATATATACCAACTTCGGCTACAAAAAAGGCGCCTGGTGTAGCCCATATAAAAACTTCGGCTACAAAAAAACTCCGGGATGTGATAATTACTATTCCCCCTCCAGGCCGCCATGGATAGTGGAGGAATGAAATAATTCGGGTTCCAGCGCTTGTAGCCCATATAAAAAACTTCGGCTACAAAAATACTCCGGGATGTGTTAATTACTATTCCCCCTCCAGGCCGCCATGGATAGTGGGGGAATGAAATAATTCGGCTTCAATCGCTTGTAGCCCATATAAAAACTTCAGCTACAAAAAAAAAGGCAATAATATGGGCTACAGAGGGGCGCCCTACTGTAGCCGAAAACCTTGTAGCCGAAAAAATATGGGCTACAAAGGGGAGCCCGCTTGTAGCCTATATCAAAACTCGGGCGCCGTTTTCTACACCTTGTAGCCCATATTTCCAAAAATAACATTGATGTCTATGGCGGCGGACTTTTCATACAGGCAGCTCAGGCGCCCTTTTCTACCGATAACGATGTTGGCCTTCATCACTGTGAGTACTGCTGGTGATTCGTGCTGGTTGTTTGAGACTGCCGGTAAGTTGTGTTCTGGATAACTGAGACTCTACTGCATTTCTCAAGTGATCATCTATCTCAGGGAGAACACCACATTCCTGAGTGGATTTTTAAAATGGCAGTGCAGAGGACATAAATCTGGGACATATGCAAATACCATTGATCATGTTCCCAGACTCTATCTCCCTGCAGTTGCCACAGTGTCTTTATTAATTTATGTGTGTTACACTTGTATCATACAAGGCATTTTACAGGACAACATCTGCTTTCTCAGGAAGAAGGTTGTGTCACACACATGTTCTTAAAGAGACACTGAAGCGATAAAAAATATATATGATATAATGAATTAGTTGTGTACTTTGAATAATTACTAGAAGATTAGCTGCAAAGAAAATATTCTCATATATTTATTTTCAGGTATATAGTGTTTTTCTAACATTGCATCATTCTATAATATGTGCAGATTACACAACACTCAGCATTCAAAATGATTCTTTCAGAGCAGTCTGTGAACTAATGACCTCTCCTCTGGCAGAGAAAAAGACATTTGTTTACTTACAGTTGAGATAATAAAAGTCAGATAACAGCCCTCTCCACGACTTTGAAAGTCGTAGAGCTTAATGGCTTTTTTGCATAGAGATAACAACTGGAGTTGCTTAACTCTTCCTGCACTGGAAACAATTAGACTGATGTATCTGATCTTAATGTTTTATTTCTTAGCTGTACTACACATACAAATCATAATATCATCATTTTTTTTTTCGCTTCAGTGTCTATTTAAAGGGATCTTAGCAGCTCCTGGTTTCAAATACCTAAAAGGGCTGCCATGTTTGAGAAGTTTACCCCCCCTGCTCCCTTTTCACTGCCATTATTCAGGGTTGGTGTGTTATCTTATCTCTTTGAAGCACATTGTTCCCCTCCTCCCTCCTCCCTAATGCTAAATGGGTTTGTTAGATCTTAGCTCCTGGGCAAATAAGTCTATTTATATAGATATCAGTATATGCCTTCCATTTTCTGTGGCTTGCGGGTCAGAGGAAGTAGAGGAAGTAGAAAAGTACTGCCTGTAATTAACCCTTAAATGTAAAAAGATGAGATAAAATAAAAGTTTTCTTAATAATGAACCACATTGGTATTATGCATTTTTAAAGTGCTTTTGGGATGCCCTGGGTGCTAAAAATGGTGATTGGTTCACTTTAAAGTGATATCACCCACAGCACCACTAGCCTGTAGGTACGTTTAATACTCTTCCCATGTGTGGGAGGAGACTAGTACATATATTGCATGGATTTCTCTCACATGAATACAGGGCCCAGACATGTGTAACACACAGTGAATCAGTGGTTAGCGCTCTCGCCTTGAAGCGCTGGGTCCCTGATCCGAATCCCAGCTAGGTCAACATTCCTCCAGGCACTCCGGTTTCCTCCCACATCCCAAAAACATATAGATAAGTTAATTGGCTTCCTCCTAAAATTGGCCCTAGACTACAATACACACACTAGACGATACATACATAGACATATGACTATGGTAGGGACCAGATTGTGAGCCCCTTTGAGGGACAGTTAGTGGACAGTTAGTGACAAGACAATATACTCTGTACAGCGCTGTGTAATATGTTGGCGCTATATAAATACTTAAATAAATAAGTGGCAGTCACAGTCCAGCAAAGTATATGTACATTCACTGCCTATTCTGTTCCAGTCCAATACAGAGTATATTCCAAAGCAAAAGGGTCACTCCATAGCAGAGACACAGCGTATGGAGGAGGTAGCAATGTCCAGCTAGCCAAGGTTTATCAAACCTAATGATTCACTAATCATTCAACAGCCCTCACTGTGGTGCAATATGACCCAGGCAAGGGTTGAAAATCATCTTAGCAATTCCCAATATATTGGTGCTAAGCTTGCAATCAGCAAAACGTAAGCATTCCAAAAATCAGATTAAAATACTGTTGGTGTCAACACAGGAGACAGGACCTGGGTTGTCTTTCCATTATTCTGGCCATGCACAAATAAATGTGTGACATCCCCCTCTAGGAGCTGAATGCTGGATTCTTTCAGCTCTTATCCTATCTGAGCCTTCTGCTGACTCTGTAACAACATACTAGCAGAGACAAAAACAAGAAGCAGTAATTGAGAACAGCTTGTACAAATGTGGCATTCCTTATTAATACAACATACAGCCCAAGGCAATGTTTGGGGTGTGCATGGAGGAGGTCATCCTGTGAATTCATGCAGTGTGGCTACAATATGAGACACACTATCAGAGGCCCAGGCAGGGAGGGGTATGTAGCAGCAAATTCTCTGCCTGAAAGATACAGAGGGGCAGAGCTCTCACCCTTATCTTTTCCCTATTGTGTATGTGTGACTTGTTTATGACATTCATAACAATGAGATGATGACGCATGAAAGGAGCTCAGTGCTGATTGTGCTTGTTTTTAGTGCTGTGTATGTTTAGTTATCACTTGGTTAATTGGTGCTTGGGTAATCCCTTTTACTTAAGGGGCCCATACACCTAATGATTTTCCCGCCGATATACAGCAGATTCGATCACTGTGATCGAATCGGCTGTGAAATCGTTACGCAAACGCTGACATAACGATCGATTTCCGTCCGAAATCAATCGTTCCCGTCGAGCCGTCCGTGCGGAAGATTTTGCTCGATCGCCGGCGGGTCGGGAGTGCGTCGATAGCGGCGTTCGAATGCCCAATGACCGACGCAATACAGCGGCAATACATTACCTGCTCTGGCCGGCACGGGTCACCGCTGTCTTCTTCTCCGCTGGCTTCCGGGTTCCGGACCGGCTGGCTTCACTTCCTGTCCCGGCAGGAAGTTTAAACGGTAGAGTGCCCTTTACTGTTTAAACTTCCCCGGACAGAAAGAAGTGAAGCCAGCTGGTCCGGAACCCAGAGGAGAAGAAGACAGCGGTGACCGGGAGGACTCGGCCGGAGCAGGTAATGTATCCTTCGGGGTTGGGCAGCGGCAGCACCACCGATTGTGATCGGTTTCATGCTGAAATCGATTCACAATCTGTTTGCAGTAAAGGCAGACATACGATCCCTCTCTGATCAGATTCGATCAGAGAGGGATCTATCTGTTGTTCGATTTGATGGCAAATCGACCAGTGTATGGCCACCCTTACTTAGTTTTGTTTTTGCATTTTTTTTCCAGATAACAATTCTTAAATGCAATTTCCCATCTGATTGACAGGTAATCTGACAGGAAGTTGGATAGTGTGTACCTGGCCGAACTGCTCCTGATCGATTGGGAAATAGCATTGTGTGTACCTAGCATAAGGTACATACACACCTTTCGATGGATGTCGCCCGTCAGGGAATGGGAGCCGATCCCATTGAGCGACATTGCTGGGCCAGGCAGATGTGTATCAGCTGTCTAGCTGATGAGGCACTGTGTTGCTATGCGGGGAGGCGGAGGGACGTAGGTGTGGTGCCTGTTGGATGTCACACAGTGGGCGGGTGGAGCAGCGTGAACAATGCGATCGCTGGGGGTGAGTTAAAGATCAATTGAGACTATTTCATGCTGCTCACCAATCTATTGCTAAAGCATAGATGAAATCACCTGTTTTATTTAATGAAATAAAACACAGAGTTAACAAATTCATGGTTCATGAAAGAATGGTTAGTATATTAGATGATCATTTGCAGATTTTTGAAAGTCTGGAAACCTTGTATTGATTATTTAAAAGACCACTTTCGCGACAGAACCGACAAGTTTTGGGCAAGTCCATCTCCTCATGGGGGTTTCTCAGGATTTTATTTGTTTTCAACAGCATTTCCTGAACATCAGTTGCAAAGTCTAACTGACAAAATAGTGTGCAAGTGAGTTGGGAGGCTGGCTGGCATCTTACTATTTTGGCAGTTAAACTGCTGTTCAGGAAATGCTGTGAAAATAAAGAAAACCCTGAGAATCCCCCATGAGGAGATCGACTGGCCCAAAACCTGCCGTTTTTGTGAGATTTTAACTGCCTACTTTTTTCATAATAGTGGTCCTTTAATTATATGGTAAGCAATTCAAGTTCGGCTGGCACACCAAAATTCAATAATCAAGCAGTTTATTGTATGCACAACATGACAATTGTTTCGGGGCCACGGATGGTCCCCTTCATCAGATAAAGTGCAGACATCTTATGAAGGGGACCCTCCGTGGCCCCGAAACAATTGTCATATTGTGCATACAATAAACTGCTTGATTATTGATATTGGTGTGCCAGCCGAACTTGAATTGCTGATATTGGACTGATGTTGCTTCTGCATCAAGGCTGAGCACCCAACACCCACGGCAAGGTGTGCCCATCCATGACCAGATACTGCACTGTTAATTATATGGCAAGAGATTGAGCTATGAGCTTAGAGGAGAAACTGATTCTTTTAATTTACGTCTTTATTTTTTTTTTCTTTTGTCTTTATTTCATTTTAAAGATTAATGTTTGTTTAAAAGAATAGCTAAAATTACAACTATGCGTTGTAATACATCAGTTCATTACCATTTGCTCCAAAAGGATTGCCATGAGAGTAAACTGTTTGAAACTTGATGTTAAGGTTTTCGGTTATTAATTTGCCTTATTTGTAATTTTTATTGACTAGTATTTACTTATTTATATTGCTTTCACATTTATACTTTCAAAGGCAACTTCTATACAGCTATTGAGCTATTGTAATGAACTGCATTGTTTGTTATTGCTTTTTTGATTGAACATTTTAATAAAACTATTTTAAAAGAGAAAAGTGAACCTTCTACTGTATCTTAGCTTCCACATATGGTCAGTAATATCAACCCCAGTATGAAATCTTTCTGCACCCTTACAACAATTTTTTAAATGATTTTTTAACAGCACTCAGAAGGAAGTTCCTACAGGAAACTAACAAAGATGATTTTGTTGTCCATTGTGGCCAAAAATAGCCAAATCTCATGACTATTATCTCATGTCTGGGGTTATATTAACAATGTCTTAACAAAAGAGCACCTCCACAAAGTTAGGTACAGGATTTACTAAGAAATTATTGGCAAATGTTAATAGATTTAAAAAATCACAGCCTTGAAAGGTGATAAATGAATCCTAGTACATACTACGTGGAAATTGGTGAAAGATAAAGATGAACAATGGATTGGACAATTTACATTTTACATGTATTTATAATTAAATAGATTTATATTTGAATTCTCTGAAATGCGCTTTGTAGCAGTAGAAGGTAAGTGGGGTCAAATTAAATAAACAGACATACATTTATATGAAATGGGCTATTAGACAGTTTTAAATATGCAAGAGGACTTAATTATGTATGCAAATCAAAAACAGCAATAATCAAAGTCATACTCCAATTAAGAACAGCAGAAGTTTGAATCTATTGGCACCCGCCATGGCTTCAATACACAGTGTGTTACCGAGCGTATTACAATACAAATTTCAGTTCGGTAAATGAAAAGCAGAATTCATAGAAAAGTATCGTGCAAGTTAACGACCATTCAGGGATTGGTAAATAAATGTTCGGTGTTATGTGCGGTATGGAATCTGTAATTTTGACAGAAATTTAATTTGCAGAGGAAAAAAGGAGGCGTTTTATGCGGGAATTAAGAGCAATTTATGTGTCTGCCTTCTCCAAATCTACGCTCCTCCTCCTACCCACAATTCACTGCTTTCCTGTGCCTTTAGCAAAAAAATAACGAGCACAATACTAAAAATCGCAGGATTACCACATAACTACTGACCGTTTAACCATCGTTTTTTGAACACTCTCCACATCAATAACGATCAATTTACACCTCCTACCGAACACTCCTCGAGTTTGGTAAAATAATGGTGAATTGCTCTAAAAATTAAAAAATGCTGCATTTGGTAAAATACTGACTTTTTTTCTACTAGCGAACTTCCTTGTGTAAATTGAAGCCCATGTCACTTGCACGTTGCTTCTGTCATCTCTTGCTAGCTGAGCCTGCATATCACTGTACCGCGTGTTGTGTGTACATTATCATTTATCTGAGGTGTCACTGCCAATTATCAGTTGCTTGTTGCATACATTGTTCATTTTTACTGATTACCATCTCGTGTGTGTCCAAGGCTTGAAGGACCAGTGGACAACAACTTAAAATATGCTACCCTTTTGATGAAGCCACTGAGACCCTAAGTATATAATAAGCTGACCACTTCTGACTTATATCTCTGGAGAGCATCTTAAAGTGGTTCTAAACCCTCTGCTCTAAAAGATTAGGCACAGCATGATAACTTCTAGGGGAAAAAAATTATTACAATTTATGTAAAGCCTAAAGAAACCAGAAGTTTTAACTTTATTGACTTTCAGGGAGCACAGTAAAGGTTACGTGTACAGGCGGAACCGCAGCACAAATTCACAGCTACTGATGAGGCTATTTACACTCTGATGTAGCTAAACAGACACACATAGGTCAGTGCAGTGGATTTCTAGCACATTTATATGTGGAATGAAAACTTTTTATTGTGTGCTGTGCAAAAATTTGGGTCTGCTTTAAGTAATGGTTCTCAACCTTAACACAAGTGTGGAGTGGCAACAACATAACATTTGTGTTTTGTTGCAATATTTCTCCTTTTCAACATCATTCTTGTGCAACAGCAAACCTGTGTTTGAATGATAATTCGTTATTGAAATTTAATTTCATGCCCTTCCCATCTCTCACCGTCTCATGCACATAGTCCATTGCGTCTCGTATGTCCTGGAATATGCTCCGGAAAGACATGAACAGATTTCCGTATCTGTAACCAGTGTCATAGCTGCAGAGGAATTTAGGATACGAAGTCAATAAAAATTAGGTGTGCACATGCATAGGCAGATGGTGGGGGCGACCCTGATTGCTGCACTTCCATTAGAAGTAACATTTGTACAGACTGGCAGTAGAGCTGCCACCTCATCTTTTTTAAACCTGAGACATAAAAATTGCACAGGATTTGTATCTGATTAATGGCACTGGTTGAGTTTAACTAAGCACTGAAAGCTGTATAGTTACTGTGAATTGTTTCAAAGGGATGAGGCGGCAACCCCTTTTCAGCAGCAGGGCTACTTGCTGGATTCTGTCTCTGCTCAGAAACACCTGTTCCATCTAAAGCTTCCTGCCCAGTGGCGTATCTAGAGGGTTGCAGGCATGGCTCATGCCATGGGTGCTACAGTGATATGGGTGCCCCCTCATCCCTCATGCTGCAACATTATATTGGGGGATGCCTTCTTACTTATACTGAGTGGCCATTTATACTGGGGGACACCTCTCATTACGTTTACTGGTGGGGGAACACCTCTTACAACCTATACTGGGGGTGTTCTTATTATGGGGGACACTAATTTCAGTGTTTGCCATAGGTGCTATATTACCCAGATACGCCCCTATTCCTGCCATCTAGCAAGAGACTGCCATGGTCAGAGGTGCTGGCTCAACAATCACATTCGCTTATGGTGCATGAAACCTTGTCTGTCAAATCTCCTTTTAAGAAACTTTGGCTCATATTCTATTAACTTTCTCCTAAGATTTCTCCAAGGAGACATTTTCAAACCTTACCAATAAAATACCCTGAAAGCCCCCACCATGCAAGAAAATACTCAAAATAATTTTGACATTACTTTTTTGCCTACTTGTTAATACTTTTTGGAGGGTACGTGCTTAAAACTTATTTTTAGATAAGAAGAAAAAAATATCTCCTGTAGAAAACCCAGGAGAAAAAGTTAATTGGAAAAAGCCGACGAGCGCAAACGGGTGCAAACGGGCCGAAATGCAGGCAACTATGCACTGCGATTCGGTGGTGAATCACAGCGCATGTATGGAAACATCAGAGAGTGCAGTCTATTTTTAGACTGTCTGAGGTCCCTGCGATTGCGTTTCCATAAGTGCGGCTGAAAGAGCGCATATGGAAATGAGCCCTGACCAGTACTGTCACTTTTCCCACACTGCAAATAAAAAAGTGTTTTACTGTTGTCTTTGTCACACTCTTTGCTTGCTGTTCCAATGACTCCTGTCACTGGGACTGAAGGATAATGGCCCTGGTAATAAAAATAGAGGTTTTAATCCTTCGTCACTCTAACCAAAACTAAAACAAGATTTGCGTTTAGTTCCATGTAAGTGCAGAAGCACTCAGACACAGTGACTAGGTACATATGATGAACATCATAAGCCTTTAGTATGCCCCTAAAAATAATAAAAATATCCTTGCATGCAGATGAGATGGACAGAGCACTTACTTTACATATCGGGAGCAGTCTGTGAAAAAGTCCACCAGACAGGCATAGAGGTAGGTTTCTGTGGAGACAAATAGTTTATCTCTTTACACCACCATTAGGGTGGGACATATAATTGTTGGAAGGTTCTTAAAGAGGAACTCCAGTGAAAATAATGTAATACAAAAAGTGCTTCATTTTTACAATAATTATGTATAAATGATTCAGTCAGTGTTTGCCCATTGTAAAATATTTTAAATCCCTGATTTATATTCTGACATTATTACCATGGTGACATTTTTATTGCTGGCAAGTGATGTAGCTGCTGCTTGCTGTTTTGGCAGTTGGAAACAGCTGTAAACAGCTATTTCCCACAATGCAACAAGGTTCACAGACAGGAAACTGCCAACAGTACGTACTCAGAATTTCTTTGTGGGAGGGGTTTCACCACAATATCAGCCATACAGCGCCCTCTGATGGTCTGTTTGTAAAAAAGGAATAGATTTCTCATGTAAAAGGGGGTATCAGCTACTGATACGGATAAAGTTCAATTCTTGGTCGGAGTTTCTCTTTAAAGCAACTCTGAAGTGACTTAAAAAAAGACTCACCTAAGAAGAGATGTCTCCTCATCCCATAGAGCCTTCCTGCTCCTCTCTCCATTTCCACACTGCCCCCTGTCCAAAATGGCACCTTAGGGACTCCTCAGAAGCACATGCGCCTTTGAGTGCTTCTGAAGATAGGCGTGTCCATACTGTGAATGCGCAAGTGCAGACTCACGCATATGCAATTCGCATCTGCCCATCTCCATGGAGGAATTTGTGGACATGAGTACTTCAGAAGGCTGCCCAAGGAAGGCTGAAGATGTATTTCACCTGCAGGTCAAATAATTTCACAGTGGGGCAGCACTGTAACAAGAACATGGAGAGAGGACAGGAATACTCCATGGGACCCAGAGCCTTACCTCTACTTAGGTGAGTATCAAAGTCTTTTTTTTCTGGCTCCGGGGTTGCTTAAAGCTTATCTTGAATATGGCACTCTGAATTTAAGTTTCTTTGAGTCTTACAACATTCTTACCATTTCTTTTGCCCACCTCACTGCCTAAATCTGCAATTTCATACTGTTAAGGCTTGTACACATGCTAGATGGTTCTCAGCCGAGGTGGCAGTTCAGAGCCACCTCTGCAGAGAATCTCGGTGCCTGTGTACGACCCCCAACCCCCTCCATCCAGTGACCAGTCTGGTGGAGAGCATTGTTCTCCCGACTCACCCAGCCTGCTCTGTACCGCTCCATCATGTGCCACTCCATCGACCCTCCGCCCACCAGCATAGCAACAGATCAAGTAGCTAGCCTGGAGTCTAACGATGCATCTGTACCTGTGCACTATTATTCCAGCGACCGAGTCCCAATCCTCCCAGGCAACAGTCCTCGGAGGTGTGTATGTGGTTTAGCAGTACTTCATCACTATAGGATTATTATTAATCCAAAGTACTGATTCATACTGCAAGGCATACTGAGACCTTGACAAATGATTCAAGGCTCATGCTTTGTGAGCACTAAATGAAAGCACCCCTTTTAGTGTTACATCATCAGCCTCATCACGTGACCAAACATAACCACCTACTATTCAGTTAGTTTTTGGGCAGGTAAATGATTGATATGTTCTAGACATGTTTGCTTAACTAGGCAGGATATTTTGTTTTCTTAAACGGACCCTATCACCTATACCAGCTATCATGGCCGGATTTACCATAAAGCACTGTAGGCACTTGCCTACAGGTGCCTGATGATGGACTCCCCAGGTGCCTCTTTCCCTCCTCCCTTATTAAGAGTCCTGATGCGAGTGTAAATAAGAGGTTACTCACCCTGCTCTTGGCATTCCACTGATGAGATCTCCCTTCAGTAAGCTTTAGCTACTTAATACTGAGGTTCCTCTAGCTTCTTACTACTTGGGGGCACCTCTAGCTACCTAATATTAAGGGTACTTCTGGCTACCTAATACTAAGGGGCACCTATGACAGGCAAGGGAAGTAAAGGAGAAGTCACAGCTGGGACAGCCAGCACACTTGTGGTGCAGCTTGGTTGGGGGTCTGGAGAGCGAAGTCTAAGGTGACAGGACATCTGTGCCCACAGGTTTCTGGGAGGTAAATCTGTGCCTATGAGCTGTTAATGTCTGGGTTTGGCTACAACCATTGAATGTCTGTAGATAAAGCTAAATGCACTCCCAAAAGTGGTTGTTCTTGATTGTTTCAGGCTTACCCATCTGTTGAGCAGCATATCCTGCTCTATGGAGGCATACATATGAAAACGGTAGACTTGGGCTCAGGATACAGCTGTTATATGGCTGATCCTGCTTCTGCACAAGTCCGGGCCGTGTTAATTACTATTCCCCCTCCAGGCCGCCATGGATAGTGGGGGAATGATATAATTCGGCTTCCAGCAATTGCTGGAGGTCGAATTATTGTGTTTTTTAAGCAACTGCTGCTTCTGACGGCACCGACGTTACTCACTGAGCGCCGCTATAGATGTGATTCCATTTATAGTCTATGATGGCGCTGGCTGTGCCCAAATCTAGCAGCGCTGAAAAGCACTGCTCCGCTATGGAGAGTGTAAGGTGAGGATGAGTGGAATCAACCTCCTGGTGACTGTTGCGTTGTATAACAATAAAGATTGAATGTAGGTTTCCAGTGTACACTAATGCTAATGAACAGTAAGCAGGTGATGTGGAGCACCTCTAGATATTAAGCCTGAAGTTGAGAGTGTATATGTTTATATGGGCCTTAACTTACTCATTTGGCTATTATGTGCATTGCTCACTAGAATGCTGATGATAAAAGGAACACATTACAAACCTGAGAGATTGAAGAGAGTGTTGAGAACATAGTACCTCTTGGTGTCATCCCTCTGGATAAATTTATTAGGGTATTTACTCCAGACTTCCGCCCTATAAGACCAGAAAGGATTAGAGAGAGTTACAATTGCCAAGTTCATTTCAGAGTTAAGTTGGCCATAGACATCGAATGGCTGACAACTGGCGGACTTTCAAAAACTGAAGGGAACCACTGAACCCCATGAAACAATTCAACTTATGAAGGTTCTCACTTATCCAGGTCATGCTATATTCAAACAAAACATAAAGTCACTTCAGCTAGAAACTGTTTGTGTTCTAGAAGATATTTCATTACTGTTTACCAAATTATTCAATTCTAATGAAGTGGACACCATTCATAACTTGATATTTATTTACTTTACCTCTTTAGAAAAGAAGACGTGGCTCAGTAAAATTATGCACATACTTCTGCTTAAAGTATTCCTGAACTTAGAGGGATACGGAGGCTGCCATATTTCCTTCCTTTAAAAAAAATACCAGTTGCCTGGCAGTCCTGCTAATCTCTGTGGCTGCAGTAGTGTCTGAATCACACACCTGAAATAAGCATGCAGCTAATCCATTCAGACTTCAGTCAGAAACACCTGATTGGCATGCTTATTCAGGGTCCAGAGGCTCAGCAAGACAGGCAATCTGCATTGTTTAAAAGGAAATAAATATGTCAGCCTCCATATCCCTCCCAGTTCAGGTGTGCTTTCGCTTTAAAAGTGCACTATTTGCACAAGGCACGTTTCATAGTTTGTGTTACACCAAGTCAGCCTTTCTATATGCAGTCGTATAGTTTAACAATGTTTTATGAATGATCCCCAGTATTGTGTTAACATAAATAGACCTATCAGGCCAAGTAAAGATTCCCAAAATCAGCTGCCTGAGGATTTTTGTAATTTGCGTACACAATGGCCTCAATTCACAGAGCTTTATCAAACGTTTGATAATTTTCCTCATGGGTAAAATCTAATTTTGAATTCACTAAGGTGTTATAGATTTATCGAATGTTTTATCAATGAAATGATCAATAAATCTATAACACCTTAGTGAATTCAAAATTAGATTTTACCCATGAGGAAAATTATCAAACGTTTGATAAAGTGTTTGATAAAGCTCTGTGAATTGAGGCCAATGCAGCAGCATGTTGTTAAAGTGGACCTGAACTCTTGCACAGGACAGAAGGAAACAGAAAAAAATGAACCCTGTATGCATTTAGAGAATTTAGCCTGTGTAATTCCACCTCATATGTGACTAATCCCAAATTTATAATTTGATCTCTCCGACTTCCACTGCAGATAAGCTCATTTGAAAGCATCGGATGTTTACAATATGTCTGCTTCCATGAAAGCAGGAAGTAGACACACTGCAGATTTATTTTAGGAGTTGTAACAAATAAATGTTTTTTTTAAAGCTTATTATGCTGTTGCACATGTCAAGAATCGCAAGGCCAATCTTTGATTGGGTCAATCGCTCAGAGTCAGAAACTCACCCTCGCTGTCGCTTTGCACACAGATGCCCATATGTGGATTCGCAATCTATGAACCGACTAGCCGAGAGGAGTGTTCTGACTCCAAAGGATTCACCACACACATACAATTCAAATGCGTGCCACCACGTGTGAGTCAGCGCACGACTGCGCACGTGGTGGCGAGTCAGCGCATGACTATTTTAACAAACTGAGAACACTTTAGCAGTATGCAGGGGTCGGCACCAGTTCTGTCTATCTGTGCCCGATTCAAGCATACGGGTTGTAGATACAAGAGACTATAGGACACAAGGTAACGTTTTCGGAGGGGCAAGTACGATTGTGTATGTTCAGAAACTGGTCATAACCGTAAAACGATTTTTAAACATTTTAATAACAAAAATGCATTACACACATTTACATACACCAATTAACATATAAACACAAAGCTTAACCACTTGAGGACCAGCGCTGTTTTGTATGATCTGTGCTGGGTGGGCTCTTCAGCCCCCAGCACAGATCAGGTGGCAGGCAGGGCGGTCAGACTTCCCCCCTTTTTTTCCCACTAGGGGGATGTCCTGTCGGGTCTGATCGCGCGCCGCCTAGCGGGGGGCCCTCAAAGCCCCCCTCCACAGCAATATTCCCCCTCCCTCTCCTTCCCTCCCTCTCCTTCTCAATATAGGCGGTACAGGACAGCAATCCATCCTGTACCGCCTCACATAGGCTTCAGCCTATCAGATGGCGAAGATCCCCAGCCAATCAGAGGCCAGGGATCGCCGATCTCCTTTACGGTAAAATGTAAACACCGGGGATTACGTCCCCGGGTGTTTACATTTAGCCTGCGAGCCGCGATCGGAGGCTCGCAGGCAACTGACAGGAAAAGGCTGCTCGAACGAGCGGCCGTTTCCATGGAAACACAGGTGGAACCAGCCACCGCCGATAGGTCGTTAAGTGGTTAAAATAAAAGGTAAAAACTGTGAAAAGTTTACTTAACTGAATGCAGTCTGTGTGGAATAAAAACAAATAAAGTCCAGATCAAATGCAGGCATTGATATCAAAAAAGTCCTTGAAACAAAGCATGCGCTCAGTCCTCCTTGGAACACATGCCTGGAGAAAGCCCTTGGTCGGTGGAATTGTGGAAGACCAGGAGGGGTCGGTGTCACAGGGCCCCTAGTGGTCGGAACGCAAATTGCCTTCCAATCGGTTTCAGCACACAGATCATGCAAGCTGTGGTCGCGATCAGTAGGCAGAAATCAACGGAATTTGGGCAGCAGCCCGACTAGAAGGGAGCCTGTGGGCTACGGTAATTACAATTTACACACTATTTCAGGGTATGACTGCCACCACTTCTGCTTTCCTGGGCCAGAAGCACCCACTGACTAGCTATTTCTAGACCGGCAAATAAACGGTTAAACACACTTTATTGTGTCTAGCTAACAACAAAACAATAGTAGCGTCTCTCCAGAAGTCTGGATTCAGTTTGTGTGGCTGAATAGCAGGGTAGCTGAATAAACAAAGGACGTTTGAATTTCCGTTTATTAATATGCAATATGAATAATTAATATATACAGAAAGTTATTAAAATCAACAATTATGGAAACATTAATAGCCAGTATGAAATAAAAAGGGAGAAAATACTTAGGTTCATGGAAAGATGTCCTTTTGTGGGAAAACTTTTAAAGTTCAGTTTAAGGTTCAGCAAAGTCTTTGGTTGCAGCTCAGATTAAAGTCCAAACAAAATGGCTACCACTTGTTCCTCAAAGTGGCAGCAGCTTCCATGAAGGTGGAAAATGGAGGAATAAGATCCGCCTGCCGGCCATGTGCTTTTGTTGAAGCTGGTTTGGGGGTGTGGCAATGCCGGCCCCCTCTGAATTACCCACCAATGACAGTTCATTCCCTCTGAGAGATTTTAGGTTTAAACTTAGAAAATGCCGTAACTCATAAACGACACATGTCATATTTAGGTGGATAACAGATTCATACTTGTCGGAAAATACAGAGTAATATGATATCAGACATGGTTCCTGAGAAGATTCATACCGCAATAACTGGACGAGCTATTGCCATGAATTTTATATCCGCACGTTGGACAGACTTTAACAAATAAGACTATTTGAATTTCATAGCTGTGCGATATACGGTTTTTGTGTACCGACAGGAAACCATACCACACATGCATTCAGATCTGCCCTTCATCGGTGCCATGAAGTCTGTATGAAAGCAGGTTTTGAATAGCCTCCTGCTGTGAGGGAAGCCTTTCTCTGAATAGAGTCCCCATCTGGTGACTAGGGACATCTCTCTGAGGTAATTAAAAAATAAACATTCTCCTTGGGCATAAGCCTGGCCCAAGCTAATTAACAAATCAAAAGACATCCTGCACCTAAGTCCTGCAAGCTCTCTGCTGGGAAAAGAGAGAGCCCAGATTGACTGCAGATGCTCTTACACAACCAATCTAGATTCTATCGATCTTAACCGCATTGATGTAGAGAATCGATTGCGATCGCATGTTCTGCACGGGCGGTTCAAGGATGCGGCTGCGGCTACGCAACCGTCCGTCACAGTCGGTACTGCCCGAACTTCTATAGAATCTGAGTTTTGGGCTGTCCTTTAGTAAAGATGGGTGTTTTTTACCTCCTACGGAGCAGGATAGGCAGGGTTTTACACAAGCACAGAATGGCACAATTTACCAATAACCTGCGCCATTATTGTCTGGATTGGCACACAGCTGTTGCCTTCCCAGAGCAACATTTGTTCCTCGCTTAGGTGTGAAGGAGCTCTGCTCTCATTCAGTGTGGGTGATGGGTAGGAAGCAAAAGAAGAAAAGAGAGAGAGAAAAAAAAAAAACTTTTTGTACATATAAAATGAGAATGACAGTAACGGTGCTGGACCATACGAAAATCGTTGGAGATTATGCTCGACGTTCCGTATCGTTCATGACAGCGTATCTTTTAGAGCAGAGTGGAAGTTTTGAGTTCAGGTCCGCTTTAAGTATGACTTTATGCATGTTATTTTGCTTGAGTAAAAGTTTAAGCAAGTAAAGTCTCACTACTCAAAACATAATTCCTGATAACTATACAACGCATAAAATCTCAGGTACAATGTCAGTGCCTGCTCTTGTGTTATTGCATCGCTTACCCATTTTTTTATACGTTATATAGTTAATGTACATTACATTTTGCAGTATGACTTTACACACATAAACCTTTGCTCACAGATATACCAGTAAATAATGTGCCTAAATCTATGAGTTACAGCATAATGCTGCTTTTCATATCATTCCCATTGTTACTTAAAGGGAACCAGAGATGAACGATTCACACAAAATAAACATATCAGTTGATAGCTTGTAAAGAATAAATGCTCTACCTGATAATTTTGCCACTCTGGTGTGCCTTTTTGAGTGTTTTTTATCCATTATTGCTCCAGGAGATATCCAATATGACCGCCGGCTCATATCCCTTTCTGCTTCCAGGTTATGAGGTGTTCTGGATGTGCTGTCTAGGCTATATGAGACTATAGACAAGCAGGGCTGCAGCTGCAGCATTTCTTCTGTGTGCTTTCAACTTCATATTCTGGTATGCTGTGTGGCTGCCTGTAGGAAGTGTCTCTCATATACAGTAGATAATGATGACTGGCTGCACAGACAGAGCACACAGATCACACAGCCACACTTGTCTGTTAGACAGAGATTTTTCCTGCAGCAGCAGCCCCTCCCATGTCATCAGAGCTCTCAGTATGTAAAGCAGGAAATCTGATCCAGGAGGGGGAAGGCTTGGTCTTGAAAAGACTCCACAAAAGAGTGACTCAGCTATAATGATTCCAGGTCAAACCTCGACTGAATAGTCGGTGGATTCTTATGATAGTTGATAACAGATAGATTAGACTAAGAAGAATAAAACTAAAAGCAGGGTAGGTGTTTACTGTCATGTTCCCACTGATAAATGTAATAAAATACATGAGGGTACTTAATCTCTGGTTCTCTTTAAAGAAAACCTGAACTGAAAATTAAAAGTCAAAATAAGCTTACACAAGTCATACTTATCTTCCATGTAGACTATTCCTCAATGTCTTTCTCCTGTCCCACGTCCTGTTTGTTCCGTGTGATCAAGGGAATTTTCCGTCCTCCATTTTGAAAAAGGCCATTACGCATAACAGCTTTCTGGTCAGCACACAGTTAAACTGTAACATCACCCACTTGGTACATCAGTTTTCCTCTCAGCTATAACTGACAGCAACTGATATTTTACTGACAGCAACTGATATATTTCAGATCTGACAAAATATTGTCAGAACTGGAAGGGATTATTGTCAGAAGAAAATGGTGAGCTTCTGAGAGGAACTGATGGCAAGGTAACTATGTAATGTTCAAGTAACCTCATGTGTTTATTTTAAATATTTTTACTCAGTACAGGTTCTCTTTAAAGAAAGAAATGTGCAACATACACATTTTACAAAAAGCCCAGACAGGTGATATTTAAAAACACTGCTTGCCCGCAGGCATTCTTTTTGGCTGGATATATCTGCTCAGACCTTAGGTCACCCATAACCATCACCATCGACTCCTGTCAGAGCCCTGTGCTACATCATACAGAGTAACCCCAGACCCCTCCCGGGCCTATCAGCACGAGGAAGCTGATCCTCATGTTGCTAACCTTCACATTCATACCTCCTTAATAAGACACAGCTGTGTGGTAAAGGCCAACTCCACCCAAGTTACTATTATCATTTTTATCAAGCATCAGCTTCCTGTGTGTCTTGGAGACTTTGATAGTAACAGTTTGGGTCTCTGTCTCTGTCCGCTCATAAAGCCATAAAGAAGCAATTCTCAGTTCTAGCTTGCTGAGAATTCATAGGAGAAAAGTCATACTATTTATCAGGTATGATATTAGCACTGTAGCCCTGTCACATAAAATAAGGTACAGTTTGATTTGGCCCCATTCAAGTAGCTGAAAAATGTCAAATATTTACATAAAGGGCTCCACCACGTACCACATCACAATTGCACCTCCATTCTGGCTTTATGAACTATCATAAGAGAAAGCGTTGTAAAACTATCAGGCAAACAGTAAGTGCATTCAGGCTGCCACTTGCAGCACTTTTTTTCACCATAGGTAAACCACACTGCACCACAAGCAGCATCCCGCTACGGATGTTACCACTGCAATATTTACATCTTTACCTCAGAATTCCCAAGATTCAAAAATAAAACAAAGGAATGAACCCAGACTCCTAATCTAATGCCTTACAGGAATTGGGTAGGTTGGGTTTCAAATCCATGCATACTACTTATACATAAATGTAATTATATGCATTTATTTCTATGCCAGTTATTTATTGCAGAAAGAGTTAACAGTGTCTAAAAATGTATCTTTTCATCAAATGTATTATTGATGTTTGTCGAGTGCCAAAAAGTTTTACTTCTAATAAATCACATTTTCATGTAGAAAAAAAAAGGAGCTTTGCCAAAATACTTTTCTTCAAATATTCTATTCATCTTCAAGGGTTCTGTCATGGATGGTTGCGGGGCTGCAGACGCGTCCTGGAACCGCCCGTGAAGAAAAAGCGATCGCACTCGATTCTCTGCATCGATTGCGCTTCAGATCACTAGAATCGGGATTGATTGTGTAGGAGCCTCTGCTTAACTGCAGGATGGCTCTTTTGATATGCTAATGAGCAAGAACAAACCCTTGTGCTCAGGAAGCTAATCCCAGCAGGGGGCTATTCAAAACCTGCTTCTTTTCCAGACTGGCCGGAGCCACTTAGCCAGCCATAAGAAAAGCATGGGTGGTATGATTTCCTGTCGGTATACGAAAACCGTATGTCGCACAGCTATAAAATTCATATCGTCTTGTTCGGTAAAATCTGGCCATCGTGCTGATATGACATTCATTGTGATAGCCCGTCCGGTTATTGAGATATGAATCTTCTCAGGAGCCTGACCCGCTGGCTTAGCCATGTCTGATGTCATATTAATCTGTATTTTCCAACAAGTATGAATCTGTTACCCCCCTAAATATAACGTGTATGGTTCAGGAGTTACAGCATTTCATAAGTTTAGCCCTAAAATCTCTCAGAGGGCATGAACTGTCATTTTTTGGTAACTCAGAGTGGGCCGGCATTGCCACACCCCCAAACCAGCTTCCTCAAAAGTATCTGCGAGGGGCCCTCCCCTCAGTCCTCCAAATTCCACCTTCCTGAGAGCACATTGCCAGCCAGAGGAGACATGGTTGGCGGCCATCTTGTCTAAACTGAAACAAAGGACACATGGCTAGCGGCCATCTTGATTGGCCATCTTCTGTAACCTGGAACAAAGGACATGTTCCATGTTTGCATGGATTTTAAACTTTGCTGGAACTGAACGAAAGGAACTCTACAAGTTTTCCCAGAACGGACATATTTCCACAAATCCTAAGTATTTTCTCCCTTTTATTTCATACTGGCTATTGCTGTTTTAATAATTGTTGATTTTAATAATTGTCTGTATATATTAATTATTTATATTGCTTTCCATAAACTGACGCTATCGTCAGTTGTTGTTCTAGCTACCCTATTATTCAGCATACACAGAAACTGATCCCAGGTCTCTGAAGAGACGCTACTATTGTTTGTTGTTGGCTAGACAGAATACAGCGTGTTTTAACCGTTTTTATTTGTAGATCTAGGCACAGATAGTCGGCGGGCTCCTCTTTCCCATGGTAACGGAGGTGGTGGCAGTTATACCCTGGAATAGTGTGTAAAGTTGTAATTACCCTACCTCACAGGCTCCCTTCTGGTCGGGCTGCTGCCCAAATTTCTGTCGGTTTCTGCGCAAAGATCGCGACCAAAGCTTGCATGGTCTGTGTGCTGAAACCGATTGGAAGGCAATTTGCGGTCTGATCACTAGGGCTCCTGTGACAGGTTCTGTGATGAAACGCGGAAAAGCCACTGCCTCTCAAGGTGAGGCGGCTGTTTCCGCGTCCAGCAGGACTTCACAACGCGGAAAAAACGCCGCATGCCGCATAGGCAGAGCGGCAGAATCCGCATTGGTAACGGCGGAATCCGCATTGGTAACGGAGGAATCCACATTGGAGGCGGCTCCCACACTCAGTTCACTGGATACATTGCAAAACAGTACTGGTGTGGCTGGGACTGATAGTCCACCTAGATTCAGAGTGACACGCGCGCGCGCACAGAAGCAGAGCTTAAATAACAGCCAGAAGGGAGTCGGCTGACCAGGCGGGTCAGCTGACATTTTCCACTACTCTCATTGGTCCAGCAATTAGGGAGGTCCTGGAGAGGTCCTTGAGTATATATACTGCTGGCTGTTCACTTGCTCTTTGTCTGGCGTTGCAAACACATACGTGGGAGCACTCAGACCTGTAGTCAGATCCTTAAGTGTGCCGGGACCAGCTGGAGCTGTAATCCTACACTTAGCTAGATTCTGTTGATAGCTTAAAGAGGAACTGTAACGACAAAACGTCCCCTGGGGGTACTCACCTCGGGTGGGGGAAGCCTCCGGATCCTAATGAGGCTTCCCACGCCGTCCTCCATCCGTCAGGGGTCTCGCTGCAGCCCTCCGTGCAGCGGTGACGTAAAATTTACCTTCCTGGCTCCTGCGCAGGCGCTCTGATGGCTGTCGGCTCCGAAGTAGGCGGAAATACCCGATCGCCGTCGGGTCTGCTCTACTGCGCAGGCGCAAGTTTCCGGCGCCTGCGCAGTGGAGCGGACCTGACGGAGATCGGGTATTTCCGTCTATTTCCGTGCCGAAAGCTGCCACAGCGTCCCCGCTGGAGCCAGCAAAGGTAAATATTGAAGCTACAGTCGGCTCTGTCGCCGGCTGTTCGGAGGGCTGCAGCGAGACCCCCGTGGGACAGAGGACGGCGTGGGAAGCCTCATTAGGATCCGGAGGCTTCCCCCACCCGAGGTGAGTACCCCCCAGGGGAGGTTTTTGTTGTTACAGAGTCTCTTTAAAGTACTAGTTTGATTGTGATTATCTGGTATGACTCTTTGCCTGCTTGACTATCCTCCTGAACTCTGATCTTGTACCTTGCCATTCTGATACTCTGTTGCTGAACCCCGGCTCGTCCTTAGACTCTGCTTCTGCCTCCTGATCTTGTACCTCGATATTTCTGATACCCTGTTGCCGAACCCTGCCTGTACCTAGACTCCGCCTCTGCCTTCTGATTCTGTACTTTATCTGTCCGTGTGTTACTACCTGGCTTGTCCGACCTCGAGAACCGACCTTACTATTGGAGGCGGTTCCCCATCCTGTTAGTGACACTACCTCCTGAGTGTCACTTTCAGACTAACCTTCCTACTGTCAGCCTGACTCCTCCCGCCTTGGAGAGTTCAGGTCGTCGGAAGGAAGCCGTGCAGTTTTCCTCGCTGCACTGAGGCTCAGGCCTCAAAGTGTTACTGTTACACCAAACACTACACTCTACTCAGGTGGACAGAGGTTAGCTGGTATATCGGATTATCGGTGATACTGCAGATCACTTATAATCTGGTATACATCTGTATTCCCAGTGATACTGCAGATCACCGGTAATCAGATCCTCTCTGTGCTTCACCGTTCGTTACAGAACGCCAGACCAAAAGACAGATGGATGCACGCGCTGACCCCCTGAATGTGCTTGCCACTTCGGTGGATAACATCCATCAAGCACTGGACCAGCACAAAGCCTTAATTGATGCTCTAACAGGCTCTGTGCAAACCCTCCAGACGTCAGTTGATTCGGTGCGATCCCCTCCTAGTGATGACATACGTATGTCCGTACCTGATACATTTTCCGGCCACAAATCTGACTTTCGAAATTTTAAGAGTAGAGTGTTGTCATATTTCGAGTTGAGACCCCGATCCTCGGGAACTGAGACCCAACGGGTCATTTTTATTAAGACTTTGTTGACTGGCGACTCCCAGTCCTGGGCATACAACCTGCCCCCCACAGATACAGCTCTGACCTCAGTAGAGGAATTCTTTAAAGCCATGGCAGTAATTTACGACGATCCAGACCTCGCTGCGACCTCTGAGCGGAAGCTCAAGCTTTTGCAGCAAGGCAAGGGATCAGTCGAAGATTACGCGGCAGAATTTCGTAGGTGGTCAGTTACGGCCAGGTTTGATACCTATGCTTTGTTAGATTATTTCCTGTCTGGGCTGTCGGATGAGGTCTCTGACCTAATGTTAAGCCAACCCGAGCCCAAAACAGTCGATGAGGCCATCTCATCGGCCATTCGAATCGACCGTAGGCTACGTTATCAAAGACAGACTAGGGGCAGTCATCGTGTCAGGGCAACATCTTATGCAGCTCCTCCCGTAGCACCCCTGGTAACTCCATCTCCTTCGGTCTCATCATCTCCAGTCGTGCCTCCACCTGAGCCGATGCAGATCGGTCGGTCTAAGCTGACCCAAGTGGAGAGAAGACGGAGAATGTTTGAACAGTTATGTTTATACTGTGGTGAAGGGGGACATAGGGTACGAAACTGTCCCATTAAGCCGGATAAGAATAAGCCGGGAAACGCTATCGCCTAGGAGTTGTAAGGGGTGACACCCTAGGCGCCCAACTCATGCCCCTAAAAGAAAGACGGTTGCTTCTTCCCTGTACAATTTCCTGGGAAGATAAAACCGAGGTCACGGAAGCCTTTATTGATTCAGGCTCCGCGGCAAATTTCATGGATTTCGAGTTCGCTAAGAAATTGGGGGTTCCGCTCACACCGGTGGATCCACCCGTGCAAGTTACGGCAGTGGATGATTCTCCTCTGCAGAGGAATCATTCCCTGACTCTAACACCAGAGGTCGGAGTTACCATAGGGGTATTACATTGGGAGACGTTACAGTTTTTTGTGTTACATATGGCCACCTCCACAATTATACTCGGCATGCCATGGCTACACCTACATTCCCCACACATTGATTGGGCCTCTGGTCAATTAATTTCCTGGTCAGATCGTTGTTTTCAGCACTGTTTAGGGAGGGTGACTTTGGGTCAAACCAGGGTTCAGGTGGAGGGGGTTCCTGAACAATATATGGAATATGCTGATGTATTTTGCCCCAAGGCAGCGGATAAGTTACCTCCACATCGCCCTTTCGACTGTCCCATCGATCTCCGTTCAGGTTGTGTGCCCCCCCGGGGCCATTTGTACAATTTGTCGGGGCCCGAAAAATTGGCCATGCAAGATAACATTTGTGAGAATTTGGCCAAGGGTTTCATTCGCCTGTCCCGGTCGCCTGCTGGGGCAGGTTTCTTTTTCGTTAAAAAAAAGGACGGAGGCCAGCGGCCCTGCATTGATTACCGGGGACTTAATAAGATTACGGTGAAGAATCGCTATCCGCTGCCTCTGATAGACGATTTATTCACACAGATCACTGACGCTAAGATATTTTCTAAGTTGGATTTGCAGGGCGCGTATAACCTGATACGCATAAGAAAGGGCGATGAGTGGAAAACGGCCTTTAATACTCCGGACGGGCATTACGAGTACTTGGTAATGCCCTTCGGGCTGTGTAATGCCCCGGCCGTTTTCCAGGAACTCATCAACGAGGTCTTCAGGGAGGTGTTGGGGAGATTTGTTCTAGTCTACCTAGATGATATACTTATTTTCTCCAACAACCTCTCTGAGCATAGGACCCATGTAAAATTTGTTTTGAATAAACTGAGGAAAAACTCGTTGTACGCTAAACTTGAAAAATGTATTTTTGAAGTAACGTCTGTCGCCTTCCTGGGGTACATAATTTCCACCACAGGCCTGTCTATGGACCCTGCCAAGGTCTCCGCTGTTCTGGAATGGCCTCAGCCAGTTGGGCTGAAGTCTCTTCAGCGGTTTCTCGGCTTTGCTAACTATTACAGGCGGTTCATAAAGGGGTACTCCACGGTCATTTCTCCACTTACCTGTCTCACTAAGAAAGGGGCAGATACTACTCACTGGTCTCCTGAGGCTCTACATGCTTTTTCCACCCTGAAGGATCTATTCTGTTCGGCACCCATCCTCAGACATGTGGATACTTCTTTCCCATTTATTGTTGAGGTAGATGCTTCAGAGGTCGGAGTGGGGGCTGTGCTGTCTCAGCGATCAGGCTTGCAGGGTAGAATGCACCCGTGTGCTTACTTCTCTCGTAGATTCTCCCCGGCAGAGAGGAACTACGATATTGGCAACAGGGAGCTCCTGGCCATTAAATTGGCTTTCGAGGAATGGCGACATTGGTTAGAGGGAGCTGAGCATACTATCACGGTTTACACTGATCACAAGAACTTGGAATACATCGAGGGGGCTAAGAGGTTGAGCCCCCGTCAGGCTCGATGGTCATTATTTTTCTCTAGGTTCAGCTTCATTATTACATACACTCCGGGTAGCAAAAATGTTAAAGCAGATGCTTTATCCAGGTACTTCGAGCCAGGGACAGCACAGCCCTCCGTTCCAGAGACCATTGTTCCCCAGAGGTTGGTACTAGCAGCAACTGGAACTTGGGAAGATTTGAAGGAGACTTTGGTTCCCTTCCAACAAGACATCCCGGAAGGGAAGCCCGCAGGGGTTATGTTCATTCCCCTACCTTTTCGTCTCCGGGTTTTAGAGATGTTCCATGCGCACAAGAATGCTGGGCATCCTGGGGCATCTAGAACACAAGATCTGGTAGCCAGATGTGCCTGGTGGCCTTCCTTGGCAGCGGATTGCAAGGAATATGTTAGGGAGTGTGCGATATGTGCGAAAAGCAAACCCTCCCGGCTGGCACCTGTCGGTACCTTGCAGCCTTTGCCCACCCCGAGTGAGCCGTGGACCCACCTGTCCATGGATTTTGTGGGTGAGCTTCCCGGATCTGAAGGCATGTCAGTCATTTGGGTGGTGGTCGACCGCTTTAGCAAAATGGCCCACTTTGTGCCCTTAAAAGGACTCCCCTCGGCTCAGGAATTGGCCGAATTATTCATTGTTCACATTTTCCATTTACACGGCATTCCAGAAAACATAGTTTCAGACAGGGGAGTCCAATTTGTTTCCAGATTTTGGAAAGCTTTTTGCCATCTAATGGGCATGAAGCTGTCATTCTCGTCGGGCTACCACCCACAGACAAATGGCCAGACTGAGAGGATAAATCAGTCCTTAGAACAATTTTTGAGATGTTATGTTGCGGAGGCGCAAGACGACTGGGTCAGATTCTTGCCCTTCACAGAATTTGCTCAAAATAATTTGAGAAATTCCTCCTCCGGATTTTCTCCTTTTCAGGTGGTGATGGGGAGATCGCCCAAATTCTCTCCCTTGCCAGTTGCCTCTTCTCCGTTTCCAACCCTGGAAACCTGGCACAGGGCATTTAAAGATATCTGGGGGACGGTGAAGAGTAATCTGGAAAGGGCATTCCAGAGTCAAAAGGGTCAGGCTGACAAAAGACGCTCATTGGAGTGGAAGTTCCAGCCAGGAGACTTGGTCTGGATGTCCAATCGTCACTTGACCCTGAGACAGCCCTCGGATAAACTGGGCCCCAGGTTGGTGGGTCCATTTTCAGTAGCCAAGAAGATCAACAACGTTACTTACTCCGTTGATCTTCCCGCCAGCATGCGTGGGGTAAGGTCCTTCCACGTATCCCTGCTTAAGCCAGCAGTCCATGTGGGTCCCACTCCTCCTCCTCCTGTGGTGGTAGATGACCAACCTGAGTACGAGGTTGAAAAGATTTTAGATTCACGCTTTGTACAAAACTCGGTACAATATCTCGTACATTGGAAGGGGTATGGCATTGAGGTGAGACAATGGGTACCGGGGAGTCGCATGCATGCGGACGAATTAAGGAAGAAGTTTCATGCCTTAAACCCCGAGAAACCCGGTAGGAGTTGTCCGGAGTCCACTCCTCGGGGGGGGGGGGGGGGGGGGGGGGGGGGTGTTACTGTGATGAAACGCGGAAAGCCGCTGCCTCTCAAGGTGAGGCGGCTGTTTCCGCGTCCAGCAGGACTTCACAACGCGGAAAAAACGCCGCATGCCGCATAGGCAGAGTGGCGGAATCCGCATTGGGAATGGCGGAATCCGCATTGGGAACGGCGGAATCCGCATTAGAGGCGACTCCCGCACTCAGTTCACTGGATACATTGCAAAACAGTACTGGTGTGGCTGGGACTGATAGTCCACCTAGATTCAGAGTGACACGCGCGCGCGCACAGAAGCAGAGCTTAAATAACAGCCAGAAGGGAGTCGGCTGACCAGGCGGGTCAGCTGACATTTTCCACTACTCTCATTGGTCCAGCAATTAGGGAGGTCCTGGAGAGGTCCTTGAGTATATATACTGCTGGCTGTTCACTTGCTCTTTGTCTGGCGTTGCAAACACATACGTGGGAGCACTCAGACCTGTAGTCAGATCCTTAAGTGTGCCGGGACCAGCTGGAGCTGTAATCCTACACTTAGCTAGATTCTGTTGATAGCTTAAAGTACTAGTTTGATTGTGATTATCTGTTATGACTCTTTGCCTGCTTGACTATCCTCCTGAACTCTGATCTTGTACCTTGCCATTCTGATACTCTGTTGCCGAACCCCGGCTCGTCCTTAGACTCTGCTTCTGCCTCCTGATCTTGTACCTCGATATTTCTGATACCCTGTTGCCGAACCCTGCCTGTACCTAGACTCCGCCTCTGCCTTCTGATTCTGTACTTTATCTGTCCGTGTGTTACTACCTGGCTTGTCCGACCTCGAGAACCGACCTTACTATTGGAGGCGGTTCCCCGTCCTGTTAGTGACACTACCTCCTGAGTGTCACTTTCAGACTAACCTTCCTACTGTCAGCCTGACTCCTCCCGCCTTGGAGAGTTCAGGTCGTCGGAAGGAAGCCGTGCAGTTTTCCTCGCTGCACTGAGGCTCAGGCCTCAAAGTGTTACTGTTACACCAAACACTACACTCTACTCAGGTGGACAGAGGTTAGCTGGTATATCGGATTATCGGTGATACTGCAGATCACTTATAATCTGGTATACATCTGTATTCCCAGTGATACTGCAGATCACCGGTAATCAGATCCTCTCTGTGCTTCACCGTTCGTTACAGGTTCATTCACACTTTGGGCTTAATTCACTAAACCGTGATAACTCAAATATCACACCTTATCAAAGATATCACACCTTATCAAAGTTATCACATGTTATCAAAAGTTCTCACACCTTATCAAAGATATCACACCTTATCAAAGTTATCACACGTTATCAAAAGTTTTCACATGTTATCAAAGTTATCACACATTATCAAAAGTTATCACACGTTATCAAAAGTTCTCACACGTTATCAAAGTTATCACACATTATCAAAAGTTATCACACGTAATCAAAGCTATCACACATTATCAAAAGTTATCACACGTTATCAAAGTTAACATGCCTTATCAGAGTAGCATAGCGAGGGTTACAAACCCGGGGGGGGGCTCAGGGCAGGACGAGTGCCATTGCCAATTAGCAGGCATTAGTTTGTAGCGCTTGCTATGCTACTCTGATAAGGCATGTTAACTTTGATAACATGTGATAACTTTTGATAACATGTGATATCTTTGATAAGGTGTGATATTTGTCTTATAAACGGTTTAGGGAATCAAGCCCTTTATGTGGCACTATCTGCAAGGCATTTGGACGTCCTCCCCGTGTCTGCGTGGGTTTCCTCCGGGAACTCCGATAAGTTAATTGGCTTACGCATAAAATTGACCGTAGACTACGATAGACATATGAATAGGAAAGGGATTACATTGTGAGCCCCTCTGATGGACAGTTTATGGGAATATTATCTGTAAAGCAATGCAGAAGATGTAAGCACTATAACTACTAATAATAATATCTATTGCAGTGCAGACTGATTTTGCATGTCAACTATCTATACAAATTTATATTATAACAAAATGTATTATTCTTACTTGCTGCATGCAGGTTTTAAATTAACGTGTCTAAGTGCACAATGTGACTTTTCTCCTCAGTGGCGATCCTGTTTGTACAGGGTACGCAATAACCCAGTGAGAACCTAGCCTAAGATGATATAACTAACATTAACCTGGCATGTAACACTTTGAAGCTAAGTTCAAAGCCTGCATGCAGCTTGTTATTATTGTTTAGTATTTATATAGCATTATCATCTCTCGCAGCATACAGAGTATATTGCCACTTAACTGTCCCTCAGAGGGGCTCACAATCTAATCCCTACCATAGTCATATGTCTATGTACAGTATGTATCATGCCAGGAATCGGAACCCACCATAGAAGTGAACACTACTGCACCTTTTGAACTGGAACTCCTTGGCCAGATGCCAGATGTCAGCAATCGAGATCCTCAGCAGCATCAGCTAGAGCCGGGACAAGGTCCTTCAGCACCCAAGGCTGAGACACCAAAGTGCCCCCCTCCATCCCTCCCACCCCAGCCGTTACACACTGATTGCTATTATACTAAGAGGCACCCCAGGGCCCCCAACACCTTAATCTCTAGTTATCTGGCTTGCATGCACTGCCATGTATCCCCTTTTCTTATGTCTCTCTTCTTCAAAAAAAATAGGGGAATGACAGTAGAGTGAGTTGCGCGCCCCCTCCTACACTGTGCCCTGAGGCTGGAGCCTCTCTCACCTATGCCTCGGCCCGGCCCTGGCATCAGCCATCACTGCAGGTTTATTTCATGAAGAACTGGGTCATCACTGCTGAACGTTCACCTCCCTCTTTAAACCCCCCCCCCTCCTCCCCCGATGTCTCCTTAGGCATAATAGATGATGCAAAGTGCGACTGGTGGCGCCATAGTATGCCAGCCTCGGCTCTTGGCTTTTGGACATTATCCCCCCCATCCTTCCTGAACCTGTATGAGCCAAAAACCAATTCCGGGTACAACCCCCGCTTGTACTTGGCAAAATAAATGATTCTGATTCTGATGTGGTGCATGTATCATAGTCTAGGGCCGAATTTTTTTATGGGGAAGCCAATTAACGTATCTGTATGTTTTTGGGATGTGGGAGGAAACCTGATAGCTTGGAGGAAACTCACACAGACATGGACAGAACATACAAACTCCGTGCAAATAGTGCCCTGGTTGGGATTTGAACTGGGGACCCAGGGCTGCTAACCACTATGCACCCGTGCTGCACATGGATTTAGAATAATGAGATCCATTACAAAGCAGTCCTGTGAAAATCCCCATAGAATTGTATGGGCGGTGAGCTGACATGCAGAATTATTCTACAATGCAACTGTGAGCACTGTGAACTAGCCCAGAGGGATTCTGAAAATTATTTTTTATATAAGGTGAGCAGCTACATGGATGGGGTGCTCATCTGCTTTTCTACAAGTAGTTTGTGTTTTCGGTTCATCAGTACTACACAGGGTGAGAGGGCTACACACAGCATCATACAGGTCAGCAGAGGAGATGATCAGAGGACAAAGAGGGGATGGAAAGGAATTCTGGCCACTGGACAATGGATTTATATATAGAAGAATTAAACCCTCAGGGATCTGCGGGGCAGTATTTAGCATCATGACAGCACCCCACTGACATCCGACTTTGCTTACAACCCCGTCTACCAGGCTGACCTTGCAGTAGCTCCTGTCACTCTATCAGAGACGCACACCTCACAGGCACACTCACCCTTTCAAGAAGCGGAAGCCATGAATGCAGACAAGGATGTTCCCGTTAGAGTCCACTTTCAGCAAATTTCCATATTGGCTGTCAAACACCATCCCCCTGCAGAGAATAGGAATGCCAGCACACATCAATACAATAACAAAATATACATGTAAAAGTTCATCTAAGCTAGCACAATTTAATTTAACCTTAATAGAATATCAGAACAACAATTACCATAACATTTTAAAGAGTCTCAGAGGGTGCTTACACACATTCAATTATGATTGCGAAATCACTGTCCAATTTTACCACTTTCATGTAGTACACACACACTACGCGCGCCACACACTCATTCCCTCTTGGTGCCCAGCGATGCCTTGGATCTCACAGGAACCTAGAAACGCCCCTGCCTCTAACTACCTAAAATTTGGGGGCACCTCTAGCTATTTAATATTGAGGGTACTTCTGGCTACCTAATACTAAGTGGCACCTGTAGCTGCCTATGACAGGTAAGGGAGAAGTGACAGCTGGGCCAGCTAGTACACTTGCAGTGCGGTTTGGCGGGTGTTTGTAGGTTTATGGAGGGCGAGGTCTTGGGTGCCAGGACATCTGTATTGCAAAGGGAGAAACAGAGGTGTGTGCATCTAACCAGTTTCACCTGACTTATATACTGGCTGCCTCAAGTCTATTGACTCATTCAAATTTGAAATTTAACTGACTCTCGTCTAATTAAAATGGCAGAGCGTTGCAAACTGCAATCGCCTACCAGATGTGCAGGATCTAAGGCTAACTCCCTGACATTCCTGCAGGAGTTGGCCCACGCAAATACTTGCATCTCAACAGGGGCGCCACGTGTAGGCCTCCTTGTACCCCCAGGAAATGAAGGGCAGCGCAAACGCCCCCACAAAGCATCCACTGCCCGGGAGCGCCGCAACTGCCCCCCACAGGGAGGGGGGGGGCGAGAACGCATGAACGGTATACTCCCTAGACGCGGCCTACGCCCGGAAAGAACCATCCACGCTGCCCCCCAAAGGATAGATGCCCTAACCTTGCGAATATTGCTTACCTGTGGTGCATATGCGCATCCTGGGAGCAAACACACCAAAAAGGGGCGAGGGGGGGGGCACAGACACCCCCCCCCCGGTGCAACACTACTGCCGGGGGACCCATTCTCGCCCCCCCCCCCCAACACCCCCAAGAAAAAAGAACACACTGCATTGCAAAGGGAGAAACAGAGGTGTGTGCATCTAACCAGTTTCACCTGACTTATATACTGGCTGCCTCAAGTATATTGACTCATTCAAATTTGAAATTTAACTGACTCTCGTCTAATTAAAATGGCAAAGCGTTGCAAACTGCAATCGCCTACCAGATGTGCAGGATCTAAGGCTAACTCCCTGACATTCCTGCAGGAGTTGGCCCACGCAAATACTTGCATCTCAACAGGGGTGCCGCGTGTAGGCCTCCTTGTACCCCTAGGAAATGAAGGGCAGCGCGGATAGGTAGATCCTGCATATTCTGGTGGGTGAATGCAATTTGCATACGCTTTGCCATTTTAATTAGTCAGATGACTTGAGGCAGCCAGTATTTAGTCAGGAGTTGACTGGTCTGAGCACACATCCCTTTTTTTCTTCTGTGTAGCATACAATTGTGTTTCTTCCTTCACGGGGTGTTGTGGGGGGGGGGGGGGGTGCGGATGGGCTTGCCCAGCGGTGGCAGCGCTTGGGGGGCTTGTCTGCGCCCCCCCCCCTCACCTCACCATTGGTGTGTTCGCTCCCAAACCATGCAAATGGCACCACAGGGAAGTTAATTCGCAAAGGTAGGGAATCTATCCTTTGGGGGGGCAGCGTGGGTGGTCCCCCCCTGGACACAGGCCATGTCTGGGGGGTGCTGGCCATGCTCTCTCGCTCCCCCCTCCCATGGGGGGCAGTTGCAGCGCTCCCGGGCAGTGGATGCCTTGTGGGGGTGTCTGCACTGCCCTTCATTTCTTGGGGGTACAAGGAGGCCTACACGCGGCACCCCTGTTGAGATGCAGAATTTTGCGTGGGCCAGCTCCTGCAGGAAGTTATGTGGATAGGTAGATCCTGCACATATTCTGGTGGGCGAATGCAATTTGCATACGCTTTGCCATTTTAATTAGTCAGATGACTTGAGGCAGCCAGTATTTAGTCAGGAGTTGACTGGTCTGAGCACACATCCCTTTTTTTCTTCTGTGTAGCATACAATTGTGTTTCTTCCTTCACGGGGTGTTGTGGGGGGGGGGGGGGGAGTGCGGATGGGCTTGCCCAGCGGTGGCAGCGCTTGGGGGGCTTGTCTGCGCCCCGCCCCCCCCCCCCTCACCTCACCATTGGTGTGTTCGTTTCCAAACCATGCAAATGGCACCACAGGTAAGTAAATTCGCAAAGGTAGGGAATCTATCCTTTGGGGGGGGGGGGGGCAGCGTGGGTGGTCCCCCCTGGACACAGGCCATGTCTGGGGGTGCTGGCCATGCTCTCTCACTCCCCCCTCCCATGGGGGGCAGTTGCAGTGCTCCCGGGCAGTGGATGCCTTGTGGGGGTGTCTGCGCTGCCCTTCATTTCTTGGGGGTACAAGGAGGCCTACACGCGGCACCCCTGTTGAGATGCAGAATTTTGCGTGGGCCAACTCCTGCAGGAAGTATATATATATATATATATATATATATATATATATACATACATACACACACACACACACACACACACAGAGTGTCCAGTTTGCCAGAAGCATACAAAAGCCTGCAAATGTGACGTAAGGTGGTGAACAATAATATTAGCAGTTAACTTTTAACGGACAAGAAACATCAGAACAGAATAAATTCCAGTGTCTTTCTTATTCAATGGGATTACAGGGAGTTCCTCTCTAACATTATTGTGCAGGAAGAAGAGTGTGTCTATGCTGAGTCATATCTGTTTTGCTGACTAGGATAACAATATGAACTCAAGCAGTGGCGTTCCTACCATAGGGCGGCATGGGGCGCCCCGCACCGGGTGTCGGGTGCCCCAGGGGGTGTCACCAAGGCCTCCCACAGAGGCCTGGGCACTATGCAGGCAGGACAGGAGGGGGAAGCAACCCGGAAAGGAGGGGTGGCGGGGAAAGCGGCGGGGAGGGGGGCCGGACCCCCCACCTCCCTCACCTGGGTCCCCTCCTTCTGGCGCTTCCCCCTCCTAATTAGCAGCAGCTTGATGAGCGGGCAGGAGCGGGCCTTACTCACCTACTTCCTGCGTTCCAGGCGATGGCGCATAGCGTCATCGTCACCTGACGCTGGTCTCCACCTTCTCCACCGCCCACTGTGCTTCCTGATTTGCGGAAGCACAGTGAGCGACAGAGAGACCAGCGTCACGTGAGGATAACGTTATGCGCCATCGCCTGGAGCAGGTGAGTAAGTCCTCCCCGCCCGCTTCGCTAAGCTGCTGGCTGCTGCTAATTAGGAGGGGGAAGCGCCGGAAGGAGGGGACCCCGCCACCCCACCTTCCAAGCTTCCCTCATACCGGGGGCACCTTGGCTACACCGGGGGCCACTATGCTACACCGGGGGCCACTATGCTACACCGGGGGCCACTATGCTACACCGGGGGGCACCTATGCTACACCGGGGGCACCTATGCTACACCGGGGGCCACTATGCTACACCGGGGGCCACTATGTGTACACCGGGGGCCACTATGCTACACAGGGGGCCACTATGCTACACCGGGGGCCACTATGCTACACTGGGGGCCACTATGCTACACTGGGGGCCACTATGCTACACTGGGGGCCACTATGCTCCACTGGGGGCCACTATGCTCCACTGGGGGTCACTATGCTACACTGGGGGCCACTATGCTACACTGGGGGCCACTATGCTACACTGGGGGCCACTATGCTACACTGGGGGCCACTATGCTACACTGGGGGCCACTATGCTACACTGGGGGCCACTATGCTACACTGGGGGCCACTATGCTACACTGGGGGCCACTATGCTACACTGGGGGCCACTATGCTACACTGGGGGCCACTATGCTACACTGGGGGCACCTATGCTACACTGGGGGCACCTATGCTACACTGGGGGCACCTATGCTACACTGGGGGCACCTATGCTACACTGGGGGCACCTATGCTACACTGGGGGCACCTATGCTACACTGGGGGCACCTATGCTACACTGGGGCCACTATGCTACACTGGGGCCACTATGCTACACTAAACTATACTGGGGCCACTATGCTATACTGGGGCAACTATACTAGCTATACTGGGGCAGTGGCGGTGCCAGGGGGGTGGTTTGGGTGCTGAAGCACCCCCAGCGTGAACTGCTATTCGGCGTCTAATAGACGCTGTGTCAGTTCACTGACAGCAGCAGCCCGCAGCTCCAACAGCGGCAGAGCAGGGCTACAGTAAAATGGCGTCCGAAGCCCTGCTCTGGAGACGGAGTCTGCAATGCAGGGCTTCGAGCGCCATTTTCCCGTAGCCCTGCTCTCAGCGCGGGAGTTTCAGTTGCTGGCTGGCTGCAGAGGATCGTGAGAGCTGCGCGCCGGACGGAGGCCGGGACAGGAGGTCTGCTGCTGCTTCAGGTGAGTAAACTTTTATTTAATTTATATTAGCAGGTGTATCGACTGTTCTGGCCAGGTCTGCTACATGATTGAAGTGTTTTCTGGCCAGGTTGGCCACATGATTGCATATATTTTCTGGGCAAATCTGCCAACATGATTGCATGTATTTTCTGGGCAAATCTGCCGACATGATTGCATGTATTTTCTGGGCAAATCTGCCGACATGATTGCATGTATTTTCTGGGCAAATCTGCCGACATGATTGCATGTATTTTCTGGGCAAATCTGCCGACATGATTGCATGTATTTTCTGGGCAAATCTGCCGACATGATTGCATGTATTTTCAGGGCAAATCTGCCGACATGATTGCATGTATTTTCTGGGCAAATCTGCCGACATGATTGCATGTATTTTCTGGGCAAATCTGCCGACATGATTGCATGTATTTTCTGGGCAAATCTGCCGACATGATGGAACGTGTTTTTTGGGCAAATCTGCCGACATGATTGAACGTGTTTTTTGGGCAAATCTGCCGACATGATTGAACGTGTTTTTTGGGCAAATCTGCCGACATGATTGAACGTGTTTTTTGGGCAAATCTGCCGACATGATTGAACTATTTTCTGGTCAAATCTGTTCACATTACGTGTATTTTCTTGAGAAAACCTGAACAATTATGTGAATTTTCTGGGGAAAGGCCCACTGTCTTTGTGTTGCACTTTTAAGGGGAACCCGAGGTGAGAATAATATTGGGCTGCAATATTTATCTCCTTTTAAGCAATACCAGCTGCCTGGCTGCTGTGCTGGTCCTCTGCATCTAATTCTTTCAACCATAGACCCTGAATAAGCATGCAGCAGGTCAGGGGTTTCTGACAATATTGTCAGAACTGACAAGATTAGCTGCATGGCTTGTTTCTGGTGTAATTCAGTTCACTACTGCAGCCAAATAGATCAGCAGGGCTGCCTATTGTTTAAAAGGAAATGAATATGGCAGCCTCCATATCACTCTTATCCCGGGTTCACTTTAAATTAGTTAGCTCTGCCCTCATCCGGTCATGGCCACGCCCATTTTTCGCCGCGGCGCGCAATGCGCGCCGCATGTTATAGCCGCACCCATTTTTTGTTAGCTATACTGGTGCCACTATACTATACTAAGGACAACTTTAGGGGGGGGAGCGAGCCTACACCTGGCATTACCCGCCGTGTCACGTTTAGCATGCCACATTTGCTGTTTTTTGGTTTTTTTATGGGGGGGGGGGGGGGTGTCTTTTTAATACCCAGCACCGGGTGTCAAATGCCCTAGGTACGCCACTGAACTCAAGTAGTGTAAACATTACATCATGGCTGTATAGGCAGTCGGCAGATAATGTTATCAGTCATCTATGTTACACAGCGTTATAGTATAAGACGTCCGCAGTGACATCATGAGAAGCCACATGGAATCCCCCACACACATATTTGGAGGCCAGGTTTTCAGTAAAGATACTGACAGTTTCAGTAGCACTCTGCAGCACCAGCAGGAATAAGGAGGTATAGCTACACTTGTAGCAGTAAAGAGTGGCGCAGCAACAACTTCTAGGGCTTGCTCACTCCTAGGGCGTTTTGCGTTTTTTTTTAGCGCCGGCGATTTTTAAAAACGCACTGAAATCGCTAGTGCAATGAATCCTTGTAGGATAGTTCCTATCAGCGCGTTTCTTCCGCTCAGCAAAACAATGCATGTACCATTTTCGGGACGATTTTGCTACAATGGAAGGTATAGGAAAATCGCAAAACTCTCACAAATCGCTTTATCCGGCGATTGCGTTTGTGCTTTTATAAATAAATAATGTACATTGTATTTTATTCATTTCTGGGTGAAAGAAAAAAAAGATTCGCTATGCAACAGCGCAGTGGAGCGCCGGGAGAGGGGGGAAAACGCGCAACAAAAAAATCGAAAATCGTTGGCGTCAGCGATTTCGATTTTAGATGTGAACAAAGCCTTAGTGTTGAGTTGAGTATAGAGTGGCTTGTCTGTAGCAGAACCAATGGAGAGGTATCTTTGTTGCAGAAAGCTGGTAAAAAGGATGTAAGTCCAGAGGTCTACTATTAAAGGAAACTCGAGGTGAAAGGGGTATGGAGGCTGCCATATTTCTTTCTTTGTAAACAATTCCAGTTGCCTGGCTGTCCTCCTGATCTTCTGGCAGAAGTAGTGTCTGAGTCAAATAAACATATGACTAATCCATATGAGTCAAATAAGCATATGACTAATCCAGTAAAACAAGAGTCAGAGTACCTGATCTGCTGCATGCTTGTTCAGCGTCTATGGCTAAATGTATTAGAGATACAGGATCATGAGGACTGCCAGGCAACTGGTATTATTTAACCACTTAAGGACCTCAGGCTTTACACCCCCCTCCCCACACCCCCCAGTGACCAGGCTATTTTCACAAATTAGGCCACTGCAGCTTTAAGGGCTTGCTGCAGGGCCGTACAACTCTGACCACAAGTGATTTCCCCCCCCCCCTTTTTTTCTGCCCACCAACAGAGCTTTCTGCTGGTGGGGTCTGATCCCCACCAGCATGTTTATTTATTTTTTTATGTATTTATTTATGTTTATTTTTTAAATAAATTTCTCTTTTTATTTTATTTTATTTTGTACAAACCCCGCCCTCCCTCCCCCCGCCAGCCCTCCCCCCATCAGCCAATTAACATGATCGACTGTCAGTCCCCAGTACAGCGCTGCCGTAGATCGCAGTGCTGTACAGTGTAAATAGACGGCGGTTTAGCCGTCTAACAGTCTCCTAGCGGAGATGTGTGCGCAATGGCGTGCGCAATCTCCTGCAAAGCCCCGCCCCAGGACTTCATGCCAATTGACGTTTTGCGGTCCTGGGGCTGCCGCCTTGTCCACGCCAATTGGTGTAGAACGGTCGTTAAAAGTACTAGATATAAATAAATATGGCAACCTCCATATACCTCTTACCTCAGGTTTCTTTAAAGTGGACCTTAACTCTTTCACAGGACAAAAGGAGAGAAATGCACCCTGTATGTATTTAGAGCGTTTTAGCCTGTTTAATTCCCAACTCATTTGTGTGTAATCACAAATTGTAATTTGATCTCTTCCCTGTGTTACCCAACTGCCATGACAGAGATGGCAGTTAAGCTCATTTGAAAACACAGGATGTTTACAATATGTCTGCTTCCATCAATCAGGAAGTAGAAGTAGAAATAGTGCAGATTTATTTTAGGATTTGTATCCGCTGGTTTTTTCTTTAATGGTTATTATGCTGTTGTATATCTTTAAGAGCAGAGAGGACATTCTGAGTTCTGGTCCACTTTAAAGGGAATCTGAAGTGAAAAGAAACTTATGAGATAATGACTTCTTTGTTTGGTACAGCTAAGAAATAGAACATTAGGGCCTATTCACACTTCAAAGCGCAAAACAGTAGTGCTCAGGGCTACCGTTTTGCACAGGTGATTTTACGGCGATTAGCGCGGGAAAATCACTGTATACTCCTGCAATTCAGAGCGATCGCGATCAATGCTTTAATAAGTACTGTATCGTGATCGCTCCTGAATCACAGCAAAATGCTGCAGGGAACACGTTTTGCGATTGCCGCTAATCGCAAAACATCCACAATTGCCGGCTATCGCGGCAGTAGATCACTGCCATAGGTTAATATTGTGCTAGCGTTTGGCGATTAGCAGGAAACACTCACCAATCGCCCTCCTGAGAACGGCCCTTAGCAGCACAGTTATGAGTCTCATATTGTTTCCCTGCGACTGACCAATTTTAGGTAGAGAGCAACACTACTTTCTGAAGCACTTATCTCAACCTGTATCTCACTGTTTCTTATTTGTTTAAAGTTTTTCTGCCAGGCAGTTCAAAGGGTCATTAGCTCTGCTCTGTTTCATCATTTAACCACTTCAGGACCACAGGCTTTACCCCCCCTAAAGACCAGGCCAATTTTTACAAAAATGGTCACTGCATGGGCTCGCTGCAGGGCCGCACAACTCAGCACACAAGTGATCCCCCCCCCCCTTTTCTCCCCACCAACATAGCTCTTTGTTTGTTTTTTCAATAAATATTGATGTCTTTATTATTGTAGTATTTTTTACTATTTTTTTCCTCTTCCCCCCTCCCTCCCCCCACCAGCCAATCAGTGCGATCGGCTGTGATAGGCTTCAGCCTATCACAGCGGATCGCTTTGGTCCCTCTGGAGGGGACAGCCAAGTGACACGGCTGTCCCCTGTACAGCGCTGCCTTAGATCGCATCGCTGTACGTACTATATAGAGATGGCGGTTTCGCCGTCTAACAGTCTCCTAGCGACGATCAATGCTGGGAGACTGAAGGCGGAGCCTACCAAACGGAGATGTGCGCGCGATCTCCTGCAAAAGCCAGCCCCATGACTTTACTCAGATCGGTGTTAGGCGGTCCTGGGGCTGCCGCCACGGTCACGCCCGTCGGCGTGACTCGGTCCTTAACAAGTTAAAATACAGAGTGTGGTTTGTAAACTGCAAATAGTAGAAAATGATGCAATGTCATAGAAAAAAAGCTATATAACTGAAAATAAAAATATGAGACTCTTTTCTTTGCTACTAATGCTCTATAAATTATCCGTACTACACATACAATTCCTTATATCCTCCTTTTTTTTCGCTTCTGTGTTACTTTAAGGGGAACTGAAGACCCCAAGTTTCAGAGGAAGAACCAGATATTCATGGGAGTTCACATAATAGAAGCTGTGGACTGAACAAAGAGAAGGCATCCAGGAAATTACACAGTAACTTGTAACAATGCACTCTTGTCCTTGCCAGAAGATAAAAGTTGTCATTTGAAATTGTGTAAATATCTACAGTGGCTGTGAAGGAGCTGACTACATATCTTATCCTAGTCTAACTACCGTAACTAAAGCCCCATCCCCATCTACACGATACAATTTTTTTGTGCGATTCGATCGGCTCTAATTCGATTGATCAATTAAATCCGACATGTCTGATCGGGATTCGTTTCGATAGTGTGGTCTAATGCCATTGCAAAACAATGGCTATTCGACCACACTACCGTTCGAATTGAATCCCGATCGGACATGTCGGATTTAATCGCTCAATCGAATTCGATCCGATCGAATCGCGCAAAAATTGTATCGTGTAGATGGGGCTTTAAGTCTGTGCACATGCTAGAATAAAGTCAATGCACACAAACGAGTGATGTGGCCCAAACTACATTACCTAGCAAACAGAAATGACAAGTAGTTTAAATGATGTCCACACACACCGAGATTCCAAACGATTATGCTGTTTGAATACAACAAGCACAAGTGGAAGTGACATTTTACATGACATATGCATGCATGCTCTGGAACAATGCCATTTAAACGACATTGTGCACACCGGCTGACTGCACAATACCTGCTCAATAGTCGTCTGCATTGATCTACCAGAATATATTATAATATTGGTTGCTCGTTGTCATTTAACCAGGGGCGTAGCAATAGGGGATGCAGAGGTTGCGACCGCATCGGGGCCCTTGGGCCAGAAGGGCCCCAAAGGGCCCTCCCTCAGCTGCAGTATTAGCATTCTATTGGTCCTGTGCTCATAATAATCACTTATATAGATACTTTGAATAGTGGTAATCACTAACAAACTGCTCCGCATCCCCTTCTTGCACCCGACACTGTAGTTGCCATTGGCAGGTTTTGGTGCGCCGTATCGATTGTTATGTATAGAGTGCATTGGGGGCCCCAATGTAAAACTTGCATCGGGGCCCACAGCTCCTTAGCTACGCCACTGCATTTAACGTCATTTGATTACATTCTGTAAACCGATTGACGTCCGATACAGCGATATCTGTTATTGGGTGGACGTTTCAAATGACTTTTATCTAGTGTGTGCAAGGCTTAAAGGGAGCTTTAACTGAGAAGTATATGGATTTTTCCTTTAAAAATAATACCAGTTGCCTGACTCCCCTGCTGATCAGGATCAGCAGGGGAGTCAGGCAACACACCATGCTTGTCACAGACCGCTAGGCCGGTCTGCGGGTGGGTCAGTCGATCAGCGTCAGAAATCCTCTCGCACGGTCATTTGTTCATCACGAAGGGTAACCCGCATTCGCAATTTGATGAACTGACTCGCGAAGGGAGCGTTCTGATACCAACCGAATCACTCCACACACATACAATTCAAAGATCTGCCACCAAGCGAGTTACACAGCCCGCTACTGTAATTTTACTAGGACTTCGAGAACGCTATAGTAACCCTTAGCAGTATGCAAGAATCTGGGTCAGATCGTTATGTCTGGGCCGGGTTCTCGCATACGGGTTATAAATGTATACTTCTATTAAACACAGGGTAGCGAGTTCAGGAGAATAGGTACGATTGTGTATGTTCAGCAACAGGTCATAACCGCTAAACGATTTTTAAACGTTTAATAACACAAATGCATTACATACAGTTATATACACCTATTAACATATAAAACACAGAGCTTAAAAATAAAAGGAATAAAACAGAAAGTTCTTACTTAGTTAGCTGAGCAGTCCATTTGAAGCATGAAGAAAATAGTCCAGTTTAAACGTAGGCATTCAGCTTAAAAGTCCTTTGTACACAACATGCGCCCGGTTCTTCCGTGAGCACATGTCTGGACTTCCCTAGTCGATGTAAATTGAAGAACTCGGTGGAGTTCCTTGCAAACGCTTTTTACTGACCAGAGTTTTGGGGCGGTCACTACCTGGAAAGTAGGTGTGTTTGAGGCAGGGTTACCTCCTGGCAAGTCAGGTTACCACCCACAGACTTGGAGCAAGGAATGTACCAATTATTAATAATTTGTGTAATTCCGCCCCAGATGGGTGCATCGCAGATCCGAGACCATATTCATAAGCAGCATGCGACTCTGTATTAAATGAGACTATACACGCCTAGTCTAACGAATTTGCTCTACGCATGCCGGATAAAGCGGTTTCTCAATTGATTCCTGATAGCTAGAGAATGATAATTCATGTGAATTATAGAACTGATTTCTGGGTATCAGGAAATGTGTTTGTTGTCTTTCTGTGCCAAACCCATCTTGAATTATTAATAAAGTAAAGGCTCTCATTGTGTGAAGCTATGAGCTTGGAGGGAAATGTGAGTCTCAACCAGTTTGAGCTGGTTTGGTGGAACATGAGCTATGTGACCAAATGTCTGCTGTCCAGGTGGTCTGGCCACGTGTGAATTCTTTCCTGACCTGAACAGGATGTGGGGGGAAGGTTACTGTTCTCAGTAAGAGAGAGGGAAATTGACATCTATTGTGTATTTACCCAAGACTGACAGGAACTGTGCACGACCATGCGAAAGTCGATGGCGCTTACGCGCACGACTTTCGTAATATTCGTCACATCTCTCCCCTACCAGACGGACGCACAGAGTGGGTCTGCCAGACCTGCTCTACGCGCCGCTTAGCTACGGAACGGGTTCTCGACTTCTTATCTGACTGCCCGTTAGACAACTCACCAGAAGCGTAAGGCCTCATGGTCCGGTGTGTCCCAGTGTCCGCTTTGCGGACGGTGCGAGGCACACCAACAGGCTTACCTCTAAAGGCCTGGCTGGGTTTGCATAGCGCTTCCTGTAAGGGAGAGAGTCGTTGGCTGACATCCGGGTCACTTCCTGACTCTCGGGTGTCAGCCTGCGAATCTGGAAGCAGCGTAGCATACCCCTGCTCTAAATGACTACACCTTGGCACAACATTTTGGTCAGCACAACCTAGGTGAACATTAGAGCACAATTTAAAAAACGAATTTGCCTTCACCTGGGTGGCGAGGCTTGCCCCTTCTCCAGGAAGGATAGAGGGTGGACCTGTGGGCAGTTTTGCACTGGGTTGCTTCTGCAAGGGGAAGACATGCAAGGGTGAGACAGGGAAGGAACGGCCTGTCTCCACCAGCTGTTTGTTAACAGCAGACAATGGTGGAGCACTCTGGCTGTCATAGCAGGAGGGGAGGTCTAGGCCCCCAGCTGCCTGCTCTGACACCTGGCCTGCTTCCACTGCCCTGGACGGATATGACCCAGGCAAAACAAGACTGTTACCTCTTAGATTAGAGACTGTCACATTTAAACATACATCATTTTTAGCACTGTGAGATTCAGCATGAAAGCTATTAGCAACATCTGGTACAACATTAACATCACAGTTACGTTCATTTTTCACATGTACACAGGTATCTGGAACAACAGTGACAGGTTTAGAGTCAGACAAACCGTGACTAGACAGCTGTCCATTAGAAACAGGTACCGCTTCCTTCCCTCCTTCCCTAGGAGGGCTAGGTACCATTACCCTGGCTGCCTCCCTCTGTCCCACCCCAAGCTTGTACAGTACCTGAGTGGGTCCAGACTGGCAATCCGGGGTGTTGATCACAGGTTCATAAAAGGATCGTAGGGTGCCAAGATCGGTGCTCAACAGCACAGGCACTGGGATGTCATCTGTCACCCCCACAACTTTTGACTGGCGGCCCCTTCCCCAATCGAGAACAACACGAGCTTTGGCGATGCGTGCGTGTGCGCCACCAACTCCCAAAAGTGTGACACGCTCATTAGGCAGGAAATTCTCCCTGGCTACAAGATGAGAGCGAACCAAGGTAAGCTCTGCGCCTGTGTCACGGAAACCAACAGCGATCTGGTCGTTAACTTCCACGACTTGATGATTTCCGGAAAGTCGAGGATTTGCTGCTCCCATGACGAGGTAGGCGTGTGCAGTAGAGGATGCGCTAGCCACTTCTGCGCTAGGCTCTGGAGACGGCGTCCTCACCTCGGGGCAGGCAGACTTGAGGTGTCCTCGCTGTCCACAGTGGTAACACTTCGGAACATATGTGGCATCAGGCGGATGAGTAGCAGGCGCAGCATCCGGCCTCTGTGGCTGTGGGACCCGATTCCCACGGTTAGCAGGGGGAGGAGAGCTGGGTTGCATAGGTCTCCCCCCTCTCCAGCTCTGGGCTGGAGGTTTGCGGCTGTCCGGCACACGGGTGGCCACAAAAGTGTCTGCAAGTTCTGCTGCAGTTTTGGCGGAGTCCGGCTTCCGCTCCAAGACAAACTGCCGGACATCTGGAGTGCAGCAGTTCAGCAACTGCTCCTGCACGATGAGGTCCTCCAGACCTTGGTGAGAGTCTTTTTTGAGGCCCCGTGACCACTGCCTGAACACAGTCAGCAGGCGACTCTCCAGGTCGGTGTAAGAGTCGGTGTGGCCTTTCTGCAGGGAGCGAAACTTTTTGCGATAGACCTCTGGGGTCAACTGGTATTTGGCGATAATTGCAGCTTTTATCGCCTCATAGTCATTGTCTTTCTCAGCGGGTAAGTCCACAAACGCCTCAAGCGCTTTGTCCCGCAAGTTGGGTGTCAGATATCTCGCCCACTGCTCCTGGGGCAGACGATGCTGACGGCAAGTCTTTTCAAATGAGTGTAAATAAGTGTCCGGGTCGGTTCCCTTCTCCATTTCTGGGAACTTAAATTTTGGAGTCCCAAACGGGCCTGCTGTGGGCCGGGGTTCCGGAGCACTTTGCGAGGGATTTTGGCCTTGCGCTCGCAGTTTGGCCATTTCAAGGTCATGTCTGCGTGCGGCTTCTCTCTCCTCTCTTTCCGCTACTTGCTCAGCCCGCCACCGGCGTTCTGAAGATTCCCGTTCAGCCTGGCGTTCTAAACGGTCAGCGTCTCGTTCTGCTCTGTCAGCGTTTTCTCTGACAATCTGCATGTACAGCTCAGGATTTGTCTCCAACAGCCTTTGTAATCCAGGTTGCATTCCAGCATCAGGAACACAGAACAGGTTGGCATGGGCGGGCTCCTGCCGGCCACCATGCTCCTCAGCAGTTACAGCGACCGGTTCAGATGCGGTACCGTTTTCCTCTGGGTCTGGAAGTGGGTTGCTTTGCTCCAACCGCTCACTTTCCTCTGCCCCAGTTACAGCCCCGTCTGAACCAGGAGTGTGCTCTCCCAGCATCTGCTCCGGCTGGGTATTCAGTCGCAACAAGTCCTCGATCAATTGCGATTTCTTTTTTCTATACGTCATAATGCCTTTTTCCTCACACAAGTTTGCTAGGTCTGCCACTGACATTTTCTTGTATCTTGCTGCAGCCATTTTTGCAGGGCCGTCTCAGCCATCAGGCAACTCTAAATATTTGCCTATGGCGCCATGGGAGATAGAGAGCGCAAGCAGGGGGGCCAGTCGTGCTTTTTTTTTAATTCTGTTAATCATGCTGCTGCAGCAGCTGCTGCGCCTCTATGATAGGCAGCTGTGCCGCCTACTGGACTGCCCCCTCCTCAGAGCGAGCAGCCGCACGAGTAGTTTGTTTACTACGTGCGGTGCCGCCTCTAACTCCGCCCCCCGCCTGTCACACGTGCACGCAGGCAGCGTGTTTGAGTGTGACCAGGCATTTTGATTTTGGGCGCCACTGCTGCTGGCTGCACTACAGAGACAGCCTGAGCCCGGAGTCTGCCTAAGCCCACCCACCCTGTTGCACATGAGGAGGATGGCGGCAGGTCGGAGGCAGAAACTGATTTGGATGGAAGAAGAGCGCTGCCCCCCTGCCTGCCGCCCCCTCTGCTATCCCCATGGGATGGATTTGCCAGCGTGTCAAGCAGCCCTGCAGAGATGATGATCCCCAGCTGGCCAGCCGCTGCCCGCTAGGAGTCTGGACAAGGGGTAAGCAAGACAGTCCTGTTTCTCCTGTTCACCATCAATCAATGGGAGAAGGAGCAGTCAGGACAGTAGCCTGTGTTTGCTTGGGCCTGGGGGAATCAGTTAGGTTGTTGGTGTCCTTGTGGGAGCCTGGAATCATCATCATCATCTCACAGTAATCCAGGCAGCAGGGGTGACAGCAGCCAGGCCTAGTCCGAGGAAGCCTATATTGTCCCCTTAGGTGTCTGTTTTGTGCTTTTTTTTTTAAGTCAGCCTATACTGTGAGCTCTATCTGGTTGTCCAACATTTGTATAATAGAAGGGGAGGAAAATAAGTCAGCAACGATCCACAGGTGGAGGCTGGAATACTTTACTGCCCCCCCCCCCCCCAAAAAAAAAAAAACAAGCATGGGGCTCCCTGGTGGGGATTGGCTGAGGCTGTGTGAGACAGAATGACCTGAATATCTAAAGCATGCTTTGTGGTTAAGATCAGAGGAGAGAGGCATTTAGCAGCAAATGGCAATTGGTTACATTCAGATGGTGGAATAGATCAGAGATCCTCAGAGCTGAGCTTTTTTTTGCAAAGGAATTCTCTCTCACCCTCCCCCCCCCCCTCCCCCCCCTGGGATTCCCTTTGTATTCCAGGGTTTCAGATATCCACCTCTGCCTGACCCCTGCAAGTCACCTGCCCACCAGAGACATCCCACCTCTGGTTTGTGATAACTGACAGTTCAACTCCTCCAGTTCCCAACCTGCTTACAAGGAATTACCTGTAGCAACCTATCTTCAAAGCTCACTGCTCATCTTCAGGCTGACAATTAGGAATTCTTGAATATGTTATTTTTTTCAGGGACTGCAGACTGCTAGAAGACAGTTAGTTTGTAAGTGCACAGCTGGGAAAGGGGCTGAGCACTGTAGAATCAGACAGGGAGCAGTGGAATTCCTCTGAGGCATCTCTTACTAGCTGCAGTGTGTCCTGATCTCTGCTGCCTTTAGTATGTGCAGTATAAGTTGTTATGCTGGGTACACATGATGCGATTTCCCGCTCGATCGACTGGTCGATCGATTATTTCTGACATCTTCGATCAGGTCCTGATCGATGCAGCCATCAATTTACTCATGTTAAGTATGCAAAATCGACGGCTGTATCGATCGAAACCCAATCGAACATGTCAGAAATAATCGATCGATCCCGCCGATTGAGCAGGAAATCGCATTATGTGTACCCAGCATTACTCTGTGCCTGTACTGATAGTACGCTAGGTGCAGTGTGTACTGATCTCTGCTACCTCCAATATGTACAGTATAATCTGTTACTCTGTGCCTGCACTGATATTAAACTAGCTGCAGTGTGTACTGATCTCTGTTATCTCCAGTATGTACAGTATAAGCTGTTACTCTGTGCCTGTACTGATAGTAAACTAGCTGCAGTGTGTAATGATCTCTGTTATCTCCAGTATGTACAGTATAAGCTGTTACTCTGTGCCTGTACTGATAGTAAACTAGCTGCGGTGTGTGCTGATCTCTGCTACCCCCAGTATGTACAGTATAAGCTGTTACTCTGTGCCTGTACTGATAGTAAACTAGATGTGGTGTGTGCTGATGTCTGCTTCCTCCAGTATAGGCTGTTACTCTTTTCCTGCGCTGTTAGTAAACTAGCTGCAGCGTGTGCTGATCTCTGCTACCTCCAGTATGTACAGTATAAGCTGTGACTCTGTACCTGTACTGCAGTGTGTGCTGATCTCTACTAGTTGCACAGCAGAAAGGAGGAGGTGGCGCTGCTGTCCTGAATGGAGGACGGACGACTGGCTGAGGGTGTGCAGTTTGCTTATCACAGACCCACAGCCAGCAATCCAACCAGTGTGTTATTGTGTTGTGGAATAAGGGTTGACACTGCATGTGTGTGTGTGTGTGTGTGTGTGTGGGGGGGCGCCGCGCCAAAGGTTTTCTTGCCTGGAGTGACAAAATGGCTAGAAACGCCCCTGCATTTTTGCCAAATAAAAGATAGGATAGGAAAATAGATTGGGGGGGAACTCTGTGCTACACGTTTAGTCTATATAAATAGTAATGCACCGGTTATCGACCACAGATTTTTGATCTGTTCTGGCAGGTTAATCAAATAACGTTGCCGTTGATGTTCTGAACATACACAAATCCCACCGCTGCCACCAAATGTCACAGACCGCTAGGCCGGTCTGCGGGTGGGTCAGTCGATCAGCGTCAGAAATCCTCTCACACGGTCATTTGTTCATCACGAAGGGTAACCCGCATTCGCAATTTGATGAACTGACTCGCGAAGGGAGCGTTCTGATACCAACCGAATCACTCCACACACATACAATTCAAAGATCTGCCACCAAGCGAGTTACACAGCCCGCTACTGTAATTTTACTAGGACTTCGAGAACGCTATAGTAACCCTTAGCAGTATGCAAGAATCTGGGTCAGATCGTTATGTCTGGGCCGGGTTCTCGCATACGGGTTATAAATGTATACTTCTATTAAACACAGGGTAGCGAGTTCAGGAGAATAGGTACGATTGTGTATGTTCAGCAACAGGTCATAACCGCTAAACGATTTTTAAACGTTTAATAACACAAATGCATTACATACAGTTATATACACCTATTAACATATAAAACACAGAGCTTAAAAATAAAAGGAATAAAACAGAAAGTTCTTACTTAGTTAGCTGAGCAGTCCATTTGAAGCATGAAGAAAATAGTCCAGTTTAAACGTAGGCATTCAGCTTAAAAGTCCTTTGTACACAACATGCGCCCGGTTCTTCCGTGAGCACATGTCTGGACTTCCCTAGTCGATGTAAATTGAAGAACTCGGTGGAGTTCCTTGCAAACGCTTTTTACTGACCAGAGTTTTGGGGCGGTCACTACCTGGAAAGTAGGTGTGTTTGAGGCAGGGTTACCTCCTGGCAAGTCAGGTTACCACCCACAGACTTGGAGCAAGGAATGTACCAATTATTAATAATTTGTGTAATTCCGCCCCAGATGGGTGCATCGCAGATCCGAGACCATATTCATAAGCAGCATGCGACTCTGTATTAAATGAGACTATACACGCCTAGTCTAACGAATTTGCTCTACGCATGCCGGATAAAGCGGTTTCTCAATTGATTCCTGATAGCTAGAGAATGATAATTCATGTGAATTATAGAACTGATTTCTGGGTATCAGGAAATGTGTTTGTTGTCTTTCTGTGCCAAACCCATCTTGAATTATTAATAAAGTAAAGGTTCTCATTGTGTGAAGCTATGAGCTTGGAGGGAAATGTGAGTCTCAACCAGTTTGAGCTGGTTTGGTGGAACATGAGCTATGTGACCAAATGTCTGCTGTCCAGGTGGTCTGGCCACGTGTGAATTCTTTCCTGACCTGAACAGGATGTGGGGGGAAGGTTACTGTTCTCAGTAAGAGAGAGGGAAATTGACATCTATTGTGTATTTACCCAAGACTGACAGGAACTGTGCACGACCATGCGAAAGTCGATGGCGCTTACGCGCACGACTTTCGTAATATTCGTCACAATGCTGGGTACACACCATGCGTTTTCACGCACGATTTGCATGTTAAGTATGCAAAATCGACGTCAGGAACGATCGAAGCCCGAATCGAGCACGTCGGAAATAGTCGAATCGATCCCAGGCCAACCTGCGGATCGAGCGGGAAACCGCATGGTGTGTACCCAGCATTAGCCACAGCCCCTGAACAGGCCTGCAGATCAGGTGCTCTGACTGAAGTCAGACTGGATTAGCTGCATGCTTATTTGAGGTGTGTGATTCAGCCACTACTGCAGCAAAAGAGATCATCAGGAGAGCAAAGCAACTGGTATTGTTTAAAAGCAAACATTCATATCCCTCTCAGTTAAGGCTCCCTTTAACCTCTTGAGGACTGCAGGGCTAAACCCCCCTAGTGACCAGGCCATTTTTAGTAAAATTGGCTACTGCAGCTTTAAGGCCAAGCTGCAGGGCCGCACAACACAGCACACAAGTGATTCCCCCCCCCCCTTTTCTCCCCACCAACAGAGCTCTCTGTTGGTGGGGTCTGATCGCTCCCCCATGTTTATTTTTTTTAAATAAATATTATTGTTCGTGTTTTTTTTTTACCCTGTCTCTTTAAAACCCTTCCCTCCCTCCCTCCCCACAGCCGGCCAATTACGGAGCTCCGCCCTCCGAGCATGAGATGCGCGTGCAGCGTGCGCGCAATCTCATGCAAATTACAGGACTTTACGCCAATCGGCGTTAGGCGGTCCTGGGGCTGCCGCCGCGGCCACGCCCATCGGCATGGCGCGGTCGGAAACAGGTTAAAGAGACTCAGTGCCGAAATATTAAACAAGATTTATACATACAGTACCTTTGGCTTCCTCCAGCCCCATCCGCACGGATCACTCCCACATTGCCGTCCTCCGCCTTCTTGGTCTTCTACACAGGGTCCCGTAGCTTCCACCAGACACAGCTAGTTTTAAGCCTGCGCAGTGACTCCCTCTGTCTCGCCGGCGCCTGCTTTACGCATGCGCCTGCGCAGTACGGACGGAGCGCACTGTGCTTGCCTTGACTGGCGGAAGTTACGGGACCTCGTGTAGAAGGCCGAGAAGGTTGAGGATGGTGGCATGGGATCGATCAATGCGGATGGGGCTGGTGGATGCCACAGGTATGTACAGTATAAATCTTGTTTAATATTTCGGCTCTAAGTTTCTTTAAGGCTACATTTCCACTTCAGTTTCTGAAACAGATGTGGCACCCGTGCTGATGCGAAATCGCTTCCAAATCTTCATAGCTATGCCAATGCACAGTTATGGGGATTTGGAGGTGTCTGTACAGCCTTAGCCACAGATTGTCGCCTGAGGGATCAAGTCCCAATCCCTACTAATTCTGTGTACAAAAGTTTATCTCATTTCCTCCATAGACTAGAACCACTGACCTGGTAGGGAAGGAGGGATCATATTTATAGTTGATAATTTCATGGGGGTATCCAATACAGATCAGTCTGTCCAGCAACAGCTCAAAGCCAAGTTCCTCATAGTCAGGAGAGCGGTACACTGCAAAAAGATGCCCAGTGAACATTGGAGACTGATATGTACGTTAATGTTACTTTATTTATAGTATACACAACAGCGGTGTAGCAATAGGGGATGCAGAGGTTTCACCTGCACTGGGGACCCAGACCAGAGGAGGCTACCTGGGGCCCTACTGTATTAGCTCGTCATTAGTGTTATGCTAGTATTAATCACCTCTGTATGTGCTTTACATACTGGTAATCATTAACAAACTGTTACCCTCATAGCTATGTTTGACATGCCCAGGGGCGTATCTGGTTAATATAGAACCTATGGCAATCAGTGAAACTGTGCCCCTTCCCCCACAGTCAGACCCCCTTCCCCTCTAAAAACAGCAACCTTTCTCGTGTACATGTGTTATTATGGTTTCCTGTGTGTTTGGGCTCGGGATATTGCTGAAGTTACTTATTGGGAAATATCTCTTCTTATACCCTCTCTGTCCTCTTTTCACTAAGCCAAGTGCACCCTTCATACATAAATTAAATAGTCGTATTCCCCAGATAATAGAATTAATCTGATCTGAGGTCCGAGTGACGGGAATGGCGGTTCAGCACAAGGGCAGGCATGATGGCGCTGCACATGGCTAGGCATGGAGGCAGAGCACAAGGGCAGGCATGATAGCACTGCACATGACTAGGCATGGAGGCAGAGCACAGGGGCAGGCATGATGGCACTGCACAGGGCTAGGCATGGAGGCAGAGCACAGGGGCAGGCATGCCTCCTATGGTGCTGTGGCACCCATGTACAAGCCATGCCTGCTACCCTCTAGATACGCCTCTGGACATGCCCAACTTTCGTCTGGTGTTTGGAACTATCGTGTACTCCTTAACTGTGTGTTTTACTCACTGCAACAAAGACTATACATACATATACAGACTATAAATATAATGGTCTTCACTTTATTTGTTCTACTTTCTGGCAAAAATGAGAATATATACTGTAAACTTACTTGCCAATGTGTAATCCATATCGAAGCCATAACATTTTATCTTCTCCAAACTAAGGCTGCGATTGACAAAAATTCTGTAAGATAAATATTGCAACAATGTAAGAAATATAACAGGAGAGGGATGAAGGTCACCTTCCAAACATCTCGCAGGACAAGTCTCTTGTAGTATTTCACTGCTCTGTGATTGTGTGCCAGTAGCACGCCTTTCAACCCTAAGCATTTCCAGATTGCACCTTTCTGAAAGATATGCTGCATCTGTTGATTATTTTATTGAACATACATCTACCATAAGTGGAAATATGGGGATGTTTTTAACCAAAGGCATTCCAGCTTATTGCCTAGAGTGTCATTGGTCTTGGGGGGGGGGGGGGGCACACCATGCCCCTGGATTAAGCTCCACCCTCAAATGAAGTTAGGTCTCTGGACAGCAGACAGATATGGTCCGGATAGTGTAAGTTGCAAGCAGCCTCCATAGTGTCCCTCTGTGCCACCTCTCCTCCTCTATGCATTCATCTGCCCCCTGTGCCTCCTTCTATCTCCTTGTGCCCCCTTTCTCCTTGTGCCTCCTTCAGTCCCCCTGTGCATCCCTCTGTACCTCGTGTAATCACGCTACATGTGGTAGGAGATGCCGGGCACTAGGCCAAGTGGTGAGCGCACAGGTGGATACACTCCAGTGACAGGTGAGAACACAGTTTCTGCTGCACTATACTCTGCATTTACAAACTGGACTGGGGAGTGTGCAACAAAATGTGACAGGATTGGTGGGATGTTTGTATCTAAGGTACTCCCTGTATTATGTATCTACCCTATAGGGCACATGGTTTATTGGTTTATATTCTCTAGTGTGTGCATGTGTGTTTTTTAGGAGGGGGGGGGGGGGGGGGGACACAGAACTTCTTGCCTGTGGTGACAAAATAACTAGAAATGGCTCTGTGGCCTTTTTACATGCAGTTGAATGAAAGCATTTGTTAACACCACGCACATGATGTTTAACATGCGCCAGCGTTACCCGGCGGTACAAAAAGTTGTTGTGTCTGAACAAAAGAGCCAAAATAAATGTACTGTCACTTTAATAATTGCCGCCATGGATAAAAACTAGATACAAACCAAACCATACAGAGAAAGAAATCCATGTTAAAAATAATAATGACATGTTCACAACAACTCTTGCAAATTACAAATAAATCTTTATTAGAGGCTAATAAATTAAAAACAATTAAAAACCAGCAACGTGAGGTAAATGAATGACAGGAGACCAACGTAGGCAATAATATTATACTGTACAATTACACTAATAGCATACAGGTTCCACACCAAAAATCATACACAATTTCAATGTCCCATTAAAGGGAACCTGAGATGAATGTTTAGGGGCAATTTATACTTACCTGTGGCTTCCTCCAGCCCCATGAAGATCGTGGGCTCCCTCGCTGTCCCCCCCCCCCCCCAACCACTCCGTTTTCCAGGACCGCCTCCAGTATCTTCTTCAGAGGCGGTGTTCTGCGTGTGGGTGTGCCCCCTGTCGCCCTCCCACTGCTGGGATTGTTCTGCGCCTGTGCAGTAGTACTAGGCAGGCACAGAACACACCCGGGGCTGTGGGAGTGTGACAGGGGCGCACCCGGCCAGGCCATGCAGGCACAGAAGACCACAACTGGCCTAGACTTTGAAAGACACCGGAGGTGATCCTGGGACAACAGAGCGACTGGGGAGGAGGGCAAGGGAGCCCACAGTCCTTATAGGGCTAGAGGAGGCCCCAGGTAAGTACTCCATACAGTGCTATGGAAGATGTCGGCGCTATATTAATAAAAGATAATACTAAATGGAGAGAGGAAGAAATAAAAACATTACCAAAGAGTTGTAAACAAACACTGCTCCATCACCCTCTTTTCAAGCTGCCTATAAAAAAGAGGCCCAAAAGGCATACCAGATGTGTGGTTAGTTATATTTACATGCATTTTATTCATAATAATAGTGTTAATAACATGAAAACATAGTCAAAGAAAATGACCGTGTAGATCTGTATGAAGGCGGGAGAACTGATCTCACTGAACTGTGATAACATGTTTATGACCCTGATTTCCCTTCAAGTGCAGCCAGGTCAGGCTTCTAGACACCACAGCCAGGTCCAGTATTAGATGTGAGAATCCTGGAGAAGCCAGGGCGGTGGCCTCTCTCCCCTCAGCACAGGTTGGCACGCCTCCACACAGAGGCGGGACAAGGTCCTTCAGCACCCAAGGCTGAGACACCAAAGTGCACCCCCCCCCCATCCCTCCCACCCCAGCCGTCACACACTGATTGCTATTAGACTAATAGGTGCTCCAAGGCCCCCAACCTCCCCAACACCTTAATCTCTAGTTATCTGGCTTGCAGTCACTGTCATGTATCCCCTTTTCCTATTTATTTCTGCTTCAAACACAATTGGGAATGACAGCTGAATGAATTGTGCACTGCGCCCTGAGGCTGGAGCCTCTCCAGCCTCTGCCTCGGCCCGGCCCTGCCTCCACACTATTCATCCCATCTGCTTAACAACAAGTGCTGAACATAGTTTGTGCCAACAGCAAGTTGCTCTGCCCTGCCCCTACAATCAATCCTTGCTAATCTCCTGCTTTGCATGGTTAGCACTGAGTTTACCTTGAGGAACACTACTGGTTTATATTCACTTAAAGAGGAACGCCAGTAAAAAATAATGTAAAAAAAAGTGCTTCGTTTTTACAATAATTATGTATAAATGATTTAGTCAATGTTTGCCCATTGTAAAATCTTTCCTCTCCCTGATTTACATTCTGACATTTATCACATGATGATATTTTTACTGCTGGCAGGTGATGTCAGTGGAAGGAGATGCTGCTTGCTTTTTTGGCAGTTAGAAACAGCTGTAAACAGCTATTTCCCACAATGCAGTGAAGTTCACAAACAGGAAACTGTCAGGACCATGGTCCTAACATCACTCTGTGGGAGGGGTTTCACCACAATATTAGCCACACAGACCCCCCCCCCTTCCCCCGATGATCCGTTTGAGAAAAGAAAAAGATTTCTCATGGGAAAGGGGGTATCAGCTACTGATATGAAGTTCAATTCTTGGTTAAGGTTTTACATAGTTACACAGTTATTTTGGCTGAAAAAAGACATACGTCCATCGAGTTCAACTAGTACAAAGTACAACTCCAGCCCGTCCCCCACATACTCCTGTTGATCCAGAGGAAGGCGAAAAAAACCCCACCAGGCATGGTCCAATTAGCCCCAAATGGGAAAAATTCCTTCCTGACTCCAGATGGCAATCAGATAAAATCCCTGGATCAACATCATTAGGCATAACCTAGTAATTGTAGCCATGGATGTCTTTCAACGCAAGGAAAGCATCTAAGCCCCCTTTAAATGCAGGTATAGAGTTTGCCATAACGACTTCCTGTGGCAATGCATTCCACATCTTAACCACTCTTACTGTAAAGAACCCTTTCCTAAATAAATGGCTAAAACGTTTTTCCTCCATGCGCAGCTCATGTCCTCTAGTCCTTTGAGAAGGCCTAGGGACAAAAAGCTCATCCGCCAAGCTATTATATTGCCCTCTAATGTATTTATACATGTTAATTAGATCTCCTCTAAGGCGTCTTTTCTCTAGACTAAATAAACCCAGTTTATCTAACCTTTCTTGGTAAGCGAGACCTTCCATCCCACGTATCAATTTTGTAGCTCGTCTCTGCACCTGCTCTAAAACTGCAATATCTTTTTTGTAATGTGGTGCCCAGAACTGAATTCCATATTCCAGATGTGGCCTTACTAGAGAGTTAAACAGGGGCAATATTATGCTAGCATCTCGAGTTTTTATTTCCCTTTTAATGCATCCCAAAATTTTGTTCGCTTTAGCTGCAGCGGCTTGGCATTGAGTACGATTATTTAACTTGTTGTCGATGAGTACTCCTAAGTCCTTCTCCAAGTTTGATGTTCCCAACTGTATCCCATTTATTTTGTATGGTGCTAGACCATTGGTACGACCAAAATGCATGACTTTACATTTGTCAACATTGAATTTCATCTGCCATGTATGTGCCCATATAGCCATCCTATCCAGATCCTGTTGCAATATGACACTATCTTCCTGAGAGTTGATGATTCTGCACAATTTTGTATCATCTGCAAAAATAGCAACATTGCTCACTACTGCATCTACTAGGTCATTAATAAATAAATTGAAGAGCACTGGACCCAGTACAGACCCCTGTGGGACCCCACTGCTAACAGTCTCCCATTTTGAGTACGATCCATTGACCACAACTCTTTGTTTTCTGTCCATTAGCCAGTTCCCTATCCATGCACACAAACTCTTCCCCAGTCCTTGCATCCTCAACTTTTGCACCAGACTTCTGTGGGGAACAGTGTCGAAGGCCTTTGCAAAGTCCAAGTATATCACATCTACAGCATTCCCAATATCCATATTAGCATTCACTACCTCATAAAAGCTGAGCATGTTAGTCAAACAGGACCTGTCTTTAGTAAACCCATGTTGATGCTGAGAAATAAGATTATTTTCTACTATGAAGTCATGTATAGTATCTCTTAGTAACCCCTCAAATAGTTTGCATACAACTGATGTTAAGCTTACAGGTCTATAATTTCCTGGATCAGATTTTTTGCCCTTCTTAAATAATGGGAAAACGTGGGCTGTACGCCAATCCACTGGGACTCTGCTAGTTGCAAGAGAGTCACAAAAGATAAGATAAAGGGGCTTAGCTATAACTGAACTTAATTCTCTTAGGACCCGAGGATGCATGCCATCCGGGCCAGGTGCCTTGTCTATTTTTAATTTATTTAGTCTTGCCTTTACTTCTTCCTGCGTTAAGTAATTAATATTACAGTTAGAAGATTGAGACTCTTCTGCCTCTGTAATTTGCAACAGTGCTGTTTCCTTTGTGAAGACAGAAGCAAAGAAAGCATTTAATAACTCTGCCTTACCTTGGTCGTCCACCATTGAGTTCCCACCCTCATCCTTTAGGATTCCTATACAGTCAACCTTTCTTTTTTTAGAGTTGATGTACTTGTAAAACTTTTTTGGGTTAGATTTGATATCCCTAGCGATTTGATTTTCAGCTTCGATCTTTGCCAGCCTAATTTCTTTTTTACAATTTTTATTGCACTCCTTATAATTGCTTAGTGCAGCCTCAGTCCCCTCCTGTTTTAGGACCTTATAGGCATTTTTTTTCCTCTTCATTTTATCCCTAACCTTTCTATTCATCCATAGAGGCCTTTTTTTATTCCTAGACATTTTGTTTCCATATGGGATATACATACTACAATATTGATTGAGAATACGTTTAAAAGCTTGCCATTTCCCTTCAGTGTCGTCCCCTTGTAGTACATTATCCCAGTTCACCAAACTTAGTGCCTGCCTAATTTGATTGAACTTTGATTTTCTAAAATTCATAGTTTTAGTGGTCCCGCTGCCCCGTGGCCTATCAGTCACCAGATCAAACGTTATCATGTTGTGATCACTATTTCCCAAATGTTCTTGAACCTGCACATTTGATACATTATCTGGTCTATTAGAAATGATCAGATCCAGTAACGCATTCCCCCTAGTTGGTTCCGTTACCATTTGAGTCAAGTAATTGTCCTGTAGTGCTGCCAGAAATCTGCTGCTTTTACCAGAATGGGTAGCCTCAATACCCCAGTCAATGTCTGGAAAGTTGAAGTCGCCCATAATTATGACCTCGTTTTTACTTGCAGCTTTTTCAATCTGCTGTAGTAATCGCAGTTCTGCAGCTTCATTAATAAGAGGTGGTCTGTAGCATACCCCAATAAGCAATTGGCAACTTTTATTTCCACCATGAATATTTACCCAAACGGACTCCACATCTTCGCAATCTTCCTCCATCTCATCGTTGAGGACAGCTGTAAAAGAATTCTTAACAAAGAGACAAACCCCTCCACCTTTTTTCCCTGTTCTATCCCTCCTAAACACATTGTATCCTTTTAAATTAGCTATCCAGTCATGGCTTTCATCCATCCATGTCTCGGTTATTCCCACAATGTCATAGCCTTTGTCATTCAGAATGAACTCTAGTTCGTCTATTTTATTTGCAAGGCTCCGAGCATTGATTACCATGCACTTTATATTTTTACCAACACATTTACCAATTTTGTTTACACGAAATGGGCTACTTGAAGTTTTACCAACCTCCTTAATCTTTACACTGTCTCCACCCCCCTCTCCACCCCCCATAATGTTAGGCTCCCACTGTCTTTTTACCTTATCTTGTCTACATATTGAGACTTTATCCTCCCGCCTCCCCCCAGATCCTAGTTTAAAATCTCCTCCAACCGTTTAGCCATCTTCTCCCCCAATGCAGCTGCACCCTCCCCATTAAGGTGCAGCCCATCCCTGCTGTAGAACCTGTAGCCGACTGCAAAGTCTGCCCAGTTCTCCAGGAACCCAAACCCTTCCTTCCTACACCAATTTCTCAGCCACTTATTTAACTCCCTAAGCTCCCTCTGTCTCTCAGATGTAGCGCGTGGCACTGGCAGTATTTCAGAGAACACCACCTTGGAGGTCCTTGCTTTAAGTTTATCTCCAAGTACCTGAAAATCATTTTTGAGGACCTTCCATCTCCCACTAACTTTTTCATTGGTGCCAATGTGTACCATGACAGCTGGGTCTTCCCCAGCCCCACCCAATAATCTGTCAATTCTTTCCGCTACATGCCGAACCCGAGCACCCGGGAGGCAACAGACTGTACGGCATTCACGGTTTCTTCGACAGATTACCCTATCTGTGCGCCTAATAATTGAATCCCCTACCACCAGTACCTGTCTAGCCTTAGCTGCACTCCTATTCCCTTTCTCATTACAGCAGTCTGCCCCTTGGTTGCTAAGGAGCACATCCTGCTGCAGCATTGCTACTCCAGAATCATCCTCCCCAATATTACGCAAACAAGCATACTTATTAGTGAGGGACAACTCGGGACTAGCCTCCCTGTCACTTTTTCCCCTACCCCTTCTAACTGTGACCCAACTAGCGGCTACCTCTGCTTCTTGCTCCGGCTTTACTCCACCCACCTCATCTTCACCGATTCCATCCAGTGTCTGGATCGTGAGATCCAAGCTCATCTCCATGTTGTGTATGCGTCTCAGTGTTGCGAGATGCTTATTTAGCTCTGCGACTTCCGCCTCTAACTGAGCAACACGCACACACCCAGGGCAACAGTAAACACCCTCAATCCGCTGATCAAGGCATGCATACATGTCACAGGATGTACACTGTACAGCATAGTCCAACATGATGACTATTGTGTGGGGAAATTTTATTTAAAGTAAACTGTGGCGGTAAAAGTTGAAACGGGAGAGGGAGTGAAGTTCGGGAGTGAGTGCAGCTGGGGTGGAAGAGGGGGAGGGGTGGAGGGGGAGTGAGTGAAGTTGGAGTGGAGAAGGGGGAGTGAGTAAGGTTGGGGTGGAGGAGGGGGAGTGGAGGAGGGGGAGTGAGTGAAGCTGGGGCGGAGTCCTCAAAACTTAAAGACTACACCACAACGTGTTAGCACATCCTAACCAATGCAAAGAACCGCAATATTGTTTAATTTTTTTTTTTTTTATTTTTTTTTTTACCTGCTTCCTCTCACCTCTGCCTGTGTTGTAACGCCTGTTTTTAACGCCTATGCCACTTGTGTCGAAGCCACTTAGTGAGCAAGCCACAGACTGAGCAAGCTCAGTACTGAGTCCTGAAGCTGACCAAATACCTCCTGTTACAGCTAATCCCTCCCCCTAGCTAATTACCTGCCTGTTGCAAGCACACTAGAGGAAAAAAAATGTACTTTTAAAAACTTTTAAAACTAACACTTGCGGCTAGATATCTGATGAACTGCAATGCACAAGCCCACCAGATATCAAAGCAGCAAAACACAAATTTACAAACAACAGCAATATAATATAATCAGAGCTCACAATTCCCAGCAGTGAAGTGAAACAGCCCACCACCAAGATTAAGGCTTTGGCCTACACTTCCTGTTTAATATATCACCTGTGTTACAGCTAATCCCTCCCCCTAGCTAATTACCTGCCTGTTGCAAGCACACTAGAGGAAAAAAAATGTACTTTTAAAAACTTTTAAAACTAACACTTGCGGCTAGATATCTGATGAACTGCAATGCACAAGCCCACCAGATATCAAAGCAGCAAAACACAAATTTACAAACAACAGCAATATAATATAATCAGAGCTCACAATTCCCAGCAGTGAAGTGAAACAGCCCACCATCTTTCAGTTCTTTTCATTTGACTAATCAAGTAATACTGATGGTTTTGTATTACTTGACAACAGTATTTGTAGCATGGGCGTAGCAATCACCCCTGCGACCCCCATTGCAGGGGGGCCCATAGGGTTTGGGGGCCCCTCCTCCTTCCTCTCCCCAACCTCAAATGTAGACAATTAACAAGAACCTCCCTGTTCGCTCACAAAAAACGTCCCTGCCCCACATGGGGGACAGAGGAGAACACATTGGGTGCGGAGGAGGACACATGGGGACAGAGGATGACACATGAGGGACAGAGGAAGACACATGGGGACACAGGAGGACACATGAGGAGCAGAGGAGGACACATAGGGACAGAGGAAGACACATGGGGGTAGAGGGGGACACAAGGGGGACACAGTAGGTTATGAGTTTGTATTACTATGTTTCTCAACTGGATCACAGAATTCATATGTACAGGGTTTGTTAGATTCAAGATTTTGAAAGGCTCGAGATAATCGAGAACCTTTTTGGATTTGGATTCAAAGAAATTTTGGATTCGTTACATCCCTAGTCACTGCATACACTCCTTTCGCCTGGCTGCTATGTATTAGTTTTATATAGATGGATGAATTGCTATTTGCACATAGATGCTTCAATAGCCACTCCATTGTACTATCATTTGTGTATTTTTAAATTAATCTGAGAGTTGTGGTTTTGTGAGTGGGTGGGAGTTACACTAAGGAAATTGGCAATGAAGATAACTGCACTCTGCAGAACTGCTGGCTAATCACCATACTGTCTTGGTGATTGTACAGTTTTAGGAGATAATGGCTTTGAGGTCAGAGCGACTGAAACATTATGTGTGACAAAGCTCAAGTTATATAGAGTGTACACTGCAACATTCCAAAAGTCAAGACAGCACAAAATATATGTCTGCTCTCTATTTTATTAAAGTTAAAAATAGATAATAAAATAACATTAGACTAGCTATCTTATTGTACTATATATTTTTGATTTTAATAAAAATTCTAGTTTGGTACCTAGAGAACAATTTTTTTGTGCAGTCTTGGAAGTGTAGACAAGCCATTTCTTCAAGGACGTCTGAGATTGGGGGAAACATTAGATGTACTTACCAGATACTTCTTTCAGTCCCGAGAAGTCTATCAGGTCCCTCACTGTAGTTCAGCTGCTCTCCAAGGTACCGCTGTACACTCTGAAAGCTCCCTGAGCATAGCTGTGGTCACGGGCTACTGTCCATGCGCGGGCTTGGAGCGCTTGCACTTGCTCAGTATAAGTCTTTGTGAACTGTGCTAGGGGCTGACAGAAGCCCCAGGGAGGTAGATCTAATACCCCCCCCCCCCCCCCCCCGTATGTACTTTCAGAACTAAAAATGCATGTCACAAAGTTCTGAACTAGCAATTAAATGGGCCACAAGGTGACACCATCTCCGCGGAGTTTGTAGGTTTTTCCTGCTTTGCGTTAGTTTTCCTTGGGCAGCCTGGTTTACTCCCTCAACTTAAAAAAAATATCGATAAGTTTATTAGTTCTTCTACAATTGACCTTAGACTATGACAGAAACTAACATAAAATACTGGCTACAGTAGGAAATCTTCAATTGTGAGCTCCTCTGATGGACAGTTTAATAACCTCTTAGCCTTAGTCCCGTGACTATACCATGTAAAACAATGCTTGAGATGTCCAAACTATTTTAAATAATCATAATAAACTTCACTTTACTATCAAGGAAAAATCCAGGATAGTCAGCTAAGCCTCTCATTAACTAGTGTTTTGTTGAACATTGTCCTTCAAATGATCAGTTGACTTCTAGCCTGTGTAATGTCTGGTTGTGCTGCCCGGAAGCTCCCCTCCACACTGAGTAGCATGCATGCTCAGTGTGAAGTTAATTATATTGCTGGTGGTTAAATACTAAATATCTCCGCTTCCACACATCCTACACTCCCCAAATTTTCAGGGTAGGGAGGGGACCCCCCGAACGACCTCTATGCCAAATTGCAGCCCCCGAGCCCCGCTGTTTCAGGAGATAGATTAGAGAAACCTATCTTGGGAACCAGCGGGGCTCGGGGGCTGCAATTTGGTATAGAGGTTGTTCGGGGGATCCCCTCCCTACCCTAAAAATGGAGAGTCTAGGAGATGTGGAAGCGGAGATATTTATTATTTTACCACCAGCAGCATTATTAAATAGTAAATGTGGCCGCACAGTCTCCTTCTGCGCATGCGGGGCAGCGCAAATCAACAGGCAGCGCAATCAGACACAACACCTGCTTATATCATGTTTTCTTGAGGAGCCTATTTAAACAGGAGAGGAGGAATTCAGTTTATCTCCACTTTTCACAATATGTTTACTATTTTTTTCCGCACCAAATTTATCAATGAGAAAACAAACATGTTTCCTTGGCAAAGGATGCTGAAAAAGTGGAGAAAACCGTTAAATGCCCTAAAACCTTGTGCGCACATACATGGACTATAGCCCATTGGTATCGGGACTCGATCCCTCAGGTGACAGTTAACAGTGTTGCCAACTCCTCAGTAAGGAAAGTAGCTGTTGGCTGTCCTAGAAGTCGCTAGAAGTCGCTGGATGACGTCATCACGTAATTTGCATAACAGCTCCGCCCCCAACCCCGCCCTAGATGACATCATCGCGTATTTTGCATAGCGGCTCCACCTCCGTCTCTCTCTTACTCTAGCAGCAGCGCCGATCAGCACCTCTTACGGCTCCACCCCACACATAATGATCCCACACCTGACGTCACTCACCGCCCCGCTCACACCAGCAGCTTGCAAGAGCGCCTGCAATAGAAGCAGGAAGGGGCTACTGTGAGTGACGTCCCTGGCAACTTAGTCTCCACCAGCAGGAGACAAAAAGTCGCCAGATTTGTAGCTAGTAGCTTTTTTTAAAAACTGTCGCTAGGGGGGTGTCAAAAGTCGCTAAATATAGCGACAAAGTAGCTAAGTTGGCAACACTGACAGTTAAGGCTGGAGTTCTGTAAAAACCTGTCACTAGCCCAGTGGCTAGCAACTTATCTGTTTCTAAGGAGCCCGGAGGTGGGATGATGCGTGGAACATGGAATGGCAGCTTCAAGTGGGCAGAGTGAGGAGGAGGAGAATGAGCTTAATCGGTTGAACATCTCAATCCCTGGCCAACTTTAATCCAGCGTGTGTACAGAACTTGAGAGGTTTTACAGATGGATCATTTTCTGCAGTTCATCTTAAAGCTAAAAAACCTGTAGGGCAAAAAAGTGCCCCAAATAGATACTTACCTCACTGGAGGAAAGCCCTTGGATAATCCAGAGTCTTCCCTGTCCCCCTCCACCTTGCTGTTCCAACATTGGGACCCCCGAATCTGCTCGACAAGGGATTGTCGGTGTAGCACGGTCGCACTGTGCAAGTACAAGAAAGCTGTCATGCTTTTGTGCAGTGCGGCTGCACTCGTTCACAGACGGGGTGGTTATAAACTTTCAGCAGGTCCTGGGCAGCAGCAATGGTCTGAAGGAGGACCTGGGAAGCCTCTGAATTACCCAGAGGCTTCCCTCTACTGTTGTAACTATCTGACTTCCCTTTTTTAAAGTCAGTTTTTTTTTTATTAAATAAATTGGAGAAGAGAAGCTTGAAATAATAATAATAAAAAAAGAGAGGTGAAGAATAGAGTTGTTCAACTAGCTACTAATAACGCCAGCTTACAAAAGTGGAGAAAATTCAAAATAATGGAATGAGTTGGAATCAGAGCCCTGCATCAACCCTCATAGTACTTTTTCGATGTAACAGCAGACAGTTCCTTTAAAAAAATATATATATCTAGCCAAAGTTTCTGGATCATGTCAGATATTCTCCACTGTGTTTGGCCACTTTAAGAAACGAATCCAAATCTCTGAAAGATTTCTGGCACTGACACAGTGTATTATCTTTCCGCAATGCTTGCCAGTTTAATTACTACACTCTGTTTACTTGAAGCTGTGGTCCAATCTGTGTGTCACACTTGGCTCACCAAATCACATGATGATTGGTTATAATCATCATGTGACGTTTTAAACTAAACATTGTAATAGATCCAAAGTCAGAGCAAAACCAAGGCCGTCATTATACAATGTGTCAGTGATTGGGGGGCAGCCAGGAGCACAGGACAGAGCTATCACTTTCATCTACCCATATTATTACTATTAACTCGTAAGGCACTATAATGTTCTGTGGCAATACAATACAAATGACAGTGGGGCCATAAATACAAACAGTTCATGCACAGTACACATTTCTCTGGAAGTGGTAGTCAGGTAGTGGGACATACGTGTCCAGATCCTATATCATAAAGTCATCGCACAATATAAACATGCTAAACACAGATTGTGCTTAAAAAATCAATAGCAAAAGTTTTAATAATCCAGAAAAACGCTAACTGCTGCATTAAAAACGCATGGGATGGCCACCCCGTCACAACCACCCTATGCACACACACACCAAATCATGCACGCAACGGCCGTATGGATGTGGAATGACAAAAACAGTCCTCTATGCATAGAGAGCAATATACTCTTGCATAGATTGCAGCCTTGAAATACTCAGATAAAAGGTACAATGTATAATTCATGCACAGGACAATCAGAAAATCCAGTAACATAAATATAAAATATGTAATTCTGATAACAGTACAGATACGTGATCACATGATAAAATAAATACTGCAAAAATGAAAAACACTAGAAGTAAATCTTTTCACTTGCGAGTTTAAATACAGCCATATCAACCCATGCATTGCACTAATGAGACACAGCAGCCTGAAACAGTTGTATGTAACTTGGATTATATGGCTTTATAAAATGAATACGCAATAGATATGCTATAAACTAGCAGTTTAGGATGTATGCCTGGATTTTCATGCACACAAGGAATTCTTTCCATATACACTTACTGAAGTAAAGCATTATGGGAGTAGCCTCTAGCTCATGTGAAGTTTTATACTCACAAATACCTTTGTTCTCAGGTAGGAAAAAAATATGCTTGGCTTTATCAATAGGTGGCAGGGGGGCTTTTGCGTTCCTTTAGGCAGGGCCAGTTCTAGACTTTTTGCTGCCTGAAGCAAACTTGTGAGGATGCGCCCCCCCACCACACACACATTTGGAGTGATTGCACAGCACACAACAATTTGCACCATGAGTTATAGCTGTAGTGCGATGGGAAAAAAAAACACCCTTAGTATAGGTAGGTAGCTAGGTATAGGTGCCCCCAGTATAGGAAGCCAGGTAAAGGTGCACCCTGTATAGGAAGCCATGTATAGGTGGTCCCAATATAGCTAGCCAGTATAGGTGCCCCAGTATAGGTAGCCGGATAAAGAAGCCCTCAGTGTAGGTAGCCTGATAAAGGTGCCCTCGGTATAGGTTGCCTGAGAAAGGTGCCCTCGGTATAGGTTGCCTGAGAAAGGTGCCCTCGGTATAGGTAGCCAGGTATAAGTGCCACTGGGTTTGAGGAGGTGGGTGGCACTGCAGGGATGAGGGGACTTCATCACTCCCTCCTTTTCCATGGCCCCCCCTCCTGTGTGCCCTTGCAGAGGGGGTTTGCTCCCAGTCGTTTCCTCTCTAGCCGTCTGATCTCTGTATGATGCATGTAATCATGTGTCATGCAGGGGAACAGGGAGTAGAGAGGAGCTGGCTGCCATAGCAGACACATCGTATGGAGCGAGCAAGCAGGTGAGTGAATTAGGGGCACAGGAGGATGACCCATGGAGAGAGAGGGAGGAATGATGTTGGCCCCCTCCCCACTTCTGCTAGGTAACCCGGTCCCCGCCTTCCCCTGGCTGACGCTGCATGAATCAGGTGCTTCAGGCTGCCTTATGGGAGTTCCAGCTCTGCCTGTAGGACTTCTTTCCTTCTCAAAAGCTTAAAGCAGTAGGATTAGCCCTACTATGCCAGGGAAAAAAACACATATATAAGTAGATAAATACTTGATCTACTTACATAACACATGTATTGTACTGTCCACATTTTGATTTCAGTGAATTTTATATAGTAAATGAAGAGAATTCTGTTCCTGGTGGGGGTCATGTCTTTTGCCCACAGCTCAGGCTAATTCCTGATGTCATTTCTTCCCTTTAATTTTTTTTTTCTCCTCCAATCGCTAGTCACCTCAGCCTTGCTTGTAAACACAATTGAGCAGGGGATCAGGTTTCAGATAAGCAGCTAGGAAGGGAAATACATGGAAGAGGAGGAATATATTTTAGATAAAAAGAACCCCCAGCATGCAACTGTTTGGCACTGATTACTAAAGGGCCAGTGCTCCTTAAGTATGTGATAATTCCAAATCATAACAGCAGAAAAAGTTTTGAAATTTTGAATGCAGGATGAGCATCTTTATCACTTAATACACTCAAACCAGTTGCTGTTGAAATTTGATTTTTATGGTGACACTCCCGCTTCAACTGAGTTCTCTGTCTGTATATACTGTAACAGTTTAAATCAAACCTGGGACTTTGAGGAAGTCAGATTCTTACCTCAGTAGAGGGAAGCCTCTGGATCCTCCAGACATTTCGCACCTCCTCCTCCTGGCCACCACTGATGCCCCGGGACTCTCTGAAAGTTAACGGTCATGTTCCTGTCAGTGAACGAGCCCAGCCACACCTGCGTAGTTGCTGGTGCATGTCGGATAAAAAAATGCCTGACTGGCATGCCAGCCATCTTGCACCTGAGCAGTAAGGCCATGCACAGTCACGCAAATCTCTTCCACAAGCCCTTGTTAAATAGGTTCAGAGGATGCCAGAGCTGGAATGGCAAACCTGAGGTGAATGTGGAAAGCCTCTGGATAATCTCTCTACTATGGCAAATATTTGACTTGGGCACTTTCTTTCCCTATAATAGGTATACTTTTAATACAGGTTATTGCCAGAGCATTTTGTCCTCTTCAACAAAAGGCAATATTTTTAGTTTACAAACTTGAATAGTAACAGGTGTTATAATTTAAGTAGGCCTTAGTTACTTGGCCTGAGTTTTATGTAAAAGGCTTGTCCGCGCGTACGTACAAAAAGGGCGCCTGGACAAAAAGGGCGCGGGGTGTAAACTCTAAATAATAATTAATCATTAATAGGGTTTATAAATATAGTGTGCTATATTTCGTTTACAAATAATGTTTAACAAAATTATAAATCATTAACCACCCTGGCGTTCTGATAAGATCGCCAGGGAGGCTGCGGGAGGGTTTTTTTTAAATTAAAAAAAAACTATTTCATGCAGCCAACTGAAAGTTGGCTGCATGAAAGCCCACTAGAGGGCGCTCCGGAGGCGTTCTTCCGATCGCCTCCGGCGCCCAGAATAAACAAGGAAGGCCGCAATGAGCGGCCTTCCTTGTTTTGCTTACACCGTCGCCATAGCGACGAGCGGAGTGACGTCATGGACGTCAGCCGACGTCCTGACGTCAGACGCCTCCGATCCAGCCCTTAGCGCTGGCCGGAACTTTTTGTTCCGGCTGCGCAGGGCTCAGGCGGCTGGGGGGACCCTCTTTCGCCGCTGCTCGCGGCGAATCGCCGCAGAGCGGCGGGGATCGGGCAGCACACGCGGCTGGCAAAGTGCCGGCTGCGTGTGCTGCTCTTTATTTGGCGCAAATCGGCCCAGCAGGGCCTGAGCGGCAGCCTCCGGCGGTGATGGACGAGCTGAGCTCGTCCATACCGCCCAGGTGGTTAAATAATGTTTATGAAATCGGAAATTGTGAAAACGTTAATCTTCCCTGTTTCAAAAGTTAAACTTATAATTACGTTTATAAAAAAAACAATAATATATGTTTAATTGTTATAATTGTATATTATTGTGAATAACAGTCATTTATGGTTTGTTCTTATAATAAAATCTGAAAATATTGTTTATAAAGATGATATAAATATAACTACGTTCGTAATAAGTGTTGTAATACATTAGTAATTATTACTAAAATTTTACTAAAACTATACCTAAGCCTACTCTTACACAGAACCCTACCTGTACCTATCCCTAACCCCTAGACTCCCCTGTTGGTGCCTAAACCTAAGACCCCCCTGTTGGTGCCTAAACCTAAGACCCCCCTGTTGGTGCCTAAACCTAAGACCCCCCTGTTGGTGCCTAAGTAACCCTCCCTGTACCTACCCCTAGCCCCTAGACCCCCCTCTTGGTGCCTAAACCTAAGACCCCCCTGTTAATGCCTAAACCTAAGACCCCCCTGTTAATGCCTAAACCTAAGACCCCCCTGTTGGTGCCTAAACCTAAGACCCCCCTGTTGGTGCCTAAACCTAAGACCCCCCTTTATTATGTGGATAATTATGTTTTACTAATTGTGGATTAAAAAAATATTTTGCAATTTACGTTACGTACTGATCGCTTTATTTTGTGAATAATAATGTTTTACAAACAGTAAGGGATAAAACTTTAAATAATGTTTTAATTATTTAAATAAGATAAATATGTTTAGTATTTTCATAAACGTTATTCGGCACGGGTGCATTTTATAAACGTAAATCACCACAAGTTCAGTTATAAATCATTAAACAGCTCCGGGCGCCGTTTGTAAACTTTATTTAGCTCCTGGCGCCGTTTATAAACTTTATTTAGCTCCGGCGCCCTTTTTTCCTACCCGGCGCCCATTAAACGCTATTTATTATGGGAGTGAATGGCGGCGCCCTTTTTGTCCACTAGCGGCATGCGCCCTTTTTTCCCAGCTCCTTGTCGGCAGTGTATGCCTTTAAAATAAATAGAGGTTTTGTGATGCAGGCAGAGGCATCTCAGGGTCTGCGTGTAGCAGAGGATACACGCAGATACTGAGAACATGTTCCTAAAAGAAGGCCATCGGACTACTCTGACCTCAACCACAGGAACAGAAAACATTGGCCATGTTTACTAAACATCCACGGTCCTGCATATAGGCCAAATGCCTCATTGATTATTAATCAAGTAGGTGTGTATGATGACACCACGAGTGGGTCTACCAATAAAATGGTCTAGGGGGTGGCGAAGATGATGTCATATTTAACTCTTTCCTAGTCAGTATTAAAGGCTGAGGGAGCTACGAGAGGTCACTTCTGCTTCTGCTTCTTCCTTCTGCACTAGCTAGCAAGGCTGACTGGGACGACTTCTAAGCATGTTCTTCCTTTCTGTAATCTGATATAATGTATGCTGTACATAGGTAGTTTAGTGTAACGTAGTTAGGAAGAAGGTACCTGATAGACTCCAGCAGGGAGTCTAATCACGAGCTTGTAATGCAACATGAAGATTGGCATGGCTAGGATATGATGTATGTATCTATCTGTATTCCTGTTTCCTGAATAAATAACGTAAACATTGAAGAAGCCTGAGAAAGTCTATATCCTGTTTGCGGTGTGGAGAGTCAAGTGATCTCACAGTCTGTGAGACGATGGTGTCGAAGCAAGGTGATTAGAACAGTTTACAACAACAGGTTTTATTTACAGGTGGCCACAGTCTCTGGAACACTGAATCATGCGCTGAAAGTACCTATTGCAACATTTCTAGTTGACTTTACTAAATGCCTATGTGTAGCAAAGATAGGTAATGTTACCTATATTACACTTCAGTCAGTAGCTAATTCCAATACTACTAATATATATCAAGCTGACATCATTGCATGGGTGGTTTGTATATTTCAGCAGTGATGCATTGTGGGAGACATCTCGGAGCTCACCCCAACCTGAATTATTGCAAATACCTTCTGTTTTAAGAAAGCAAACTTTTGTTTTCCATAGCATTTTAGTAAGAGGGCTTTTTGGTCCATTGTAGCCCCTTACACAGGAGTTCTGGTTTACCATGAGCTTGCTGGGTAGTTTGTACCTATATATTACTAACACTTAACCTAAGCCTTTTCTCACACAAGCTCTCCCTTTACCAATTCTAAACCCTGACCTACCCTCCCGAGTCCCGACCACAATCTCCGCCGAGATTTATTACCTAACCCTAACCTTTTCTCACACTAAAGCCAGGTACACACTTTCAATTATGATTGGCCAATCACTGGCCAGTTTTACCACCTCCATGTAGTATGAGAGTTTGCCTACATAATCTGTCCTAATATTCAAAATTTTTGACCCTCATACTACATACAGGTGGTAAAATTGGCCAGTCATTGGCCAAACAAAATTGAAGGTGTGAACCATGCTTTACCATCCCTCTATTGATGCCTAACACTAACTGACCCCCCTACTGCAGTTCCCGCTGATATCTGAGCCACCTTAGCCACTAAATTCACCCTTTTTTTCAGCTATTTATTGGGAGCCAGCCCCCTAATTTTGATATTTATTGGGTGCCTCCTGCGCCCAAATTACTCTCTGGGTTCCACTATAGCCGCAATTAGTATTGCAGTCCATGCATGCCCATTTTACTGCCGCACCACTTATGCCCAACTTACTTATTTTGCATTGGTAAGGTAGCACCCGCATTGCTCGATTATAACAACTGGCATTAGATGCAGCCTCAACTTTGCAAACTGCAAACGCGTAGCTAAGTGGTTAGCTGCATCCTTGTCTGACAGCTCGACTAGGGTCTTGATTCCTGTCCAGAACACTATCACAGGGCTGGTTCAAGCCACAATGGGGCCCTAGGGCAAAATTTACCTGGGGGCCCCCTCTGACCCTGCCACCACTCCTGCAGCATATTTCCCCCTGCTGGCCCCTGAGTCAACTTTAGCCTCCTCCCCACATCTCTCCCCTCAGCTTTACTGTACTCCCCGGGTCCTCTGCACCGTTTTTGTCAGAATATCGCTGCTCCAGTCCATACACTCTCATCTTCATCCTTACAGGGTCGCCTCCTCTCAGTGACTCAGAACATATTATTGCATATTGATCTGCACCGGTTCATGGAGAATAGGCAGCGAACAGGGATGAAGATGATGAGAATGGATGGAGCAGCACGTCGGGACAGTTGACCTCCTATGTTGACAAAAGTTTGCAGGTGCACTGGGGAGTACAACTCAAGGAGGAGGGGGGGGGGGTGACACCTAGGGGGCCCAGAAGAACTTGGGGGCCCTGGGATGATTGCCCCCTTTGCATCTATGGAAGCACTGACCCTGCACTGTCCAGTTGCATAGAGTTTGCTTGCTTTCCTGATATTTGCACGGAATTCATCCAGGTATTCTGTCTTTCTACCATTTCACAAAAACATCAATGTAGGTTACTTGGCTTCCTCCCCAGACAGCTCTAGAGTGTGTCAGGAACACTGATTGTGAGTTCCTTTGAAGGACAGCAAGTTATTGGTTTAACCATCTTAGCGGTATGGACGAGCTCAGCTCGTCCATTACCGCCAGAGGGTGCCGCTCAGGCCCTGCTGGGCCGATTTTGATCAAATAAAGTGCAGCACACGCAGCCGGCACTTTGCCAGCCGCGTGTGCTGCCTGATCGCCGCCGCTCTGCGGCGTTCCGCCGCGAGCAGCGGCGTTCCGCCGCGAGCAGCGGCGTTCCGCCGCGAGCAGCGGCGAAAGAGGGTCCCCCCAGCCGCCTGAGCCCTGCGCAGCCGGAACAAATAGTTCCGGCCAGCGCTAAGGGCTGGATCGGAGGCGGCTGACGTCAGGACGTCGGCTGACGTCCATGACGTCACTCCACTCGTCGCCATGGCGACGAAGTAAGCAAAACACGGAAGGCCGCTCATTGCGATCAGAAGAACGCCTCCGGAGCGCCATCTAGTGGGCTTTCATGCAGCCAACTTTCAGTTGGCTGCATGAAATAGTTTTTTTTTTATTTAAAAAAAACCCTCCCGCAGCCGCCCTGGCGATCTTAATAGAACGCCAGGGTGGTTAATGCTCTTTGTTATGCTAGGTACACACCGTTCAATTTTGTGTTAATGTTAATTAGATAATTTCCGTCATGTCCGATATTATTTTCAATCATTTTTTGGGGTTGATTTCTACTAGAAGTGAATGGAAATTGATAAGAAAAGATAAGAGAATCGAGCGGAAAATCAAATCGAAAATCGATCGAACGGAAAATCGACCGAAAAAATGCATCTTGTGTACCAAGCATACCGTAAGTCTCTGTAGAAATTATGCCAGTGTGTCTGAGGGTAGCCAGTTGTATAAATTGCTTCAGAGCTTGCACTCACCTGTGGTGGTAGTCCCTCTTCAGTGTCCGGTAGTCCACACTGCTGGGATCTATGGAGCTGAGCTGTTGATCAAGCAGCTGTTGTTGGCTATCAGTGCCTATGCTGTGCTCTTTGCTGATGCTGCCCATGACTGCAGTGTATGCTGTGCCAGCTGTACGCTCAGTGTGACTCTCAGTGCATTCTGACTGACATGTCCCAAAAGCTAAACTACTAGGTCCAAGGGTTGATCTTATTCTGCAGATTATGTTATCAGAAGGGGACAGCCGCTGCCTCTTCCCTCCCTCCTGCTTGCCTGTAAGCACCCCCTCCTCTCTCCATCTCTCCTGTTCCTAAATTCTCATTCATAGAAGAGCCTGTCACACCACTACAACTTCTATCACTATTTACACACATCGCATGTTTCCATTATACACATCTCCTCACACACTGACTCCTATTTTTCCATTCTCTTCAGTCTCTCAGCAATGTAAAAGTATTCTTTAAAGTATATCACTATTGTCACACTGACACGTTATGCTGCAACGGATATAATAATATTGATGCGATTATATTGCAATGGTACGTTAACAGCTGTGAGTTAGCGGTATGGTGTAGCTGATTCTGCTAGAATAACGCAAGACGTGCTATGAGTTACCAGGGGTCTTCTGCATTTTCACTTGCATCATAGCATACAGTATTTACATGCATTGTACCTTTGAGGCTGGGAGCACACTTGACATAGTGCAGAAAACCATACAATTTTTTGCTGCGTTTTTGTTGCATTTGTGATTGCATTTCACGTCTGTCTTCTTAGAGCTCTTCTACACTACATATGATTCCAATTTCCAATTTTGATGTGATTTTACATGCAATTCCAATTTGGAATGTGATAATCTTTTGCCTTTGTCTTCTTATGTTATTAGCATCCAGTGAAAATCACAAATCAGAATCACAAATCAGAATCTGAAATCGGAATTGTGATTTGTAGTATAAAAAAGTCTGAATTATTTTTCATGAGTTTTTTGTGCGTTTTTTGTGTTTGTGTCTTTATTTATTTTCATAATCAATGTAATAAAACACAGTAACAAATGTATTTTTACTTTTTTTTTTACAGGCAACCCATATAGACTTTAGCAGATAACAATTTAGCAACTAGCAACAAAAACTCTAGCGTTTGAGTGTATGCATAATGCACTGCACAGTGCAACCTTTTCATCTCATTGTTCACAAACTAGAATCAGGCATGGGCAAACCTGGCCCTCCAGCTGTTAAGGAACTACAAGTCCCACAATGCATTGCAGGAGTCTGACAGCCACAATCATGACTCATAAAGGCAAATGCATTGTGGGACTTGTAGTTCCTTAACAGCTGGAGGGCCAAGTTTGCCCATGCCTGCACTAGATGCTCTTTAGAACTTCAGATGCACATGATTATCTCAAATCAGGTCTATGATCATATATATATATATATATATATATATATATATATATATATATATATATATATATATATATTGATTGCACGGCGTTGCCCGGGTATGTATTTGGCTGATGTTGGCTCCGCCCACTTTTTCTAACCTTAACGCACAATTACTCAATGACCAAGATTGTGAGCTCTGCAGTCTTTGGCATCAACAATTAGCATTGAAATGAGAAAAAAAATGTATTGCCTGTTTGTGGCTCCACCCCCATTTCTGAATTTGAACCCCAGCCACCCAATGATCAACTGTACCCAGTTCGAGCCCTGTGCCATTAACAGTGTAAGAATGGCAACAATTACATATTCCCCTTGAAAAGCAATAGGTGAAGTTTGATTCACTTTTGTAGGCTCCACCCACTTTTCTGAATTTTAATCCCAGTCACCCAGTGACCAACTGTGCAAAGTTTAAGAACCCTGCCATTAACAGTGTAACAATGCTGCATTTTATATTTTCTCAGTGAAATTTGTATTTGTCTCCAGCCATTGATTACTCAGCATTGCCCAGGTATGTATTTGACTGGTTTTGGCTCCGCCAACTTTTTCTAACCCTAACACACAAACACTCAATGACCAAGTTTGTGAGCTTCCGGGTTCCTGGCATCAAAATTGTGCTAATGGAAGCAGTTTATCCAGCAAAGAAATCTGTCTGTTTGTGACTCTGCCCCTTTAGCGAATTTGAACCCCAGTCACTTAACGACCAACTGTAGCAGGTTTGAGGCCTCTGTCATGAACAGTGCATGAATGGCAGCAGTTTCAATATTCCCCTTGAAAATCAATAGGTGAATTTTGATTGGCTATTGTAGGCTCCATCTTCTTTTCTGAATATTAATCCCAGTCACCCAGTGACCAACAGTGTCAAGTTTGAGAACCCTGTCATTAACAGTGTGAGAATAGCTGTAGTTTATATTTTCCACTGTAAAAAGTCAGTTGTTTTCAGCTCAAACCTTGACATACAGTCACTCAATAACCAAGTTTATGAGCTGTGGGGTCTTTGTCATCAATAAGTTGCATTTTCCCATTGAAATTAACCACTTCACCACTGAGGGGTTTTACCCCCTGAGCACCAGAGCAATTTTCACCTTTCAGCGCTCCTTCCATTCATTCGTCTATAACTTTATTATTACTTATCGCAATGAAATGAACTATATCTTGTTTTTTTCGCCACCAATTAGGCTTTCTTTAGGTGGGACATTATGCCAAGAATTATTTTTTTCTAAATGTGTTTTAATGGGAAAATAGGAAAAATGTGGGGAAAAAAATAATTATTTTTCAGTTTTCGGCCATTATAGTTTTTAAATAATGCATGCTACTGTAATTAAAACCCATGAAACGTATTTGCCCTTTTGTCCCGGTTATAAAACCATTTAAATTATGTCCCTATCACAATGTTTGGCGCCAATATTTTATTTGGAAATAAAGGTGCATTTTTTTCAGTTTTGCGTCCATCCCTAATTACAAGCCCATAGTTTATAAAGTAACAGTGTTATACCCTCTTGACATAAATATTTAAAAAGTTCAGTCCCTAAGGTAACTATTTATGTATTTTTTTTAATTGTAAATTTTTTAATTTTTTTTTAATTACAAAAAAAAAAAAAATGGGGAGTGTGGGAGGTAATGAGTTAATTTTATGTGTAAAAGTCATTTATTTGTATGTGAAAAATGTGTAGGGTGTAGTTTACTATTTGGCCACAAGATGGCCACAGTAACTTTTTGTTTTAATGCGACCTCCAAGCTTCCTTCCGGAAGCTTGGAGGAAGAATAAGGAGGCTGGACACGTGAGTTTTTTCTCACAATGATCGCGCTGCCCATAGGAGAGCAGCTGATCATTGCGGGGCTTAGATCAACGAACGGGAATGGATTTTCCCGTTCATTGATCTCTGGGCGAGCGGGCGGCGGCGGTTTTACTAGCGGCGGGCAGCGTGTTTACGAGCGGGAGCGCGGGCAGCGTCGGGAACGCGGAAAGTACGTGTTTCTCCGTCCCTGGTTTTTAAAGGATGGAAAAAGGGGCGGAGAAATACGTACGCGCGGGGGTAAAGTGGTTAAACATATCTGATTGGCTGTTTTTGGTCTGCTCCCTTTTCAGAATTTAAACCCCAGTCTCCCAGTGACTGACTGTACTAGATTTGAGGCCTCTGCCATTAAGAGTGTATGAATAGCAGCAATGTAACTATTCCCCTTAAAAATCAAAAGGTGAATTTTGATTGGCTGCTGTAGGCTCCACCCAATTTCCTGAATATTAATCCCAGTCACCCAGTGGCCAGCTGTGTCAATAGGATAAAACACGATAAAAGGTTTAAAAAATTCAGGTGGTGGTGGTGGACCAACCAACCCAAAACAGACTCGATGCTGTTGCTTAAATCAAACACAATTTATTCACATACTCCCAAAACAAGTTGTTTTTGGAGTATGTGAATAAATTGTGTTTGATTTAAGCAACAGCATCGAGTCTGTTTTGGGTTGGTTGGTCCACCACCACCACCTGAATTTTTTAAACCTTGTATCGTGTTTTATCCTATTGGCGCCTCTGTACATCGCTATATCAAGTTCTTCAGATGTTGCACCCTTTTCTTCCCTCACAGAGAGCGACATCTTAATCCTGAGTGGGGACAGGTCTAATCTCCCCACCTGCTTATATAGTGGTTGTGTGATGATCCGCTCAGCTGGCTGCACAGGCAGACAGCTGTTTGTCCATTCCTCTAGTCTGTGGGCTGCAGGTCTCTGGAACAGAGACCTGTCTTTCCATTGCAAGTTTCTGGTCTGTTCTCTTGCTGGGGAATTTGCATACATTCGTTATGCAAATCCCCTACCTGCCTTCTTTGATGACTGGCACTATAAAGGTGCGTACACACATGCGACTATAGTCGTTTGTAACGATCGTTCCCCGATCTTTACCAACGACGATCGTTACAAAAAACGAACCAACGACTATTAAGGCAAACGACGAACGAGGCAAATCGCTACAAAACAAAGTTCTGTCTTGGCGGATTTTTACCACCGACGATCGTTAGCAAAAGTGGTACATCGTTGGAAACGATCGTTCGTACCAGGCTGGACATGCGCATTTCTCTTTTTCTCCAAGGAACTTTACAATTTTATGCGCAGGCGCATTAAGTACTTTTAAGTGGTGTAACGTTCGTTCTAACGATGTGATCGTTACACACTTTTTACAACTAACTTTACTTCGATCGTTCTTTCGACAATTAAAAGATCGTTCGTCGTTGACAACGAACGATCGTTGTCGCATGTGTGTACGTAGCATAAGAGCTTTATGTTTCCCAGAATGCTTTGCTGGACATTTCTCTTCCATGGTCTGTTCCTGATGGACACTGCTGGAGTGTCAGCCATTGCTATCTAGTATAGTTAATTCCTGGGGGTTGCTTTAGGCTCCCCTTCTTGTATTATCTGTATTGCCTGTTCTGTCTTGTCTTGCCTGTTTGCCATTGTCCTGTCCCTATGGTGGTTGACAGGAAATGGTTCTGATCTCTGTTCTTGGAGTATAGCTGGTGCAGCGGTTGCTACCAGCTATCTCTTCTGTTCTGTCTTCTGGGATCGCGCTAGCTACTTTTTGCGAGCGCTGGGGATCCTTCTGTTCTGTCTTGTCTGTCGCGATTGCGCTGTCACCAGCGGCGGTTGATAGCGAATCGCTCTGTCTTGTTTAGATCGCACTAGCCGCTAGCGTTAGCGGCTGTGGATCTTTCTGATCTGTGTTCCTGCTTGGATCACACTTGCTCTGGCGGAAGAGCGGTGGATCCTTTCTGCCTAGTTCCTGTTTTTCGTGTGTCTGTCTTGTCCGCTACGCCTGCTGCAGGCTCGGTGAGGTAACCGTTAAGCAAGCGCTCGCGTCCTCTCATGTTTGTCTGTTTATGGTTAGTTAGGCGTGCTTGTCTCTATTGTGCTTATCACGTGGAGATCGCGCATAACCGCGTGCACTGTTGCGAATGAGTGCGGTGTTCGCGGTTAGCTAGCGTTGTTGTTTTCCGTATCTCCTTATTGTATTTGCTGTGCCTTTGCTACCCTCGTATTCCATTCTGATCTGCCTTGTGTCACGTCTGGCGATCGCACCTCTCGCGATCGCGTTCCTATTTCGTATCTGCTGTTGTGTGTGCGCGGTCGCGGGGTGGCGACTGGATTGGCGCACACACATACAACCTATCCCTTTGCTTAATCTCATTCGCAATCGCCTCTCTTGCGATTGCGTTCTGCGCTTCGTACAATTCCTGTCTGGCACTTGTGGAGGTACAGAGGATTGGTTCCTCTGCACTCCCCAGCGCCATCTGCCGACAGGAATTTCCCTCTACGGGTGCGTAGCACCTTTTGCTGGGTGCCTGCAAATATACGCTTGTGGAGGATTTCCGCCGTGTCAGCGCACGTGTTGTGCGCTGATCACGGAGAAAGTTCCACAATCGTGACAGAATGTCCAGCCCAACCCAAAACCCCAGTGTAGACGGAATTTCCGATTTGTACGATTTTGTCGAATATGGCTCTTGTACCTTTAAGAGATTTAAAAAACTTGAACCTGAATCAGCAGACGAATTTTTGTCTGAGTGTACGAAACTGTTAGCGAACCCTGAATTCCAATGCACCCCAGTGTCTACCTGGGCCCCCCAAATGGTCTACATTCTGTTGGGGGGCGAAATGTCAATGTGGGGTTATGATGTGTTAAATCATACCACCCTGAGTCAAAGACCCCTGGAATTCTTGGCCTTTTTAATTCACAATTGGCTGAGATTACCTCAATTACCATACCCCCTTAATGAGTTGTTGTCAGCAGCTCAATCAGCTGTTCCATCTACTCTTTCATCCACAAAGCAGCCATCCAAAGCCTCTAAGTCTAATGCTACGTACACACATGCGACAACGATCGTTCGTTAAGAACGACGAACGAACTTTTAATTGATGAAAGAACGACCTAAGTAAAGGTAGTTTTAAAATGTGTGTAACGATCTGATCGTTAGAACGAACGTTACATCACAGAAAGCAACTATTGCGCCTGCGCATAAAAATGAGAAGTTCCATGGAGAAATAGTGAAATGCGCATGTCAAGCCTAGTACGAACGATCGTTTCCAACGATGTACTACTTTTGCAAACGATCGTCGTTGGTTAAAATCCGCCGAGACAGAACTTTCTTTTGTAGCGATTTGGCTCGTTCGTCGTTTGCCTTAATAGTCGGTGGTTCGTTTTTTGTAACGATCGTCGTTGGTAAAGATCGGGGAACGATCGTTACAAACGACTATAGTCGCATGTGTGTACGCACCTTAAACGTAAAAGATCTAGGAAGGCTTCCCAGCGGAAAGATCCATTGCCCCTAGCAACCACAAATAAAGAGGTTATTTCTGTCAAGTCTGAAATGGACAAGACCATGCAGTATGATAATGATGTTTATAATGCATCTGCTGATCAGTTTCCAGGGTTTTTGCCCCAATCCAAAGCTTATGTGGATCCTGCTATAGGTAGGATCGCACACTACATTAAAGCAGTTAAAAAATCTGTTCTTGTTCCTGAACTCCACCCCTATGGAGATTATTTGGATACTGGCCTGTTTGAACCCCCATTTGCTTCCTGGGATATTGGGGCCTTGCTGGAAGAATTCGATTTTGATTGGAAAGCCTTTTGCGATTTTTACATCGCAAAAAGCGAAGATGTCTTGAATGCTTGTCTCGATTCTATGTACCTTCTGATTGATTCCGATGAATGTGACAAGGATGATGTGGATCTGGTGATCTATGTATGGCAAACGATTTTGGATGAGTTGCACACACACCAACCAATTGATTCCAATAAAGAGACATCTTTGTCGGATGATTGTTCCTGCCTTTCTGGGGTAAAGCATGAGAGTCTTGACTTTGTGCAATCTGAAATGAATGAGTGTGCCGCTGTGGTTGGTTCCTGTGCGAATCCCGAAGGATTCTCTCCTGACAGTGTGCAGTTTGAATCTGTGCGATCTGATGCCTGTTTCTCGGATGTTCCTGCAGATTGTGATCGGCGTGAGTCTGCCGGTTTCCTCAAGGATGTGCGGGATCCTTTGTCAGTTAGAAACAGATCTTTGAGATCTTCTGTCTGTGACCCTGCTATGGGGAAAATTTCTCGACTATGCAGCGTCAAAAGTAAAATTTTTATGCCTAATAAAGTTTATCCTGTTGATGTCGCCATTTCTTTTGCAAATGAATCTATGTCTTATTCTGTTCGCACCTGTGCAGGCCTGTTGCCTGATGACAGTTGCTCCAGTGTTTCTGTCCTAGATGCCTTGCAGTCTGCTCCGCAGATCGCGGAGGTTTGCGATATGGAAGCGTCAGTTTCGCAACCTAAAGCGATCTTGGATCCGCAAATTTTGCGTTCTGACTCCTCGGATTCGACATTGTTAGCCGAATCTAAGAGTGAGACAGCGCTTCGGTTTTGTGAATCTGATGCTGAAGCTTCTTTGCCTTGTCCAGAGAAGCTTTCTCTGAACCTGCCCTGTACCATGAATGAAGGCATGATATCCACTTGCATTGACATTTGCGAGTCTGATTCTGAAGAAAGTATTGACTCTCCACCCAGTACTCTGGATGAGTCAATATTGCCTTGTACAATATCTCCTGCCCTGCCCCTAGAGGCTCGTCTAGGTATTGCTGCTATTTTTACCTGTCTTTCTGCAGTTTTGGAATTGCAAGCTAGTTTGACTACTACGCAGAGTTCTGGGTGCAGCGAGATTAAAGTTAGGGAGTCAGTGTGTGGTCCAGTGAATATTCCTGTACGTTCCACTCATGATGATGAAATTCAGTCTCAGTTTATGGTGGAACCTTCCCTGGGACATCTGCCCTGTTCTCAAAATAAAGTTCCAGTTTTGCCCTGTAACATGGATAGTACAGAATCCTTCTTAGACAACTTGAAAAATGATGTTCCTGAGGTCTTGTTTGATGATCTAAAGGTCTCAGAGTTCCTCCCAAAGGGTGCAGAACTTGTAGGAGATGTCTCCTGCCCCCCAGGTCCTTCTGAGGTGTTGCCCACTTCAGTAGGCATTGCTGCCTTGCTGACTACTTTTGCAGCTCTTGTGGAGCTTCATTCATGTGTAGTCAATGATGATATTACAGTTACAGAAAATTCTGAATTTGAGTCCGAGTCTTCTTTTGAAAGACCAGTACCTGTGATCTTTACTCGTGATGATTTTCTGCCCGGTACTGGTTTTGGTCTTGTCGTGTCGGACTCTGAGGTTGGCAGTTCCCCGACATGTCCTGAGGTTTCTCCTGTACTAGTGTACCCCGATGTGCTCTGTGACCCAGAAAGCCCAAGTGTGCCTCGGTTACCAGCGTACTCAGATGCTTTCTCAGTGGAGACATGTTATGATATAGCCTGCCTGCTTGCATGCCCAGAAGTGGTCCCTGAAAGTCCTGATCTTGATGGGTGTCCTGCTAATTTTGAGTCTGGAATGATCATAGGTTCCATAGGGGTTCTTGGTGGTTCTCCATGTGAGCCTGGTGAGCGTTCTGGCTTCTTGGGATCTCTGCGGAGCTTCAAGGCGTTCTGGAAGATTCCAGGAAAGGTTTTGCTTGGTGCCCTGAATACGATCAGCAATGGCTTTGGTGTTGTAAGGGACACTTTGAACAGGTATTGCGGCAGGTTTGGTATTCTTGGACGCTCCTTGGAAGGTGGTGGGTATTGTCTGGAGGGTGTCGATGGCTTCTTCTCTGGTGTCCACAGTCCTGATGGGTGTTACGCTGAGACTTGCAGTGCTAATGGGCATGTTTCGGTGGCTTCTGCTTCTGATGAGGTCGATTTCGGATGGACTGACTCTGGAATTGGGCCTTGTCGGGCTGTCCTGACCTTCATGAGTCTTCAGTTAGAGTTTTGTGATGATGCCAGTTTTGAGGGATGTCTGGAATCCATCCCTAGAAGGGGGGGTACTGTGATGATCCGCTCAGCTGGCTGCACAGGCAGACAGCTGTTTGTCCATTCCTCTAGTCTGTGGGCTGCAGGTCTCTGGAACAGAGACCTGTCTTTCCATTGCAAGTTTCTGGTCTGTTCTCTTGCTGGGGAATTTGCATACATTCGTTATGCAAATCCCCTACCTGCCTTCTTTGATGACTGGCACTATAAGAGCTTTATGTTTCCCAGAATGCTTTGCTGGACATTTCTCTTCCATGGTCTGTTCCTGATGGACACTGCTGGAGTGTCAGCCATTGCTATCTAGTATAGTTAATTCCTGGGGGTTGCTTTAGGCTCCCCTTCTAGCCCAGTCAGGTTGTATTATCTGTATTGCCTGTTCTGTCTTGTCTTGCCTGTTTGCCATTGTCCTGTCCCTATGGTGGTTGACAGGAAATGGTTCTGATCTCTGTTCTTGGAGTATAGCTGGTGCAGCGGTTGCTACCAGCTATCTCTTCTGTTCTGTCTTCTGGGATCGCGCTAGCTACTTTTTGCGAGCGCTGGGGATCCTTCTGTTCTGTCTTGTCTGTCGCGATTGCGCTGTCACCAGCGGCGGTTGATAGCGAATCGCTCTGTCTTGTTTAGATCGCACTAGCCGCTAGCGTTAGCGGCTGTGGATCTTTCTGATCTGTGTTCCTGCTTGGATCACACTTGCTCTGGCGGAAGAGCGGTGGATCCTTTCTGCCTAGTTCCTGTTTTTCGTGTGTCTGTCTTGTCCGCTACGCCTGCTGCAGGCTCGGTGAGGTAACCGTTAAGCAAGCGCTCGCGTCCTCTCATGTTTGTCTGTTTATGGTTAGTTAGGCGTGCTTGTCTCTATTGTGCTTATCACGTGGAGATCGCGCATAACCGCGTGCACTGTTGCGAATGAGTGCGGTGTTCGCGGTTAGCTAGCGTTGTTATTTTCCGTATCTCCTTATTGTATTTGCTGTGCCTTTGCTACCCTCGTATTCCATTCTGATCTGCCTTGTGTCACGTCTGGCGATCGCACCTCTCGCGATCGCGTTCCTATTTCATATCTGCTGTTGTGTGTGCGCGGTCGCGGGGTGGCGACTGGATTGGCGCACACACATACAACCTATCCCTTTGCTCAATCTCATTCGCAATCGCCTCTCTTGTGATTGCGTTCTGCGCTTCGTACAATTCCTGTCTGGCACTTGTGGAGGTACAGAGGATTGGTTCCTCTGCACTCCCCAGCGCCATCTGCCGACAGGAATTTCCCTCTACGGGTGCGTAGCACCTTTTGCTGGGTGCCTGCAAATATACGCTTGTGGAGGATTTCCGCCGTGTCAGCGCACGCGTTGTGCGCTGATCACGGAGAAAGTTCCACAATCGTGACAGGTTGCCTGGACGGCAACCCTTGTTTGTGAGTATAATACTTACTTGTCAATATTCTCCACCTAATCCAATACATACTACACTATACCCAGTGGCGTAGCTAAGGAGCTGTGGGCCCCGATGCAAGTTTTATATGGGGCCCCCCAAGCACTCTATATATAACAATTGATACGGTGCTCCAAAACCTGCCAATGGCAACTACAGTGTCAGAGGTGCAAGAAGGGGATGGGGGACAGTTTGTTAATGATTACCACTATTCAAAGTATCTATAGAAGTGATTATTATGAGCACAGGACCAACAGAGAGCTGATATTGAAGTTGAGGGAGGGCTCTTAGGGGCCCCTCTGGACCAAGGGCCCCGATGCGGTCGCAACCTCTGCAACCCCTATTGCTACGCCCCTGACTATACCGGGCTCTCGGTTTTTCCTCTTTAACTGTGTCAAGTTTGAGAACCCTGCCAAAAACGGAATGGCTGAAATCAATCTAACAAATCTGCTTGGCTGTTTGTGGCTCCACTTCCTTTAATGAATTTGGACCCCAGTCACCCAATGACTGACTGTATCAGATTTGAGGCCTCTGCCATTAACAGTGCAAGAATGGTAAACTTTGTTTAGCTGTTGTAGGCTGCACCAACATTTCTGAATAATAATTCCAGTCACCCAGTTGGCCAATTGTGTCAAGTTTGGGAACCCTGCCATGTAAAAAAATTATGTTGCTAATGTTTTTCTAACCTTGACATACAGTCACTCAATTACCAAGTTGATCAGCTTTGGGGTTCTTGGTATATTCCCATTGAAAAATAAACAAATCTGATTGGCTGTGTGTGGCTTCACCCCATTTTTGAAATTGAATCCTAGTCACCCTAGCATCTGCTATTAACAGTATAAAAATGGTAGCAGTTTAAATATTCCTTTTGAAAATCGAAAGGTGAATTTGTATTGGCTGTTGTAGGCTCCACCCACTTTCCAAAATCTTAATCTCATCCACCCAGTGGCCAACTGTGCAAAGTTTGAGAACCCTGCCATTAACGGTGTAGGAATGGCTGCAATTTATATTTCCCAGTAAAATTGTGTTTGGCTCCGCCCACTTTTTTGTAACCTGAACACACAGTCACTCAATGACCAAGTTTGTGAGCTTTCACGTTCCTGGCATCAAAAATTTGTGAATGGAAGCAGTTTATCCACCAAGGAAATCTGATTGGCTGTTTTTGGCCCTGCCCCTTTAGTGAATTTGGATCCCAGTCACCCAATGACCGACTGTAGCAAGTTTGAAGCCTCTGCCATTAACAGTGTAAGAATGGCAGCAGTTTAAATATTCCCTTTGAAAATCAATAGGTGAATTGTGATTGGATGTTGTAGGCTCCACCCACTTTCTTGAATATTAATCTCATTCACCCAGTGACTGAGAAGTGTGTCAAGTTTGAAAACTCTGCGATTAACAGTCTAAGAATGGCTGCAGTTTACATTTTCCCATTTAAAATGAATGGCTGAAATTTGATTGGCTGTTTTATGCTCCGCCCACTTTTCCTGGATTTGTAACCTCGGTTACCAAGTGACCAACTGTGCCAAGTGTGGGGAATCTGGCTTGATTACTGTCAGAATGGCAGCCTTTTCCATTTTTTCCATTAACATGAATGGGTGAAATCTGATTTGCTGTGTGTAGCTCCGCCCAGGTGTGCAGGGGGGCCGCGAGACCCCCAGAACATATCATCCCAGAGAGTAAGTGATCTGTATACCGAGTTTCGGTCAAATCGGTCAAGGCGTTTTCGCGTGATCGCGGCACATACACACATACACACACACACACATACATACACACATCCGATTTTATATACAGTATATAAATACACAGTATATATATATATATATATATATATATATATATATATATATATATATATATATATATATATATATATACACTGTATATACGCACACACACACATACATACACACATCCAATTTTATATACAGTATATAAATACACAGTATATATATATATATATATATATATATATACACTGTATATACGCACACATACACATACAATTTTTTTTTTTTTATTTACCATACTTTATTAAATATTGAAATATTATTATTATTGTAGTCCCTAGGGGGTGAAAGTCTCTGGATTCTAAAGAGACTTCATTCGTCATCATCCAGTGGGAGCCCCAAAGTCTCCATGTCAGCGCTTGTCGGCACATGCACGCTAGCTCCGTCCCACTTGGCTCTCTTCGGCAATAGTCAAAACCGGTTCGGGTCTGCACTACTGTGCAGGCATTGGCGTAACTAAGGAGCTGTGGGCCCCGATGCAAGTCTTACAATGGGGCCCCCCAAGCACTCTATACATAACAAATGATCCGACACACCAAAACCTGCCAATGGCAACTACAGTGTCAGAGGTGCAAGAAGGGGATGGGGAACAGTTTGTTAATGATTACCACTATTCAAAGTCTCTATAGAAGTGATTATTATGAGCACAGGACCAATAGAGAGCTAATATTGTAGTTGAGGGAGGGGGCCCTTCGGGTCCCCTCTGGCCCAATGGCCCCGATGCGGTCGCTACCTCTGCACCCCCTATTGCTACGCCCCTGTGTGCAGGTGCAAGGCACCTGTGCCTGTGCAGTAGAGCAGACCCGATCTGGCTTGGCTATTTCTGCTGGAGCCCAGGTGGGATGGTGGTAGGGTGCATGTGCATGGAGGCCACACTTCAGGGGTTCCAGCGGTGGAAGAGGACCGTGGAGGATGACGGGGAAACCTCTTTAGGATCCAGAGGCTTTCCCCTCCCAAGGTAAGTATCAGTAAATATGCATTGCAAACATCTCAGGATGCTTTAAGAGAAAAGGTGCTTGCACTACGTTCAAATTGAGACTATGTAATAAATGTTATAACTTAAACAATTTACTTGAAATATTTTACTAAACAATTTACTTGCAATATTTTTGACCTTAATGTGATTGATTTTGACACCTCTGTTTCATGTATACAAGGTCTGCCATTAGAGACAAATGAAGTCAGCCATTGTTGACGTCTCTATTGAAAATATTGGTATCCTGGCTGTCAATCTAATTTTAGCAAACATACAGGTAGGTTCTTCTGACTAAAGGTTCCCATGCACTGTGCGATTTTCCCCAGGAAGGTTCAATCACTGTGATCGATTTTGCCTAAAGATTGATGTTCCAATATGCCATCGAATGCTAATTTTGATTGATTTCTGGACAAAAATGATCGCCATTACAGATCACAGAGTGGTAAAAGTGGTGGTCAAAAGTGGGCAGGCGGAATCTATGCCAGGGCCTAGCATTAGTGGTAGACCCCTGGCCCTGCAGGTGACCCCTTAGTTATACTCCTCCTCCCAGGCCTTTGCTAAGTATTAGTGTAGTGGAGCGCACTCTCACTCACCTGTCCGGCTGGCTTGGTCCCTCTTGTGTGCTTCAATGATCTCCCAGTGTCATACTCCATGACCTGATATCATGTACATACTCCCATAACACAGAGGGTCACTGAGTAAGGGCACTGGGAAATGACAAAACCACACAGGAAGGAGCATGCCAGCTGGAAAGGGGGGGCCTTGTCACACAGGCTCTTGGGGAGCAGTGTACCATGGTTTAATGCTGAAATCTTTTGTGTGAAAGTAATTGATACCTCTCTAATCACATGTTCATCAAAAAGGGATGTATCTTTTGGACATATCGAGTGACAGTTTGCCAGTATATGGCAGGTTTAATCTACAAGCTCATCCAAGGTCAGAAAAGGTGCATACACACACACAATTTTTGTCATCTGCAGGTCCTGGGACAATTCAGGTGTCAGGCTTGGCAAGTTATCAGCTCACAGCTCAGCTCCTATTCCCCAATCTAACACCACCTTCTTCAGCCTATGTGGCACGTCCCCGCTTGAACGGGAGGTGAGGAAACAACACCTGCCCGACTTTGGTTACACCCAGGCCTTGTAGGTGCAATGTATAGGAGCTGAACGTAGAGTGAACTATGTAACTCACCAGAACCGAACAGGAGACAAGCAAAAGTCCATCAATATCAAGGTCAGGCAATCCAAGGTCCTGTCCAGGCGGAGATCAAAGAGTAATCAAAAATCAGGCAGAGGGTCGGTACAGGCGGCAGACAGAGAGTAGTCAGATTCCAGGCAACGTCATTACAGGCAGCGATCAGAGAGAGGCAGGGGCATAGCAATAGGGGGTGCAGCGGTAGTGACCGCATCGGGGACCTTGGGCCAGAGGGGCCCCCGAAGGGCCCTCCCTCAGCTACTGTATTAGCTCTCTATTGGTTCTGTGCTCATAATAATCACTTCTATAGATGCTTTGAATAGTGGTGATCATTAACACACTGCTCCCCATCCCCTTCTTGCACCTCTGACACTGCAGTTGCCATTGGCAGGTTTTGGTGCGCCGTATCAATTGTTATGTATAGAGTGCTTGGGGGGCCCCATTGTAAAACTTGCATCGGGGCCCACAGCTCCACTGGAGAGAGGTCAGTTTCCAGGCAAGGTCGGTACACAGATTATCCAATAACAGTAATAAATCGCACCCAGCAAAAGCACACAGCCAAGGCAATCACGGGCAACATGCAAGTGTCACAGCAAGGTTTAAATACTGGCCGCATCCAATCAGTGGCCGGCCACACAACACAGCAACCAATCACTCACATTTCAGCCCTGCCTGAGTGTCAGCTGACTAACAAGTCAGCTGACACGACATTACAAACCCTACCTATGTGTCGGCTGACTAAGACTGTCAGCTGACACTAACTCTAACGCTTACTTAAAGGGGAACTGAAGAGAGAGGTATATGGAGGCTGTCATGTTTATTTCCTTTTAATCAATACCAGTTGCCTGGCAGCCCTGCTGGTCTATTTCTCTGCAGTAGTATCTGATTAAAACCAGAAACAAGCATGCAGCTAGTCTTGTCAGATCAGACTTATAAGTCTGAACCACTGAAACACCTGATCTGCTGCATGCTTGTTCAGGGGCTATGGCTAATAGTATTAGAGGCAGAGGATCAGCAGGGCTGCCAGGCAACTGGTATTGTCTAAAAGGAAATAAACATGATAGCCTCCATATACCTCTCTCTTCAGTTCCCCTTTAAGGAATAGGACGAACATCTGCTCCAGAACGTCCGTCCCCCTTCAGCACTGGAACAAACAGGACCAGAATCGGAGCGTGCAGCCCCGTCGGGAAAGACGCTTCCCCGTCGGGAAGGATTGCTAGGGGCTGCGCGTGCAGACGTGGAAGAGGATGGAGCAGCTTGTGTCTCGCGTACAGGTAAGTCCCTGACAGGGATGATTTTGTACAGATACATCACTAGCATTGAGGCTAGCAACACATTCTGTTGCAATGGAGAAGCACAGGGGTATGGTACCCAACAGAGTGGCACATTGCAGGTGTGAGTGGGAAAACAATAGGGTCAGCCTGTGGCTGGTTGAGGCAATGCGGCAGTCTGGATCTTGCAGTATTGAGGAGGATCTGGGGCCACCCTACACATGCTAGATTCCCAACAGAGGCAGCTGAGACCCATCTAGCATGTTCACAAGGCTCAACTTAGATTGAAACCATTGAATTCTTGGCAACTAGCTACATTCATATGCTGGGTTTCACACAAAATGATTGGTTGTCCTGAGTGACAATCTGGTGCGACTACAGATTTCCTCCAATGTTAGAGGCATTCATTAAAGAGATTCACCAGGTTTAATGATGTTCAGCCAATTGATGTTTTAGTTTTTCGGGTAGCATGGGACGTCTTCTTCTTATCTCAGCAGTGTGTCTCTACCGCAGTGGTCCTCAAACTAAGGCCCGGGGGCCAAATATGCCCCCCTGAGGCTTTTTTAACGATAAACATTGTTGTCGAACTTGGTTAAAGATAAATACCATTTTAAAAACAGACGGGGGATAATAACGAAAAGATAATAATGTTAAAAACCGTTACATAATTCAACAATACAGTTTAACCCAACCCTACCCTCACACAGAACCCTCCCCTAGTGATGGCTTAAACTAACCACTCGCCCTGGTGGTACCTAACCCTAACTACTCTCTCTGCAGAAACACCCTTTTACACATAGAAATGATATCTTTGATAACGTTAAAGTCTGTAAAATAATATGACAAAAACTGTAAAGTTGTATAAAAGGAAACAGGATGGCGTGGCACTTCTCCTTTAAGGGGTGCGTTGCTTCCAGTCTTGGTGCGAGTGCGGTGTGCCCAAGGTGATCAATATATTAGCTGACAGGCTATACTTTCATGTGCTTATAGGAAATTGCTTATACAAGACGTGTGCTCCGCTCCACATTTGGGAAGGAAGAAGCTTGAACATTATGCATATAGAAACAGATAGCGTGCATCTTCCGTCTTAAGCATGTAGATTTATTGCCAGTGTTATACATCAACATTGTATTCTGTGCATGGCCTACGGCAACCAATTCTTTCCTTCACGCTAAGAGCTTTCACCCGCAGCATGTCATAAAAGCCACTCCATATGGCCAATACTTGAGGCTGAGGAGAAATAATACTGATGAAATGCAATTTGAAATACAGGCAGCCGATCTCACCAAACGCCTGTCCGATAGGGGATATGATGCCAGCTTGTTAGAGGAGGCATATGGAAGGGCTAAAAACCAACCCAGACCGGGGCTACTGGCACCAAAAAATAAGTCGAGGTCCACACAGGATCGTATGACCTTCACCTTCGACTACACACCAATGGCCGACATGGTTAGAAAGGCCATCTTTACTAATTGGTCGCTGATAGAGAGGGATGAATCCCTTAAGCAGATTGTGGGAGGTCCCCCGAGGGTGGCTTTTAGGAGAGCACCGACACTAGGGGACATGCTTACCCACAGTGAGTTTATCTCCCCTAGAAAAGATACTTGGTGGAGCAAAGATATGCCAAAAGGCAATCACCGATGTGGACATTGCAAGTTCTGCCCTCGCATGATTTCACAAAAATATGTACAAGTAGGAAAGGAATGCTTGATGGTTAAGGACCTAATCACCTGTCAAACCAAATATGTGGTCTACGTCCTCTTCTGCCCCTGTAAACGATTCTACATAGGGCAAACTACGCGTCCATTAAAAGAACGGATAGGGGAACATCTGGGATCGGTTAAAAGTGGTAGGGGTTGTGCCTGTTTTATTGCCCATATGAGAGAATACCACCAAGGGGATATCAGAGGTTTAAGATTTGTGGGCCTAGAGAGAGTAGATAAGGCAAGACGGGGTGGCAACAGGGACAGGTTATTGTTGAAAAGGGAGACCTGGTTGATTCTACAAACTGAAGCCCTGGGCCCATTAGGCCTTAATGATAAGGTGGAGCTTGCAAGCACGTTAGACCCATAAACCTTGTGTTGAGCGACACTAGTTGGGGTACTCGCTTATGAAGAAATGGGGTGTTGCAGTGTTTGTGCCGAGGCTAGTACCAATTGTTAGTGTTAGGCGTGAATATGCTGCTGATGAGTGTTCTATAGAAATGTTCAGTCAATATGTATATGTCCATTGGTTCACATTTGAGTGTAATATATATATATGTCTGAGACGGCCGGTGATGGCCGATGTATCCCCCTCCCCCCTGCCCCTTCTCCATCCCCCTTGTAGGTCTGCTTGAGGTTATGGGTTACACGAGCAAGTGTAACGGTCCATGATAATAAGGAATGTAATCGTGAAAGTTCTGCCCCTCAGTCCCAGTATTTAATTTTAATGGTGTGACACATCATGCACTATCACTAATTTTAATTGTTTTTTCCGCCCGTGAACGAGCTGGAGGTTTCTACCTAATGGCAACAGAAATATATGTGCCAGTTTACTGCGATGTGCCGGCTGAGGAATGGACATACAGCGTTGGCGCTCTCTACTGGTGATTTTTTATCCAGTTCACGAGCCCTCCGGCAACGCGTACGATTTGCGCATGCGCTGGAGGGGAGCCGCATGAGACGCGTCAATAATGACGTGTGTTTATGCGACAGTTTGTCCGCTTGTATTGGTCCTCGCCGGGCACCGTTCGCATTGTGTAGCCCCTCCAGCTCCCTCATTGGTGGAAACTTGAGCCCCAATCACAGCCGGCGCTGTGACGCCACGGTGGAGGCGGGTCTTCCCGCATGTATGCAGTGGCGAGGCGGCGCCGGCTTGCAGTGGAACACGGCGTGACCAAGCGTCCAGGAGGACGCGAAACGGCCGTCGCTAGGCCCACATCAGTCCCTCACTCCCACCTCCTACACTGACAGGCCCACACAAGGAGCCGCAAGGTACTATATATGTGCAATATTATGCAGATCTTGTATGCAGTTATGAATACGCCATGCACAGAATACAATGTTGATGTATAACACTGGCAATAAATCTACATGCTTAAGACGGAAGATGCACGCTATCTGTTTCTATATGCATAAAAAACTGTAAAGTTGCAAGCTTCCAAAACGATAACATACTTAAAAAACTAATGTTCTAATGTTGTTAACGGGCGCCCTTTTTTCTGTTTTTTTCGCCATATTAATGATAATTGCATTAGACAGTCTATGGCGGCGCCCTTTTTGTCCACTAGCTGCCAGTGCCCTTTTTTCCAGCTACCAAGTTTTTTAACCAAGTGTATATTTTGAACTTGTGTTGCTGGATATTTGATAGAATTGTGCCTGAGCCCTGAACTATGTATGTACAGTATTTACAGACTCCACAATTGTCTATTATGTACTCTGTCAGCGTCGGACTGACCCACCGAACTACAGACGGAAAATTCGGTAGGCCCCCTTTAAGTACTGTGATGTCACAGTCACATGACCAGAGGGCCCCCCTCTCTCCTATCCGGGCGGCCGGGCCTGCGCGTGCCAAGGTTATATCAGCCAGGCGCCGCGTGGACACGTGTGGTCCGGAGGCCTATAAGAAGAGGAGAGAGCATCAGTCACCACAAGCTCCGCCTCCGTCTGCATCATCACTTCACGCCGCCTGGCGCTAGACAGAGCCCTGGCTGGATGCCGCAGCTTGCAGGGGAAGTTGGGGAATGCCTGTCTGAGGAGGACCGGACTCTGAGCCTGCGGCCTGCCTGACTGAGGAAGAGGCTGCCGCACACCGTGTGACGCCCGCCTCTGCCCGCTGGGACCTGCCACGCTGCCAGCCCAGGGGGGGGGGGGGGGGTCAGCTGCCCTGCATGCAGCCTCAGGTGGGCACTCTTGTGTGTTGGGGGGACGGTGTTGGAGAGGGGAGGAGGCTGCCAGCCCTGGGGGGGCTCAGCTGCCCTGCATGCAGTCTCAGATGGGCTCTCTTGTGTGTTGGGGGGATGGTGTTGGAGAGGGGAGGAGGCTGCCAGCCCAGGGGGGGTTCAGCTGCCCTGCACACATCCTCAGGTGGGCTCTCTTGTGTGTTGAGGGGACGGGGTTGGAGAGGGGAGGAGGCTGCCAGCCCAGGGGGGCTCAGCTGCCCTGCACACAGCCTCAGGTGGGCTCTCGTGTGTTGGGGGGACGGGGTTGGAGAGGAGGCTGCCAGCCCAGGGGGGCTCAGCTGCCCTGCACGCAGCCTCAGGTGGGCTCTCTTGTGTGTTGGGGGGTTGGGGTTGGAGAGGGGAGGAGGCTGCCAGCCCAGGGGGGGCTCAGCTGCCCTGCATGCAGCCTCATTTTTTTGTGCTGTCATGTTGCTCACAATGCGTTTATTTTGTACTGACATGTTGCTCACAATGCGTATATTTTGTGCTGTCATGTTGCTCACAATGCGTTTATTTTGTACTGACATGTTGCTCACAATGCGTTTATTTTGTACTGACATGTTGCTCACAATGCGTTTATTTTGTACTGACATGTTGCTCACAATGCGTTTATCTTGTACTGACATGTTGCCCGCATTGCGTTTATTTTGTGCTGTCATGTTGCTCACAATGCACTTATTTTGTACTGACGTGTTGCCTGCATTGCGTTTATTTTGTGCCGTTATGTTGCTCTCAATGCGTTTATTTTGTGCTGACATGTTGTTTTCTGGTGTCTGGGGTAACTTGCTGCATTTATTAATGGTCATAGTTGTCTATGTTTGCTGCTTTGGGGTTATGGTATACTATTAGTATCACACAGTTTCTGCACACCCATGAAGCGAAGTCTCGTTTGACCACACCATGGCGTAAACACTGCTTTCTTATGCCTCGCTGTTACATCATTACGTTAGCTCCGCCCATACAATGTCATGGCCATGCCCTTTTTTACTGCGGCGCCCACCACCCCCAGTCTTCGTTGCTGCGCACGCCACAGTCCCCCCATTTTTTGCCCCCCCGTCCCCGTCCCAGGTTGGACCCACAAAAATCTGGTCACTCTACTATTTATTTATATAGCACTGACACCTCTTGCAGCACTTTACAGAGTCCATAGTCATTTCACACTGAGCAATATTGGTGAAAGAACGCTGTTTCATTTTTAGTTCTGATGCTTGGGGTTGGGTATGTGTGCTTCGCCTCTGAGTCATGGGCTGGGTGGGCCCTAGACTGAAACTACTTTGGTGGGCCCCAAGGGTCCCAGTCTGACCCTGTACTCTGTACAGAGCCATGAAAGACACTGGTGCATAAATAAAAAACAATGTAGCATTTCAGAGTAAAGTCAGCAATAGCAGCCTCCATATTTCTTCCCTGACAAGTTTACTTCGATTTGAGGAGGATAGAGATCACTAGTCACAAATCAAATGTTTTTTTCATGAGGGGTTTAGTTTAGAATCTTGCCATTGTTTAGAGTTCAGAGGTCATCAATTGTAAAGCGTTTGAGTAGTATTTATGCTTGTGCTAGAGTTTAGTCACTAAAGTAGTTGAGATGGGGGTATTCTGACAAATCAGTTACCAAAATGTCCTAGATCTCTCAGTTATGAGGGCAGTAAACTGTGGCTGTTTAACTGTCCTCAGTGGTCAACATGGGAACTTCTGTATTCATCTCAGGTTCCTTATAAAAAGACAGTAAGAGTAGGAAAAACATGTCGTAAGGCTTTGCTAATGCTAATGGTTCTAAGGGTGGTAACCTGGAGTGACTTTAAAGGGAACCTGAAGTATGAGGAATACGGAGGTTGCCACCTTCATTCTATTATAAACAATGCCAGTTGCCTGGCTGTCATGCTGAGTTTTTGGATTTAGTTGTTTCCACACACCTACAACAAGTATCCGAATGGCATGCTTATTCTGGGCCAGTATTAGTATATTAGAGGGAGAGCGTCAGCACAAAAGACAGGAAACCAGCATTGTTTATAAGGTAATTACTTCAGGTTCCCTTTAATAGAAAATAAATGGTCTTAAACGATGTGGAATGCAAACATGATCTAATATTTAGAAATGAGCTATTCTACCAACATAACATTGTTTCCCCAATCTAACATCAAACAGCTGGATGACAGAACAGAAATATAAAGTTTGTACTTAGCTACAGATGTTTTTTTTATAAGACATATGATCTATGGAACTTCCTACCTCCACCCATTAGGGCAGCCCCCTCCTTCAACTTCAACATCTTCAAGAAGGCCCTCAAAACTCACCTTTTTACTCTGGCCTACCACCCCTCACAAGTGCTCTAAACCCGCAGCTGAACTCTGGTCCCCTACCTTTCGTGTCCCTACCTCTCCCTCTAGATTGTAAGCCTTTGGGCAGGGTGCTCCTCTTTTTGTGTCCTACCTGATCATGCACCTCCATTACCCATGCTATGCATTTGAGTGAATTCAACTTGCCTAATCTCCATGCTCCCATCCAGTGACTGACTAAGCCTCACCCTGTGCTGTGTGATCTGGTTTTTCTTGTATTCCTGTATTGTCGTATTGCTTTATGTCACCCTAAATATTATCTGTAACCTAAACTAATGTCTAGCGCTGCGTAATATGTTGGCGCTTTATAAATTCAATAAATAAATACAAATAATAAATAAAATAAATATAAATACATATGTTACTTGGAACGGCCTCCTGTCTCTGAAAAAAAACTTGCTGAATGGGATCACTGCTTATCTGGAATGAGAGGTGTGTGTACTGTACGTGACAAAAGTGACACCTCAGCATCCCATGTGTCTATCAGAAGAATGAGCAGAGGGCCTTGTCTGACCAGCTGTGTGCCACAGAGCGGAAACCTCCAACGCCCTCTCCCCCCTGCTGGTGTCCACTGCGTAGTCGCACCCTCCCTTCCCCATCCTGATAATCAAGAAGTTTTGAATCAGGATGATACCATTTATTGGCTAACTTAGAGATGGATAAACAGTGAGCTTTCGACTTATAAAAAGCCTTCGTCGGACTGGTTCCTGACCAGAACTGAAAAACACAGCTTATATACACTGACATACAGAGGAGAAACATTCTTTAGCAAACATAAATGTAATTAGATGCCTTAACTGTTACTGAGGAGGCTTTCCCAGGCATCCTATCTAAATTGATAAGATCAATAGAATCCTCAACATGACATAAAGCAGACTCTGGTGATGAAGAGACATCGTAAATTCCGAATTCAAATTGTAACTGGCCTGGTTACATGCACCATTAATTCTAAGCTTAAGAGAATTGTGGCATTTAAAGCCAGCACCTGAAAGCAAATAAAATGAATAGTGACAGTGAATTCCATCTTACACAGCATATGGCACAAAAATGAATGAAAAGATAGAAACATTTAAATTAAAAGAACTGTGGCATTTAAAACCCATCGTACCAGCACAAGAAGTTGGAGTCCTTGTTTAAACCATCTTGTACAGTTTTGAACCAATGTATAAACTTAGTTTCTTGTGTTAGTCTCATGTTTCCCGATTTGAAGCCACCCATTAATACAGTGACGCGAAAATCGCTTAAACTGTGTCCAGGTAAACAAAAGTGTGTTGGTATTGGGAGATCAGTATAATTTGTAATATCCTTTTTCCTGCTGTTAATAGTGGATCTGTGGTGTGTCATGCGATCCCGCAGTGGTTGACTTGTTTCTCCCACATAAATTCCTTTGGGGCATTTTGCACACATGATCAGGTATACCACATTAGATGAGTCGCAGGAAAAGGTGCCTTGTACTTTGTATTCCTGTTGTGTACCCGGTATTAGTATCCTGTCAGTGGAATGGATGTATTCACAGGTCCCACATGTTTTCCCTCGGCAGGGGAATGTTCCATTCTGTTCTTGCCTATTTAAGGCACTCCTCACTATCATCTGCTTAAGATTGGGTGGCTGTCGGAACGCAAGGAGGGGAGGTTCAGGGAATATCTTTTTCAGTCTCTGATCCTTGTGTAGAACAGGATGAAGTTCTTTTGCAATCTTCCTTAAGATCTCCAACCGTGGGTTGTAGGTTGCTACCAGTGGGACACGGCTCTCTTCCTGGCTCTGCTTGTACTCCAGGAGCTGAGTCCTAGGGATGTTGTTAGCTTTCCTGATTTGGGTCTCAGCCATTAGAGGATTGTATCCCTGTTTTATGAAATTCTTCTTCAGGTAACCCAGGTGTTTGTCTTTGTCATCCTTGTCAGAACAGATCCGATTGCATCTTATTGCCTGGCTGTAAATTATGGAATTCTTTATATGTTTGGGGTGGAAACTGTCATACCTGAGGTATGTGGGACGATCCGTCGGTTTGCGGTACATGGACGTTTGTAAGCTGTTCTCTCTGATGTATATGGTGGTGTCAAGAAAGTTAATCTCCTTGTGAGAGTAGCTCAATTTCAGTTTGATTGTGGGATGGAAAGCATTTAAGTTCCTGTGAAATTGGACAAGATCCTCCTCACTTGCAGACCAGATGATCAAGATGTCGTCGATAAAACGGAAGTAGGCCATGGGTTTTATATGACAAGTATTCAGGTATTCTTCTTCAATCTTTGCCATGAAGAGATTTGCGTACTGCGGTGCAAACCGTGAGCCCATTGCCACTCCCATTTGCTGCAAATAGAGGTCCTTGGTGAAATAATGCTTCTTCCCCATGTACCATGCAATGCGCTGTCTTCAAGGACCAACAATGGCCATAGTTTTATCTGTCCTACGATAAGCAAACGTGTTATTTCTGAATTTAGCAAGTATAATAATAGTCTTATAATAATAATCCTATCATTTGCATAGCGCTTTTCTTCTATTGGACTCAAAGCACTTGAGAGCTGCAGCCACTAAGTGGCTCAGTAAGCCACCTTGCAGTGTTGTGCTAGGAACACACGATGCAACTTCTGGTCTGATCACTGGGAATCGGATGATTATTTCAGACCTGTCCGATCTGTTTCTGACCTATAAAGGGATACATTTAGTGAAATTATCATCCAAAAATCAATCCCTTATTGATCGTGAGCCGTTTGGACATGTACACATAATACAAATTCCCATCAGATTCCCATCGATCAGATGGGAAATTGCATTGTGTGTTCCCAGTATTAGAGAGTCTTGCCTAAGGACACCTTACTGAATAGATACAGTCAAAATTTGACCCCTGGTCTTCTATGTCAACGGTGGTGCCATTAAAGAGAACCTGAGAAGATGGCCTAAAATAGAAGTTTTATACCTACCTAGGGCATCCTTTCATAAGAAACATATGTTGTTTTATAATTCAAACCACACTGGTCCTTGCTATCCTGGTTCATTTTCCTTCATAGTAACATTTTAAAATTAGTAATATATCAATTTAAAGGTTGGGAATAAAGTTTAGAGTCAAACACACACATTTTTTAGTATAGAAATATATATATTTACATAGAAAGAGGGACAAAGTCCTAAAAGAGGGACAAATGAGGGTGAAAGAGGAACAGAGGGGCAGGGCTCCCAAAAAGGAACTGTCTCTCCGAAAAAGGGACAGTTGGGAGCTATGGGCTCAGGGGAAAAAGAGTTGAACTTGCCTGGGGCTTCTAATGGTCCCCCGCAGACGGCCTGCACCTGCGCAGCCACTCACCGATGCTTCGGGCCCTGCAGGGCCGGATTTGTACTTTCCAGTGCCCTAGGCCTGCTGTCACCAAGTGCCCCCCCCCCCCCCCCCCAAAAAAAATATATATTTTGTCCAACACTCTGACTAGCGATCATTGGTTTGAATGGACTCATTTCAGTTGTGCTGCTCTGCCCCCATTCAACAAATAATTCCTGTAATTTGCGCTCCTGCCCGAATGTGCACAGCTGCCGATAGTGTTCTGGGCATGCATACTTGAGAAATGATGCTGATGTATGACCGGTATTTGTCAAGAATGCATAACGCTGTACCGACCATGGGCAGGAGCGAGAAATTACAGGGAGCGCAAGGTGCCAGAGCGTGCACTGCTTCCTTGTCCTCTGTGTGACTAGCTGCAGGCGGGGCCACAAACAGGTGGCAGGGCAGTGCAATGGAGAGAAGCCCACCCAAAACAGAGACCAGGTAAGTAGCAAACATCCTGTCAAGACCCACTTTGGATGTTCTGTTGTAATTAGAGTGGACCTGAACTCAGAACTTCCTCTCTGCTCTAAAAGATAAGCAACAACATAACCTTTAAATAAAAAACATTTCTTTGTTACAGCTGATACAAATCTTGCAGTAAATCTGCAGTGTGTCTACTTCCTGCTTTTATGGAAGCAGACATATTTTTAACATCCTGTGCTTTCAAATGAGCTTAGATGTTGTGGTAGTCAGGTGACACAGTGTAGAAATAAATTTCAACTTGTGATTAGACACAGAGGAGGGGGAATTAGACAGGCTTTCTAAACACATACATGGTACATTTCTCTGTTTTCCTTCTATCCTGTGCAAGAGTTCAGCTCCACTTTAAAGCATCTGAATGACATTTATTTGTATTTGCTGAAAAATCTATGCATCTCTTTTGAATGCTGAATGTACATATGGCGGTGTGCTCTAACATATTGGCAGTATACAGCAACAAAGTCTGAAGAAGGCTTATTAGCAGAAAGCTTATTTTTTCTTTTAAGCCAATAAATGGTATCATCCTGATTCAAAACTCTCTGCTTTCGCTGATGGCTAACATGGTACAATGCTCTACTGCTACAGGAAAGGAGAAGGTTGCCAAACCAAACACAATAGCATAGAAGTAGTAACAGCTCAGGTGTCCTTCATTTAAAGTGACAGTTTAGCAATGAAAGAGAAGCAAACAGCATTTTATTCCTGCAATTCTCATAGATGGTAGGAGCTGAAGGACAGAAAATGAGTCAGCAAAGAGTTAACTGAAGCAGACAAGAGATCACTGCTAGCTAGGGAAAAAAAAGAGAAACATAAATTAGGGTTAGATAAAGTAATTAACAACTGCTGGGGTCAGTGTCAAAGCTGTAAAAGAGGTGAAGAAACTAGCAGAGCTCACTGATGTTTGTGAATGCCTGCATTAAAACTCAGCGGAACTTAGTTCTATCTGCTTTGTAATGTAAATCTCTGGTATTTCTCATATCATCTGTATGTCCATCATACAGAGGAATGGATTATCAGGTGACAGTTATGATTGATCCTGATTGTTATAACACACCAGGAAATGTGTGAGAGAGATGCAGGGATTGAGGAACTCTGGAATTCAGCTATTAGTGCAGAGCAGGGCACTGGCTGGCTGCGCTGCGGGACCAGAAGAGATTATTTACTTTGACATATGACCTCTTCTCTCTCCAAGTCATGCCGCCCTTCTTATCTTATCTGATTTTACCGCCATAGGCTGTGGCCCTTCTGGCCTTCCCAGAAATCCGGCCCTGGGTCCCTGCCGCCGGTTCACTTCTGGAATCTCCGACTTTAAAGTCGCAAACCTACTGCGCCTGGGTGGCAGCGTTATCGCTGCCACTGGCGTCACCACTGGTGACTCACCAGGAGTGTACTGCACAGGTGCAGACTGGCTGCACCTGCGCAGTATGCTCCCAGTGATGTTAGCGGGAGCGAGGACACGGCCACGCAGGCTCAGTGGGTTTGCGACTTTAAAGTCAGAGGTTCCGGAAGTGAACCGGCGGCAGGGACCGGAGCATCGGTGAGTGGCTGCGCGGGCACAGGATGTCTGTGGGGGACCATTAGGAGCCCCAGGTAAGTACAACTCGTAATCAGTTGTATGTCTAAATACTGTAAACTGCAATTTGCTTTTTGGACACAAGATATCTTTATAGCCACAATCCCCACTTTTGTCATTACCATGCATGAATTGTGTAGTTTCACCTACCATTTAGTGGGTGGCTTAACCAATCATGGGTCACTAAGGATGGTCTGAAGCTATTTAAATAGGCACTGTAAAGACATATAGTAGAATGTACTATTTTATGTTAATTATCCTGATTTCATTCAAAGAAAGAAGAATATGTGTGGCACATCTCACAACTGCACAGGCTGTCCTTGATGGCTGTTGCAGGCTAATAAAGGTGGACCCACTGCTTGCACTCTACACCTCTATGTCACTGGACGTGTGCTCCGCATAACCAAACGAGAAGAAAGTACTACAATTTTCAACAGAAGAACAAAGAAGCGTGCACCTTCCGTCCTATGATTTATTTCCACATTGTGACATATTGTGATGTATTGACACTGAGGTGCACAAAAAGTATTTTACAGAAACAAAGCCTGCTAGTGGCAGAGTGCAAGGGTATCTTACATGTCCTGGAACAAGTGGGTCACATCATTGGAGGTGGGTGGTGGGCATTAGGGTGGCTTGGCGACGGCCGTTTCGCGTCTCCTGACGCTTGGTCACCTGCGTACCACTAACCTTAGTGGTACGCAGCGTGACCAAGCGTCAGGAGACGCGAAACGGCCGTCGCCAAGCCACCCTAATGCCCACCACCCACCTCCAATGATGTGACCCACTTGTTCCAGGACATGTAAGATACCCTTGCACTCTGCCACTAGCAGGCTTTGTTTCTGTAAAATACTTTTTGTGCACCTCAGTGTCAATACATCACAATATGTCACAATGTGGAAATAAATCATAGGACGGAAGGTGCACGCTTCTTTGTTCTTCTGTTGAAAATTATCCTGATTTCAGCATCAAAAATACTTCCTATATGTATATATTGCTATATATTAGTATATGACCACTGCCTCCCAGTGATGTTAAGCTTAGACTACTTAATTATGCAGCCTTCTGCCCCAGAGCACTCTGGGGGACAAGGTGTTTCTGCTTACTTCAGAACTCACAGCAAACAAACATTTCGCAGTTAGGCTCTTTGCCAGCAGTAAAGATGTCGCCACCTGTGATAAATGTAACAATGTATGGTAAATCAGGATGAGGAAAGATAGGTGAACACTGACAAAATGATTTCTAAAATAATATTGTAAAAATAAGCAATTTTATTCACCTTTCCTGGTTATGACTCCATGGAGTCCAGACCCTGGAGAACCTCCAAGATTCAAGTCTGCTGAGTCTTCAGCTTTATAGCTTAGTTAATACCTTTGAGAGACTACATCAACCTGGAAGGATGGTATTGGCTCCTGAATTTGGTTGCCCAGCCTCCACCATGGCTGTTGTTGCCAAGGTCACCTAGACATGGAAGTCTACCTTTGTGGCTTATGGTATGGTCTACAATTGTGTTCAGGGTCTACAGACCAACCAGTTAGGGCCCATTTCCACTATTATGGAATACACATTGTTTTCCTGCTTCCGAGTCACACAGGGGAAACGCTGCCTATGCTGCCAATACCAACCGCCCGAATCATATGCCAGTGCGATTCTGGACGGCATGCTGCAGCTTTCCGTCACACACATCTGAATTCCTACCGTCATGCATGGCACAGCTACAATGATTCGGCTGCGGTTTTACAGCAGTACAGGTGCCATGTCCGATTCAGAAGCGGACGCAGCACCCGGTGGAAATAGGCCCTTAGCCCCTTGCACATTGGGATTGTCATGAGTTTGCTTGTCAAAGGGACTGAGGTTTGCTAATGTGTACATCGGGATTGCTAGGTGGTACCAAGGTCTGTCATAGATGAAAGAAATCGCAAATTGGAAAATGGAAATCGGAAATTTCTTGGAAATACTGCATTACTGCAACTCAGTAATTTTAGCCGATCACATTACTCGAAAGCATTGGACCAATTAGAGAAGGCAGAATTTTTCAGCAAAATTTTAATGTTAGACCAATCACAAGACTGATTTTCCATTTCTCCGATTTCCATTTTTTTTTGTTCTCTGCATTCTCGTATGAGAAAAATGACTAATGAAATACTCCTAGAAAATCAGAAACGCGGGAAATCTAAAGTTAGAAAATCAAAATTTCGGCAGAATTGGAAGTCAGCATTTCTGACCATCCCTAACTGGGAGATATTTGCAGATAACCGTGTACCAAAGTAAATACACACTAGTGTGTGTGTGTAGTGTGTGTGTGTGTATCCTGTATGTGTGTGTCCCGTGTGTGTGTGTCCTGCGTGTGTCCCGTGTGTGTGTGTCCCGTGTGTGTATGTGTGTGCGTGTGTGTCCCGTGTGCGTGTGTCCCGTGTGTGTGTGTCCCCTGTGTGTGTGTGTCCCCTGTGTGTGTTTCCCGTGTGTGTGTGTGTCCCGTGTGTGTCCCGTGTATGTGTGTGTCCCCTGTGTGTGTGTGTCCCGTGTGTGTATGTGTGTGCGTGTGTGTCCCGTGTGTGTGGGTCCTGTGTGTGTGTCCCGTGTGTGTGTGTGTGTGTCCTGTGTGTCCCCTGTGTGTGTCCCCCCCGTGTGTGTATGTGTGTGCGTGTGTGTCCCGTGTGTGTGTGTCCCCTGTGTGTGTGTGTGTGTCCCCTGTGTGTGTGTTTCCCGTGTGTGTGTGTGTCCCCCGTGTGTGTGTGCGTGTGTGTGTCCCCTGTGTGTGTGTGTCCCCTGTGTGTGTGTGTGTGTGTGTTTCCTGTGTGTGTGTGTCCTGTGTGTGTGTGTCCTGTGTGTGTGTGTCCCGTGTGTGTGTGTCGCGTGTGTGTGTGTGTGTGTGTCGCGTGTGTGTGTGTGTGTCGCGTGCGTGTTTGTCGCGTGTATGTGTGTGTGTCGCGTGTGTGTGTGTGTGTGTGTGTCGCGTGTGTGTGTGTGTCGCGTGTGTGTGTGTGTGTGTCGCGTGCGTGCGTGTGTGTTGATCTGCAAACAATGTATCCATGTTTTCCATCCACTTATTTCCTTCTCATCACTACAAAACTAGGATTTCTCTAATTAGATAAGTCAAGATTCCACCATTGATCAGTGTCTGGTAATACTGGACTTATATGTAACCTGTGTTGGATGATAAGAATGTGTTGAATGTGCCAGCATGCACAGTAGATAATGCCAATTTGTCCTACAACCTGTTAAAAATCTGACCATCTCACTACATATAATGTATAACAAAGTCAATGGCTGTTTTTCTGAATGGGTGTTGCATAAGCTATGGTTGTTTGGACGACACACCATCTCATAAGCCCGTTCCATGTTGATTCTAGCCAAGTAGTGTTTATAGTCCTTAGCGAGGCTTTACCAAATCCTTTATTAGTTGACCAGGACATTTTGTTAAGAGCAGTTGTTTTCCCGTTTTATCATATATGGATGTTTCTTTTGCATATAGAAAGAGTTGATATGTTTATAAAGGGTTAGCGTGAGTGTTAAGAAAACAGATATGTTCAAAGGTCGTAGAGGAAGAAGTTATTTGCTTATTCTTAATGAGACCAGATATCTCTTATTGCAGTTGCACTTGTGAGTGTGATTTTATTTAATACATTATATTATTTTACCACTTAAAGTGAACCAGAGATGGTTCACTAGCGCTTATTTATACTTACCCGGGGCTTACTCCAGCCCCATAAGCGGTGCTGTGTTCCTCGTTATCCTTCTTGGTCCCTCCATTAAGCCGCTATGGCTCCTGGTAATCCGGGCAGTCACGCCCTTCTGCGCATGTGCAGCTTGGATGCGTGCGCACCCCTCGTCGCATGAACTACTGCGCAGGTGCAGAACTCTCCAGGATATGGAAGCACAGCGATGGGCATGCGCAGCTGAGCTGTGCATGCGCAGTAGACCTCGACTAGCTGTGACTGACTGGATTACAGGCAGTCATAGTGCCAGAACGGAGGGGCCGAGGAGGACAGCGAGGGACTTAGCGCTGTTCACGGGGCTGGAGGAAGCCCTGGGTAAGTATAAATTAAGACTAGTGTACCATCTCTGGTACACTTTAAGTACCACCAATCTGCTGCCAGGTGGATGCGTACCTCCATATAGCCTATAGGGTAGCACATCTGCCCTGGGCTCCAGGCGGATCACTGCGGACCAACAGAGTGGACATTACAATGTCTGCTCCCACTGGCTCCACGTGATTGGGAAGGAGGTGGGGACACAGCCTTATACTAACCTTACAATAACTAAGCCTAATGTTCACCCTACCCCTACCTATTACTAACAATAACCCAGTAACTTACGCTTTCCACTGCTATCTGTGA